>NC_073746.1:320879243-321479243 GCF_029784135.1 Toxorhynchites rutilus septentrionalis | reverse complement strand
ACGCAACAGAATTCACCGTTGTCCAGTGAAAAATTTAGTGAATGGATTCGTTTCAATTTCGTTTGAATAGAACTACCTCAACTCAGAGAATATAGATTAACCATATTAATCTGAACAAGTACTTGAATAAATTTCAAGGGTTCGTTGTGAATATATGTAATATTCAAGGAATCTACTGAATATGTACGACGAACAAACGATCTCTGATTTGCGCTACTGAACCCAATCAGCGATACTGGGCAACAAAAAAACAATAATCCGAGTGGATATTTTGTCTGGAAGCGTCCGAAAATAATATTCAAATGGCTACGCAATCTGAAATGACCGCCCTCTGTCGCCTCTGTTTACGATTCTCGCCATGCATGGTTCCACTATTCGAAGCACTCATAGGCGAAAAATTACTAGTCGAAGTAATCCATGTCACTGTTGGAATCGAGGTAAGCAACTCTAGCGCTACACTACTTTGGAATGAGAAATTATACTGTTTACTTTTACTTCCAGCTCGACAAGAGTTTTGATTTGCCGCGTCAAGTTTGCCAGGATTGCATCGAAAAGGTGAATTTTATGTACGACTTTCAGCAGGATCTGATCAAATGCCAATCGATGCTCAGAATGGGCAAAGATAAGGGCGATACAAAATTTGGGATTGCAGAACAAACTATCGGCATACCCTCAGAGGAAAATGGAATTGATGCCCGTAGTGATCGAAGCTCAAGCGTGAGATCAGAATCCAGAGATTTAGAAGGAAGCCATGACGAAGTCGCAGGTTCCGTCCATGAGCAGATAAAATTGGAATCAGTCGACATCAAACAAGAACCATTGGATTCCCACAATGATGAAATGGATGATCCAGACTATGTTAACGATATTGTTGATTTTGATGACTCTGAGGTGCAAAACGAACAAAATTTAGATGCAGCGACAACCAAACCAAACAAATGTTATATTTGCGACACCATTATCGAGAGCAAAAGCGAGTTGAATGATCACCTAGAGAGTCACAAGAACATGTTACCCTTCAAATGCCTGCAGTGCAGTACGGAAGCAAATCCTATCGAAGCATTCCACGTGACAGCGCTTAACAAACATTTCGAAACGCATGGCTTCCAATACGTTTGTCCACACTGTCCATTACGGTATCGGACCCCGAGCTCATGTGTATATCACGTGCGGACCAATCATGATAAAAATCAATCCGAATATCACTGCGAAATATGTGGAAAAGTTTTCAGCAATTTGCAAGTGTATCGAAATCATGTTAACGCACACAAGAACGTGATGACGGAACGATTTAAATGCGAACCCTGTCAGAAAACGTTTCATTCGAGCAAGAGTCTCCGGACACATCAGAAAAGTCTCTCACACGATGCGGTTATACGTAAGTATTACGAGAGATTTTCAGAAGTCGACCAACAACTCAGTAAATTCATATTTTCCAGGTAAGAAAGGGATGGGAATAATAATTTCGGAGTCAAACGAAAATAAAGCATTGGCCGGTAAACGGAAAAGGAAGCACAAGGCAAAAGTTGACGATGTGGAAGGTAAAACAACAATGTCCTCAGAAGAATATGGAGCTTCAAGTTCTATCGTGAAAATGGAACGAAATGATATAGACGATGAAAAGCCTAGTGTTCCGAAGAAGCGGAAGGGATACTCAAAGATAGTGAAAACCATTCCAAACAAATGCCACATTTGTGACACTATTCTCGAGAGTAAAAACGAACTCGTCGAACATCTCGAGAGTCACAAGCAGATGCTTCCGTACAAATGCACGCAGTGTAGCACCGAGGCAAACCCTATCATCTATACCACTCTGCGGCTTTTGAACAGACATTTCGAAACGCACTGCTTCAACTACCCTTGTCCCCACTGCCCGTTACGTTATCGGAACAGTGATACGTTAACATATCACGTACGAAGCACTCATGAGGAGCAGACAGAGGAATATCAGTGCGAGACCTGTGGAAAGGTGCTTACCAATGTTTATGCGTTTCGGAATCATCTCGTCGTTCATCGGAATGTGATGATGCAACGATACAAATGCGAACTTTGCCAAAAGAACTTCCGTTCCCGGCATTGCCTTGATAAGCACCAGGCATTGCATTTTAAGCAGCAACTTCGGGCTGGAAGTAAGTATCGCGATTCATTCTCCTTTTTGTTTTAAGAAAAAAGCATTAGCAACCACAGAACGAAACTTATTTTTTTTAATCATTCTAATAGCTTGAAATGTCTTGTTGAACAATTGCCAATGAGCGAGATGATTCTTCTCGATTTTTACACGATTCTGGATCATGTAATGCTTTCAATTCATATACAGTATTGGAAATAACAAAGTAAACAACTGGTACCTTTCGGTATTAAATTCGATTAATCAAATATCTACTATAAAGAAGCTATAAAGCTATACAACAACTATAAAGCGATTTGATCATCCCCACATAATATAGTCAAGATATCTTGATGCAGCAAATACAACTACACTGATTATTCACGCATGTTTAGGCGACAGCAAATTTCGTTTAAAGCTCTGTCGATTTGCTGTCGGAGAATAAAAGGTGAGCAAGGCTGGTTCATTCGATTTCGTCGAAATCTTTTGCAAAAAAACATTGTGTTGTTTGTCAATCTTCGTTTTCGGTATCTTGAGAAAGGTAAAAACATAAACCATTGTAGTAGTATAGGTAAAACCACGAGTAAAAATGTGTTTGAATATCGCAAAAAGGTTGAGAGCATGTGTAATCAAACAGGAGCATACACATTAGGCAACTGGCAACTTAAGTGTTTGTGAGAGAAGAGCAAAGCACCCGGTTCGTAATAGTTTTGAAACGTAAATAGATCAATTCACTTCTCAGACTGTGTGGCGCTTCACTGACACAAGTCTTAGAATACATTTGAAAAAAAAAACAATTGAATACTAAAGTAAAATGTATGAACGATGTGTTCCGATGAACAATTGCAAACATAAATATATATAGAAGGTGTAACGCGAGCGTAACAAGAGCAAATTTATAACACGTGCGAATTGGGGCTCTTTTGGTATTAACAAGTTCTTCCACATAGTAATTGATAATTCCTTACTCTTTTCCTTCGTTGATCGTATGGTTCGTATGGTATATCCACGTTGGAGAGCCTTAACCCTTCTCTTCGTTGGCCGAGTCATTTTGATTGAATGTAATACTTTTCCGTTTACTATTTTTGAAAGCATAGGCAGCCGTGGCAGTGTTCCATTGCACCATTGCGGAAAATTGAAAAATGGAAATTTAGCTTTCAGAGCACTAGCTCGAGTTTTCCGACGTTTTTCATTATACATAGCGACGGCAGATGAAAATTTAATATCTTGTGAGTAATCGATTAGAGTTTGGTCGATAAAACTTGAGAGGAAGTGTGCGAAAACGATCATTTTCTTCATACTGATTCGCAAAATTATTGATTTTCAGGCGAGGGTTAAGAGAATAAGATGAAAGAAATGACCATTGTGCAGCCATTTGTGGCTTCCTTAAGTACATATATTTATTTGGGACTAGCTGACACGGCAAACTTCGCCCGTCCAAAATTTGTTTTTTGTTATCAATGTTATCAATTTTCTTACTATGAGCAAGTTCATGGGTCCAATCGCAGAACTGTTCATTGATTGATCTTCTAATCGACCCCGTTTAATTTTGTATGGCAGCCCCCCCTTAGAGAGGGGGGTAAAGTGTCTAACCACCGTAAAAAAATTATTGCGCCCTAAAACCTCCGCATGCCAAGTTTGGTTTCATTTGCTTGATCAATTCTCGAGTTATGCAGAAATTTGTGTTTCATTGGTATGGCAGCTACACCTAAGAGAGGAGGAGTATCTAACCACCATAGAATCATTTATTGCACCCTAAAACATTCACATGCAAAATTTGGTTCCATTTGCCTGATTAATTCTCGAGTAATGCAGAAATTTGAGTTTCATTCGTATGGCAGCTCCCCCTTAGAGAGGTGGGTGTTAGTCTAACCACCGTAAAACATTTATTGCACCCTAAAACCTCCACATGCAAAATTTGGCTTCATTTGCTTGATTCATTCTCGAGAAATGCAGAAATTTGAGTTTCATTTGTATGGCAGCCCGCCTTAAAGAGTGTGGTGGGGTCGGGGAGGGTCATAGAAACATTTATTGCATCCTTAAACCTCAATATGCCTAACTTGGTTTCATTTGATTGATTAATTCTCGCGTAATGCAGAAATTTGTGTTTCTTTTGTATGGCAGCCCCCCTAAGAGGAAGGGGAGGACTATCTCACCACCGTGGAAATATTTATTGCACACTAAAACCTCTACATGCCAAATTTGGTTTCATTTGCCTGATTAATTCTCGAGTAATGCAGAAATTTGTGTTTCATTTGTATGAACCACCAGAGTCTAACCACTATAGAAACATTTATTGCGCCCTAATTCCTCGGCCCCAAAAACCCCTACATACCAATTTTCATGTTGATCGGTTCCGAGTCCATAAGAATCAGACAAACAGACAGAAATCCATTTATATATATATATATATATATATATATATATATATATATATATATATATATATATATATATATATAGATTTATTTGATCAGTGGAAATTCAAAATCTGATCGTTTTCAAAGAAAATCGAATGTGAGCTACCGTGAAATCGCAGAAAAATATGATATTTCGATCGGAGTGGTTTTGAAAATCACGAAAAAGCATAATACGCTGGACACAGTAGAGCGGAAACCCGGAAATGGTAGGCCTCGTAGAACTTCAGTTCACACAGATCGTCTTATTCGCCGCTTCATTCGACCGGATTCCGATAAATTTTGTCGGGTGATCCAAGAAGAGTTAGGCATCGACATAACTAGTAGGACTGTGAGTAACCGACTTCGTGAATTTTCAAAAAGTCGCTTTTTCAAAAAGAAAAAGCCAATATAAGATTGTTTGGGCCGATGAAAGTATGTTTGAGCTAAGAAGACACAAAGAAACGTCAGCGGACTCGTTGCCTGAAGTATGAGCGTCTGCTATTCAGATTTACTAAAGCAACAATTAAACACGGAGGAGGATCGCTGCTTGTGTGAGGCTGTTTTTTATGGAATGGGGGGCAATCTTGTCAAGATCGAAGGGAATATGACTGGTGAATCCTACGTCAAATTTTTGGAGGAAAACTTAAAGCCGCCACTCAGGAAGATGAATATGAAAGGCTATATTTTCGAACGAGAGATTGACCCCAATCACACCTCGAAGGTGGCGAAGCGTGTAGAAACCAGTAATGTTTTACATCCAGATATTCTAATCTTCAACGGAGAACAACCTTTCTTCGTTAGAGGATACCTTTTTCGTTTATTTATCTGTTCCTAAGATATTGCATGGCCTGCTATTACATACATTTCTCTACAATCCCTTCTTGTTTTTATTGAAAATAAATAAATGTAGCTCATGATCCTTGAAGTAATGATGTACACATTCTACATTCTACACATTCCTTTGTTTGGATTATTATCTATTTCTTCATCCTCTACTTCGTCTAATTCTTTGTCCTTATCTTCATCTTCGCCTCCAGTTTTCTTCAAATGTGCAACATTACGCTTATATTCTCCTCCCTTTTTTCATAGACTTCAAAATACAGTCTGCTCCATTTCTCCGTGCAACAACAAGTTTTCGCTTCCACAAGCTTTCAATTTCCGATCACAACCTTTCGTTGGCGAATACCAACAGCCTTCAACAGGTTCCAAGCCTCCGGTGTAATCAAATTGCGATTGGCTCCGGAGTCCACTAACATGTCCAGGTTCACGCTACCAATGCAGCACGAAATCAAATTAGACTTGTTTTCGGAGTAAAAAAAGCATAATACGTCTTATCAGATTCAACATTCTCAACTTCCGTATCAGATTTCGTTTCAGCAGATTCAACAAGCCGTACTTTCTTCAATGGCTCAATCTTTCTGAACAAGTAAAATACAATACTTTGTTTTACGACACACCGTTTCAAAATGACCTCGTATTTTACAGATCCTGCATTCTTGATTACGCACCGGACAATGCGGATAATTCGGAAAAATGACCGTGCCTTCCGCAAATGGAACACGCTACACGATCATGTGGATTTTTGTTGCTGCGGATCATCGAACTTTTCACAGTCCGGTGAACTGCGTCATCGAATTTTGGAGCCTGTAATCCTCCAATTTTCCGCTCTTTAACATAATACTCTCTCTTATCATTTAGTTGAGAGCTAGACAGACTCTATACTTGTTCCTCGCCACTTTCATTCATAACTCCTAAAGCCTCGAATTGTGGAAGAGTTTGACCCTTTTTCAATATGCCATGGTAAATACCTAACTTAACAACTTTTTTTCTAATTTTAAATTAATTATGAAAATTCAAATTTCGCTACCAGCAGGTAGAAACATCAGGAATTCAGAATACCATCGCTACCATCAAGGTAGAATCTCCTTTTACAGGATCCGAGATCCCATCGCTACCATGTAGGTAGAAACTCCATAGTATGGATTCGAAATCCAAACGCTACCAAATGGTAGAAACTACATTATTTGAGTCCGAAACTCCATCGCTACCAGACTGGTAGAAGAACTCCATTCATTGGACACGAAGTCCGACCGCTACCGAAAGGTAGAATCTCCATACCGCTACTCAATGTAGAAACTCCATTCAATTCAACCGTTGATAAATCACACGGACAATCTGAATTCATTTAATAATTGGATGCAAAAAATACATTGACTAATTACCTTCTGCTTTCACCTCGTCGCCAGATTGTAGAAACCAGTAATGTTTTACATCCAGATTTTCTGAAATAGTTTTCATTGAGCTCAAGCCTCTGCCTCTATTAAATAGTTTTTTGTAGTTTTAAATCTTCATTTGAGCTTCATCGGTTAGCAAAGAAGAAAATGCATACAAAGCATACGTACGGATCCGAAGGAAATAAAATCCCAAAAGAGAGTGTTAAGTGAATAATTATGGTTTGATTCAGTGAAAATCCGGAGTCACTGTTCATTTTATACCAGCAGTCGTAGTAGGTGTTTTTGAAACATCTGGCAGCAAATTATCTGAAAAATCTGTATCTTTCGACGGGAAAATTTTCATGTCGATCCGATTTGTTTTGAAAAAGGTGGGCAGAATGAAAGTCGAGAGAAGAAATTTGATTTTGGACACCCACATTAAAAATCCGGCGTGGTCAGGTACTAAAATCGCGAAATCGTTGAAAGAGGCTAAATCGACCGTGTATGATGTAATGAAACGTTTCCGCGAACGTAGAACCCTTGCTCGGATAGATAAGAGGAAGCATCGTTGGGTAACTTACGATCGGAAGCTTAGGTTGAAGATATTGAGAACAATTAAGACAAGCCCGGTACTCTCGGACTACGACATCGCCAAGAAACACAAATCCAACCAAAGTACCATCGAGAATTCGTATGCGAGTAGGTTATCGTAATTTCCGTACCTATGAGCAACCAAACAGAACGCTGGAGCAAAATCTGGTGGACAAAAGACGCGCTCGAAAGTTGTACAACAAGGTTTTGACGAAGTACGAATGATGCATGCTGATGGATGACAAAACGTACGTGGAGATGGACTTTGGACAGCTCCCAAGCCTGCTATTCTATAAAACCATTGTCAGAGAAGATGACCTCAGCAAATTTAAGTTCGTTTTTGGTGATAAATTTTCAAGGAAGTTCTTGATTTGGCAAGGGATTTGCAACTGAGGACAGAAAACTAAGGCTTTCGTCACGAACAAGACAATGGACTCGGAAATGTAACGTTACCGTGAAGAGATGAACAATTCTCATGTAAAAGACCTGAATGTTAGGGCACACATACAACAGTGGCATCCGTGCTTACTGGTACTCACTATGGGCCTGATCACCAGCGCCACCTCACGATGAAAAATGAATTGTATGCAAGGTTATGCACACCTCATTTCGTTTTCACTGTGAAGTGACGCTCGTGAGCAGGTCCTATATTGCTCAAATATGCAAGGTCTCCCATCTAAGTGATGGTGAAACGCGTCTTTTTTGTTTTATCATGACTGAACAATTTATATAAACGAATTTCTATTTAATGAATATTTTGTCATTTTTAATCAATTGAAAACACATTACGTAAGATTATGCGAGCAAACAGGTGTTGTTCTGTTCGCATAAACTGACTACAATGTTCATGCTCTTACCTCACTCACCTGATAACGTTAAAAACATCTGATATACTTCGATGGTCGACAGTTCCAGTGATCGCAGAAAGAAAACAAATTTCTATGACGTCCGGAAGAGATGACCTGGATTTGCCGCAGCCATCTTATGCTAGTTCCGAAGCAGAAACCGAGATTGATACGGATCTGCAGATCGTGTGTAAAGACGTGCAATCACAACCGGTCGTTCTCGTTCATTCTGGTTCGAAGCGACCATCTAAGCGAACAGCGGAGGATCTGAAGCGTAGGGAGGAGAGGGCCTCCAAGAGAAGGCCCATTTTGGAGGGCTGCCGATGCAAGGAAATTTGTTACGAGAAAATCGGACCCCAGCGAAGATCTGAAATCAATACTTGGTTTTGGGGATTGACGGCGGCGGAACAAAAGTCGTTCATTTGCCGGCACAGTAAACGTAAGCCTGTTAAACGACGGCGTGGTCAGAAAACCAGCTCTACCCAGGACTTTCGGCGACAATTTTCGTACGTGTATCAGCTGGAAGATGAAAGAGGAGTACCACAGGATGTATGCTGTGCTTTCTTCCTGAACACATTGGGCTATGATATGAAAAGCAGGTTTGTATTTTTATTGCATCCAATAGCTGTTAAAAAATAATAAAAATCTTTATTGATGTTGGTAACTTCAGCAACATAATCTATCGGTACCAAGGTCAGGCCCATAACGATGGTGCACTGAAAGAAAAACGTGGAAGATATGTCCGGTCGACAACACTTCAAGACATCGTCAGGCGCGACATTATGCTTTACTCAACGACAAACTCGCACAATCTGCCGTCGGACTTTTCAGCTCGAAAGATGTTTGCTTCATTTAAAGAGCGCCAATTACAGGCAGATAAGCAATCTTGCAGTTACAGTTTTTACTGTAGGATAATGAAGGAGCTGAATATAAAATTCACTCGATTAGGACATGAAGTATATGAAGTCTTCACAGGACACGAAAACACATGAATTGTGTACGGAGAAACATCTGATGGAAATTACAAAACCTTCATTCAATGTACTGAGCAAACGACAAACAGAGACACATGGCATCCAAAAATCACGGAAAGATTTTATGGTTAGGAAAATTTTGCTTGTATTACTGAAGAAGAAACGCAGTTAAAGGATCGATCTATCTGAATATAAAGGAGCTCATAAAAATTTAGAATAGTTATGTTACATTTCAATCATGTAAGCGACTTGAAAAATATACATATATTGAATTAAATTGAAGTAGTCGTTGTTGTCAATAATAGAATTCAATGAAAACATTCTCTATCCATTCTTATCGTAAACAAAATATCAGAGGATAAAGAAGATAGCTTCTTGTATAAAATTTGTTTATTTTTAATAAAACAACTCATCTCTGTTTCGAAAAAGAATTTAGGAAAATTTTAGCAGGTCAAATGTGTCCAGACACCTGAATACGAAAATCACAGTAAATTTGCACGCCTGTTAGAGAGTTTGATAGTCTCAAGATTGGGTTTGGTTCAGGCCGTAAAAGTCCATTACGGGTCACCTCACTGAATCTATAAACGCTTGAAATGAGTGTCAATGAGTTAGTGAATATATCCAAATTTGACATCCTCATTATGGAGTTAAGTCTTGTTTGTTCCGGAACTCGATTCAGAAAAAAGGAACTTCTACACTTCTAGCTGAAAGCTCCGCTTGAAATAGCGTGCTTACAAAAAATGGTTGATACACTGGATAGGTGCGAAAAAGGGTTATGAGAATTACGATATGTGAGGATTGGGCTACCCAAATATACATGATTGACGTAAGCACCAACATGATCGAAATCCACTTTTTTTTAGTGATATCACGCTCACGTCCAATTTTCTCGTAACAAGTTGCCTTTCATCGACACTTCTCCAAAAGGTGCCTTCTTTTGGAGATCCATTTCTCTCTATGCTTGCATTCCTCCACTATCCGCCTAGATGGACAAGGTCGCTTCGAACCAGAACGAACAAGAACAATCAGTTATTGCACGTTTTGACACGCTGTCGACAGATCCGTATCACTCTCAGTTTCTGCTTCGGAATTAGCATAAGACAACTGCATCAAATCCTGAAACATTCTTCCGGATATTATAGGAATTTTCTTCTAAATTTCTTTTTTTTCTAATCACTGGAATTTTCGACCGTTGGAGAGAGAGTGACATTTAGATCATTAGATGAGCGAGATAGATAGTAGTCAAATTTTACGCCAAACTAGCGAATGAACATTCAACAAAGCATTTGTTTTGCATATAAACTGACGTAAAGGGTTTTAAATTGAACTCTAATAACAAAAACTTATAAAATCCACCCGGCACATTTTTGCTCGTTGGTAGTTATTAAATAGACAGGTTATTTGATATAAATTGCTGACGTATGCTGACGATCTAAAATTTTTTCGAGTTGTCTCAACGCTAATAGACTGTTGTGCATTGCAATCGGACGCCGACACGATTTTGGAATGGTGCAGTCCCGTTCAAGATGGATGTTAATGTCAGCAAATGTTGCGTGATTTCATTCAGCCGCTCACGTATACCGATTGTCTTCGACTATAAAATGGCGACAACAGGTTTGAAGCGTACGAGTATCGTAAAGGATCTGGGAATTCTCGTAGACAGCAAACTAAGGTTCACGGAACACATTGCGTCAGTCACTGCGAAGGCATACTCCATGTTAGGTTTCATCAGACGAAACACGAAATGCTTTGAAGATATTTATTCTTTGAAATCGCTGTACTGTTCATTGGTGCGTAGTGTGTTGGAATACGGAGTACAAGTTTGGGCACCGTTCCATGTAGTCCACATACATCGGATAGAGCGAGTCCAAAACATTTTATTCGGTATGCTCTTCGGAACCTCAACTGGAGCGATAGGACGAATCTGCCAGTGTATGAAAGCCGTTGTTTGCTGATTGACCTTCTTCTTCTTGAATGGCGTTAACGTTCCCTGTGGAACTTTTGCCGTCTCAACGTATTTACTAACTAGCGTCATTTGCTAATACTATGTTGAAATTTCTTAAGCCAAATAAAACGCCTTGAATGTATACCGAGGGGCAAGCTCTTGAATACGCGTGACCACAGTGCAAGTCGAAGGAAATTTCTTTGACGAAAAATCCCCCGGCCAGATCGGGAAATCGTACCCGAACACCCGGCATGATAATGTGAGACGCTAACCACTCGACCACGGGTGCACACAATTGCTGATTGACCTGCCAACATTAGCAAGTAGACGAGTGCTTCTTCAGCGATTACTCGTCTTTGATGTCTTTACAGATCGCATCGATTGTTCAGACATATTAGCGAAACTACGTTTCAACGCACCTTTTCGAGTGACGCTGCAATCAATTTCTCCGCTGATCGAATCACCGCACAACCTATGGTACGAATAATCCGTTGGACGTCTGTTGTAGCAAGTTAAACGAAGTGTCTTATATGCTTGACTTTGGTATATCAAAGAATGTGTTTAGGCTTAGACTTAGTATTTTTTATGTCGAAGATAAACAAACAAATAAATTGTTCACAGTTATGATTGTTCTGTGAAAACCAAGGAAAAGCGTTACCCATCACTAAATGTTTCTGGAGGTTACGTCAATGGGCAGTGGAGAAAATCCCTCTGAGTGCAAGTAGTAGTACACTAGACTTTACGTACTGGTTTTGCAGATAAACACATTGTCAATACTGATAGCTCCGTCAACGTTGACTGTTCAGTCATCGGGAAGTTAATAACGCACTCAATTGAATGAATACAGCAAGTTTTCTTTCTGCTGTAGAGGGTGATAGAAATCAACACCCCATCTTTCGAGAAATTGGAAATTCGGTATACCAGGAAACGAGGAAGCCGACCGGCTTGCTAATGAAGGGCGGAGAGGTTCCATCACTCCCAGCACAGAGGTATGACCCAGCACAGGGATGGGCAGCAACTTTCTTGTGAAAAAACAAGAAGTGGGATATATCTGTGATATAACCGCTAGGTAGACGTAGGACTACCGTTGGCTCGGTAATTATTTATTTGAAATTGCATCTGAATCAATTCTAAATGAATGAATGAATGAATGTTTTGAAAGATTGCTGAAAGTTTCCTTGTTGGTTGGATGAGTATAAGTATGGAATTGTTATTAACATAAAATTCAACTCTTTCGAACTTGTTGGTGGTCCCGAAACGAACAGATGGAATTTGGTCGGCCTTGTAAAAGTAACTGAGGATGTTTTATATATGATTCATTTTTGTTTTAGTGAGAATAACACGAGATTTTTCATGAACACTTCTTGCGCAGAATAGAAACTGAGGGTGCCACTTCACGGTGAAAACGGAAGGGCCCCTACGTAATCAATGATATTAGCCAACTTTGTATGGTGTCGATTTCATCGTCATTATTCACAGTATTCATAACCAGTATGCATTAGCAAAGTTGAAGTTTTCAAAGATTATATACGACTTTGGTCAAATCGCGTGTTGAAACCATCGAAAATATACAAAACTCTAACTTTTTTACCATATATTGACGACATTTAATGGTTGAAATGAATCTAAATAGAAAAAATATCAATAATCACGACCGAATTTTGACTTTCAGTGCGTAGAATAAAAAAAACAGTATCATTTTTGTGGTTCTGAGCCCTAATGTAGGTGTCGCATGAGTCGATTCAGCTTTGCGCAAATTCGTCAATTGGATTGCATCACGGGAACATCATGTCGAATGCGTAAATGGGTGCGAATATACCTTCGCTCGGACGCATTCACACGCAAACAATTTTTCATGACTGCTCCATGCGAAAACAGAACAGAAACTGATGCGAGTAAAAGTACTCACGCCTTGCATGTGTCCGCTATGGTTTCCCAAACACTAATGCAAGCGAGCAAAAAAAGTCACAGCTTGCAGGTATTCGCTATGACGGTTTCTCCAGATGCCTAGATTTTGCGTCCGTGTTCGGGAACACATTGCGATCATCAATCATCATCAATGAGCAATGATAATTTCAATAGCTTGCTTTCGAAGCAATTCGAAGCAACGATTTTTTGGACCATTAAGTGACAATCATATAACTCGTTGACATTTTATCTTTCGGATGAAGTTATTATTATGCCGCTCCATTCAGCCGGTAAAGAGGTATTAACGTGCAAAACCTTGCACTCCAGCGTCACTCTCGTTTTCGAAACTATGAACTTACACCCTGGTACAGGAATGAAAGACGTAGTTCTACGTCAAAAAAGTTGATGGGTCTGAGCCTAGGGGAACGGACGGGATCTTGACATAGGACTGTGATTGTGTGTAGTAATTGCATTTGAATAGTTTTTTTATTATTCAAAATTTGTAATTTTTTATCTTTTGATATATCAATTGGAAGCCCTGAAAAAAGCCGTTTCCCTGTATGAACCTGTATCCTTTAACGGGTTAGATGAGATAACGTGGTAGAATCTGGAACCACATTCTGTTCAAAAATGTACACAAAAATACCAATACTACCCTTATCTTCTGTTTATTCAATTATACAGAAGAAGACAAAGAATATGTATCATTTTCTTCTTATGTATAGGAAAGGGAAAGGAGAATGGGCATGTGCATTCGAGGAAGTGAAGCGGGTTTCTTAGAAAGACATATATAGCATAGTATTGAGATCACAAATACTCAAACTTTCATAATCTGAGTATACTCTTTCAGTCTTCTAAATCAGCAGCCAGTTAAATTCATTCACTGCCTTATTTACATAGTCAAACAACATGCTCGATATTATGACATCCTGGACCACAATTAAATGAATTGTTATTAGTGAGACCTACACGATAAAAACGTGAATTGAGCACAAATTGATCGGGCAACACACAATACAATAACTGAAAAATGCATATTATCGGTGAATGGAGAATAATTCATTATACGCATCAGCTCACATTGTGAGCTATCGCCCGAATTTAGACGAAAAGATTGCTCGTTGCGTCTGGGGAAAGTGAGTGGTTAGTGCAATCGAAGGAAAAAACACCCCTTATAATCGTCAAATTGTTAACTTTTTTAATATATTCACTATTCATGTTTTAAGCAAAAAAAATGCTAGATAAATTTTCGGTCTAATGGTATATAACATAACATGTGTCGCAATAACGATTTTGAGTAATATGCGTGTGAAAACTCTTAATGAATCGTAGCATTTTTTCGTAGAGTGACCCTCCTATATAGAAATCAAAGACATAGTCCTATGTCAAAAAAAAAAACAAATGTGACAAATGCTTGACAGTAATCGCATTTTCACGGAAATCATGCGATCTGTGGATATCATTAAGCAGTATGGATTAAGCAGATATCCTGAAAGAGGTCGGTACAGATTTGATAATAAAAGAGATGTTGTTTCATCAAGCAGTGGACTGAATAACGTGCATCTCTTTGTGTGTTTCACATTCACACAAAATTAAAAAAAATCATTTCCACAGACTCCGGCTGACACGCTACAACTATTGCCCTATTGAAGCTGTACAGTGGAAGTTCTTATGATTACGATTCCTTCCCTGGAATGACCCATTGTTCCTGCTACCGTATGAAACTAGATATCAGTTGCTGAACCTTTTTTTGACGTCAGAGTACGTCTAACCGAAATATATCGGGAGTAAAATGAAAACCTAAACACAGGACATGCTGAAAAAATGAAAGATTTCGAATCCTTATAACTCGAACATTTCATAATAGATTGGGGAGATGTTTGTATCAATTGATAGCATCAATATTTCTACACATCTATTACAATCCAATAAAATGATATTATTCATCAGATAAACAGTTGAATAACTGTAAAATGTTAAGGGTTATCTAAAAATTTTGTTTTTTTTCAATTGTTTTTCAATCAATCAATAATTTAATCAGTGCAAAAAAATGATTACCAAGCCCACGGCAGTCCCACGTCAACCTTGCGGTTATATCATAGATATAACCCACCCATTTTTTCCTTGTGGGGAGTGCATATTGAGGAAGGAGTAGACTGAAACCAATTGCGAGATGGGTGCCAATAAGGAATAACATACCTAATAAAACTTAAACCAATCCTCCTTTTAGAGCTTATCAATACCAACATTTTGCGATGCAGAATTTGTCAATATCTTTATACTGCTCAAGGTTATTGATGGGTGTTCACCCAAAAACTCATGATTTCAATTTTAATTTACTCAAATACAAAAATTAACATATCTTTGAAAATCACATATTATATAGAGTGAAATTTGTTCTTTCAAATTCCGTCAACAAACATTTTACATGTTTGCCCCAGAAAGAATGGCAAGCAATTGAAGAGAGTGTATTTTTTTGGGAAGAAATATCAATAACTTTGAGTGAAGTTGAGATATTGACAAGTTCTACATCGCAGAATGTTTGTCTTAGTATGTTCTAAAAATCTTTCAAACAGTTTGTATGTAGAATTTAAAATATAAAAGTTAGAGCAAAAAAACAGTTTTTTTTCATGGTGACCCTAACGCAATTTAGAAAAAAGGCGCTATATCGGTTATTTCAAGAGATAGAAAAAAAACTCTGTGTTACAAAGATTCTCAGATAACTGGGACTTCATTGTCGAGCTATGTCTACCTCTATCTATAAAGTTAAGAAAGTTAATTTTTTTTTCATCGACGATTTTGGTCACCCTATTTTTTGATAACATAAAAATAAGCGCTCTATCATATGTAACAACTTTGTCGAAGACAGTTTTTGTCTAGAGAATAACTGCCGAGCGCTATTGCTAATTTCCACTTAAATGCATCTCCTGGACCATTGTGCAATGGCCAAGAATCCAGTACTGAATTACCAAACTTATCTGACTAAGTTGTCGTAATAGGCTAATGTATTTCCTAAAAATGTTTTGAAGAAACTTGAAAAAAAAATGATTGCAGCTATTTCTGCCTGAAAAACTGTTGGCCAGTTTCCCATAGCTACAGATATTTTCATTCTGGGGTCATTTACTCCTGCACCTGTTTTGATACCCATTTTCGACTCACTCACGTGGTTGAACCATTGCAAAGAAATTCACTTTAGTGAACAATTACCACTTTTAGATATTGGGTTAAATTCCCAATCAGTCGTGGATCTTCCCGGATTGGAAATTTTCTTGACATGCCTTGAAAAAGCTTTGTACCTGAAGTTTAGACTATGTTTATGTCAATGTCGATACGGATAGAACCATTGTTTTTTCACAGTTTTTGCCTATTTATATTGTTCGATTATTAGAAATTCATGCCTGCAACAGAGTCAGTTCGTTTTTGTTTTTGTTTTATAATACTGGTCTTTTAATTTTAATGCAAACATAAATATTATATATAAGATAAATCGACCTGTTCAAACCATGGTATGGGTATGAGGTGCGTCATCATCATTATCATACCACTCCATTGAGCCATAAAAAAATATAACGCTCAAAAGAAGATTCGATCCCCCCTCGAAATACCAAAGAATACCAAGCTATACCAAGCAAAGAGTTATCATCGATTCTCCGTTTTTCGCACCATTCAATGCGGTGGCAGAAATGAAATGGGGTTGGGAGAGAAAAGCATAGTGTGAAGACGAGCGAACGAGTGAGACCATTTCCCTGTCGCTCTGCAATCACTACTAAATGTATTTCCGAGCGGGCACCGGCTTATATACAGATTATTGTGATTTCAAAGCATTAGAGCACTCCTAGTGTAACGTTCTCGTTTTCGAAACTTTGAATTTACACCCAGGTACAGAAACGAAGGACGTACTTCTTCGTCAATAATGTGTATGTGGCCAGACAAAGAGGCTTCTTCCGAAACGTTCCAAGTATGTTGTTTCTGATGATGTGTGATGTGTGTGATTAACTAACCGGATTTGTACGAGCAGTTGCAGAAATTTGGTTTCACCAGTTGCTGGTTTTTGCGCATTCAACTCCGTTGGTTCCCGGCCAGCGATTCGGCTTCGGATTTCCGTCACTGCTAGACAGTGCAGATTTTCGTAGTCGTTTTGTTGATCCAGAAAAATGCTGACTCAGTGCTAGCTCCATAGTTTCCCTAGCTGGGACCACAGCTGCGACCAGACTCTACCTCTTCTGGGCTGTGTTGATGTTTATCTGCCACGGTGTGTGTTCGACTCAAACTCTCAGCCGGGTGCTATGATTGATGCTAAGATCTTTAGCAAAATCTCAAGCAGAACTGTCAGTGGGATACCCAATTCATGGGAAAACAAAGGGAAAATGTCAGTGGGATACTCGATATGTTGGCTCCTGTCAGTTCAATAGGAGTTTTCTAAAGACGTCACCCACCTGCAAACTCCTTATCCATGATACGATAGTTCGATCCGCTCTCCTCGTTGGTGCCCATTCATGATGTTTCATGGTGTCGTGTTGCAACTTGTGATTGTGAATTCTGCTGATGAGGTTATCTCCTGTTTATGGTGATAGTTCATGGGAATTTGCTTATATTTTAAACTGCTCGTGGGAAATGTTTACTGAGTTCGCGGTTCGATGATCATCTGACCTTGGACTGTTAGAACGTGAAATTTGGATTGTTGTGCTGCTGGGCTGGGTTTCGTATATAACAGTGCATCTGAAAAAGATTGTTATTTATATGAATGATCCTAAATGCATAAAATAAAATGGCAAGAGGTGGAAATATAGGGTTGGGGAAAAAGAAATGTCGTATTTCTGGTCGAAATTTGACGCTTTATTTAACATACTTAAAATTATCCAATATAAGTCAAATATGAGCCGTTTTGTTCGCAAATTTGTAGCCATCTAGAAGGCAGCTTCATTATCCACCCCTTATAAAACACCCCCCCCCTCTTTATATGCAAAAAACTCAGACAGCCAGTTTTCGCAAACCTCTTTTGAGGCCAACTTAGTATCACCAAGAGCGTTTTGCATGGACCGGAAGAGATGATAATCACTTGGAGCCAGGTCCGGACTATACGGTGGGTGCAATAGGACATCCCATCCGAGCTCCCGTAGCTTCTGGCGGGTCATCAAAGATGTGTGAGGCCGAACGTTGTCTTGGTGGAAAACAACACCATTCCTATTGATCATTTCTGGCCGCTTCTGGTCCATCGCCTGCTTCAAACGGTCAAGCCGCTCACAGTAGAGAACCGAGTTGAGGGTCTGGCCATAGTTGAGCAGCTCATAGTGGATGATTCCCTTCCAATCCCACCAAACACACAGCAAAACCCTTCGGGCTTGGCGATGGTTTGGGCCGGCTCACCGCGTTTCGACCACGACTTTTTTCGCTTTAGGTTTTGGTACGTGATTCACTTTTCATCACCAGTCACCATCTTCTTCAAAAATGGGTCGAGTTCGTTCCGTTTCAGCAGTGCATCGCAGGCGTTGATTCGGTCTAAAAGATTTTTTTGCGTTAACTCGTGTGGCACCCATACATCCAGCTTTTTTTTGGAATCCAATCTTCTGCAAATGGTTCCAAATGGTTTTATGGTCTTTACCCAATTCCTGGCCAATCGAGCGAGTGCTCACATGCCGGTCTACTTGGATGATTTTAACGATTTTATCGGTTTCGACGACGATTGGCCTACCAGTACGAGGTGCGTCTTCGATAGCCACTACACGAGAACGAAATCGATCAAACCAACGCTGTGCTGTGCGAATCGTTACAGTATCGGGTCCATAAACTACACGAATTTTTTCGGCCGCCTTCGTTGCAGTTTTAGCTCGCAGGTAGTAAAAACGTAAAATATGGCGAATTTCTTGCTTGATGAACTCCATCTTTGACGCGCTATAACTTGAGACTGAAAAGGACAATCACTACACCGTCAAAACGACACTTGTAGTACATATTGTCGTCTTTAATCCGCCGTATAGTATGACCCGATGCGATAAGTACAACACAAGATATGTTTAAGTGTTGCCATATATTGACAATATACAACATTTCTTTTCCCCCAACCCAATATGATATTTAGTAGTAGATTTAAACTATTAAAGCGTAGCAAAACTGTTCTACAATCAAATAATTTTTTTATCCTTTAAGGTGTGAAAACAAAGGAGACACCACAAGAAATGAGCAATGCGGACGCTGAAACAGTCGAACAGAAATATAATCCAACTCCAATAGTAAAAACAGAGCCAATCGACCCGGAGGGCACTATTGATCACGATGAATTGGCTCGTCAATCCACTGATGAGGAAAGCAATGATAGCGAGAAGGATGAGTCTAGCCGCTCCAATGAACCAATAAAATTCAAGCGAGGTACCAAGGTGGCCAAAATCATTCCAACTAAGTGCTACGTTTGCGGTACTATTCTCGGAAACGAAACCGAATTCGATGAACATCTCAAAAGCCACAAGGATATGCTACCCTATAAATGCGGGCCCTGTAGCACAGATGTCCATCCCATCGTGGCTCTCACTGTGGTAGCTCTGAACAAACATTTCCAGAGGCACGAATTCAACTACGTTTGTCCGCACTGCCCGTTCCGGTATCGGAAGAGTTCTTGGCTGACGGGTCACATACGAAGAATTCATGAGGAAAAAACAATCGCATACACCTGCGAAACCTGCGGGAAAGGGTTCACTAAAATAAATCACCACTCATATCTGAAACATATAAACCGTCACAAGGATCTGATCACGCAACGGTACAAGTGTGAACCCTGCCAGAGAGTTTTCCCAGCAGAGGTTGCCCTGAAAAGGCATAAAGTGTCGTTTTTGTGTATACGTAAGTATTGATATAGATTTCTAGCGTTTACAAGTGATGCTCAAGTGGTTTAAAATCAGGAATCGCTGCTTGTTTTCTAGTAGTGGCAGTGAAAATGAAATGGTGTAACGAAATGACCATTCAGGTTTGACAACGGAGGGTCATTTTTTTATTCGCTATAATACTTCGAGATAAAACTGATTCAATGATTCTGGTTTCTAAATGATTAGAGCTTTACTAATCAAATAATCTTAATTCGAAAGACTAAGGTTTATTTCTATACAGAACTTCTAAACAAATCTTATATTAGCCTTTTCGTCTGCTATGACAAACTACCCAATTAAATAGTACCCAAGGCAAACGCAACATTCGGGTCATATCATTAAAATGCCAGCCGGAATGTGCATAGACTCACGGCATATTTAACCTATCCGAATTTATTTGTAGGCGAACGGGTTACATATCAATGCTTCCACCTTATCCTATATTAAGCAGATAATTTTCTTTCAAGGTAACACGGAACGAATGAAAACGACTAACACAAATGGAATGAATTCAATGCCTAGCAATGATGATAGCAATGATAAGGCATTTCCTGGAACCGCAGAGAAAACTATCGCCGCTAGAAGTGACAATCAGAACGAAGATGCATATTTCAGTCCGGAGCTGATAAAATTGGAACCGCTTGGTATCAAAACTGAACCAAATCAATCCGATTATGAAGAAATGGTTGAGTAATGAAGACTACTCCAAGCAAATGCTACATCACACAGCCGACACAGCCGTCACAGCAGGATGCTAGGAACATGATTTGATATTGGACGTGATATATTTGATCTAAACAAGATTATTTCCATATTGCTCTGGTACTGTTTGGTACAGGAGGACATCCTGTTTGAATCTTGCTATCAATAATTGATCACATCGCAGCTTCGCACTTCGGTATATTCTGTGTGAACTAGAAAATCAATGATTCTGCCCTTGAATCCATTCAGAACACAAAACAAAATAATACAACCTGGAATCGAAGCATCGAAAACAGCAAAATATTACTCAGGTAAGTTGCCAAATCATTTGATTGAGCACTGGAATCCGTATTTCAAATAAAAATACGTTGTTAGAAAAGTATTTTTAAATCATAGTATAAGACTGATCCGAATATTCCGAAAATCTAACTGAAGTTTAAATTTGGATGTTTGGAATTAAAAATTGATTACTTCTGGGCGTGATTAGTCTTTGTGTGAAAATAATGTTAATCTAAATGGGGATCCCATTTATGGATCCCACTGATGAATAGCTTGCTAAAGATGCTGGAGGAGAACTCTTTATTTCACACCTGGTCGGAATGGATAAAAAAGTGTTCTTCTTTTTCTATTATAGAGGATTTAAACTGTGCAGTTCTTTCACCTCTAGCCTTGTAGAAGACTGATTGGAAGGTGGTCAAATGCGGGTCCTAAAATTGGACAATGGGGTTGCTACTCCGTAGGAGTACTCCTACGTGCCTGGCCACGTACTGAATAGAATATGCATTACCGCCTCCGAGTTTCAGCGTCGCGATTTTCAATCCAGCAAGCTCGAAACGAAAAACTCGGTCTATTCGCTCGAGAGTTAGCAAAACTTTTGAAATTTCCGAAATTGTGTGATGTTCAACGAGAGAAGCGTTGAAAAAATGGAAATGTTTCGCAATTTTACGTCCAAAAAACGTAAAAGGGGGGTTGAATTAAGAATTTGGAAGCAGAAAGTTGCTTACCAAAATATGATTGCAAGATTTTGGACATCAAAACGTAATTCCTGGTAGTTTTTGATGTGTACAGACAAACCTTTTGTTGTGCGATGGATAGGGACCGCACAAAAAAACGCATAAAAGACTCGTACAAAATTTCACCAGTATCTTTAAAAAATCGTGTTCGCTACACAATTTGAAAAAAAAATTATAAGAGGTTGTGTCCAAGACGCGACCACATTGTTGACCTAGAACTACGTTGATATTTTATTCAAGTCTCTTGTTAACCTTCCAATACTCGCGCGAAAAATCGTAATTTGTGTACTCTGGACTGCACGCGTCTCTGTGATATTGCTATTGTGTATTTTTAGGCGTTATTGGTATTTATTCAAAGAAAAAGATATAATTGAGTAAAAAAATCTAGGAGGTTGTGTTCAAGACACGACCGCATTGTTGGCGTAGAACTACGCTGTAGTTTAATTCAAGTCGCTTGTTTATAACTGCGGATATTATTTTATAATGCTACGAAAGTTTTGAAATAATCATTCTACCAGTTTGGTCGCCATGAAATGTTTTTTTCTATTGTAGAATCATTTGACGATAATTGTTTGATGATTCATTCTTGTGCTCGCATAACAATACATGCTCGAGAGAAGCGCAGCTGTCATCCTTAGTGGAGAAAGTTTTGCTACTGGCAAGCGAAACCAAATCACATACAAAATTCCAGAACGACATTTACTTTCTTGGTGACTAAATAAGCGAAATAAACTCTATCTGAACGCGAACCCAAATAAATTAAAGACTTATTAGAACTTATTGAATAACTTGGTAAAAATAATTCTTTGGTGCTCAACCTTAACACCTGCTTCACCATACCGTCAGTTCAATACATTGGTGCAATGTCAAAGGCACCAACGAAGCCTTTATGATGACAGAAAACAAACAATGTTAACTGCTTGGAAAAAGGCTGAATATTTGAGGGATCGGGTAGTCGTCGGGCGCGGATGTATTTTTTTTGTTGCTCCGCGCGTATTTACGTTTGAAATTGCTTGTTTACGTGAGATAGGAACAAATATGTTTTGCTCTCATTGTTTTAAATGCAGATTTTAAATATAGTCGTGAAAAGTGCTTAAATTCGCGAATTCGAAATTTCTTTCCAATCACTGTGTTGAAAAAGGGGCTTGAGCAACGTACCGAAGAAATGTGTTCGTTTGTGCGCTGTGTCTTTAAATGTGTTTGGAATGCACGAAAAAGTGTGCTCCCTGCTTTAGTAATTATGGAGTGTATAAAGTTTTCTAATGCAAAATGTTTATAATTTTGTGAAATTTTTGTTAACGAAGCTATTTTTTTTACTTCGCATGTGGTAGTGAAAACTTTAAGTTTTTTTTGCACTCTCGATTATTCGCATGTTCGGTTTGGTTTTATTGCGTTTCCCTTTCCAAATAGTGTGGTGAATGATTCGCTTGCATTAGCTTGATAGATACATAGTGACGTATATGTGTTTGTTCTTGTCTTTCTTATATCGAGTGCGAAATATTACTTGGTAGTGAATGTATCACAGCAAAAAAAAATCATCGTTGAGCGCGTCAAAATCAACTAAGTTCCCCTTTTTATTCTCAACAGAAACATTTTTTTCATATTGGGAATAAATCAATAGCATTGGGAAGGAGCTGGGAGCATGGGGGCGGTCGTGGTCGTGCAATTGTTGTGGTGTGGGGGGAGGGGAGGGGGAGACCAACTTTCTAGCTCTATGTACGGACGCGGCATGGAGTTGGAGGGCTGGTTTCTTTCAGCCGTTTTCTCGCATCATGGCGGGCTGCGCGATTGGGTTTGCTCTTATGTCCTTGGCTCTTTTTTTTGCTGCTGTTGATCTATTCTTAGTTAGAACTGGAATTATTGGGAATCAGAGCAGAGGGTCCAAAGCCTCTAATAATTTTTTGGCGCACCTGTGATCATTGGTTATTATGCAAAGAAAGAAGTGGATAAACCCCTAAGTCAGAAACTCTCTCCGTGACCTTATCAATTTTGAACATATATCGTCTACTCGAGGAATATGAAAGGAGTTTCTTGGCGAACTTCTCAAGTTGCCAAAAATATCCTCGGTCAAAACAGTTGAGAAAAAGTGAAATGCAATACGAGTGACGAATTAAAATACATAGTTCGAGAGTTTTTGAATGAGCTATCTCAGTGACATTCTCAGGTCAAAATGAATATTATTTTCGAAATTTCCTCGAATAGTTAAGAGTTCGCGTTTATATAATCACATCACTTACCTCAGTGAATCCTGATTTTTACCTCTCCCCTCCCATGATAAACGCTAGGGAACCGCGCTATAGAGGCGACCCTTCTGGCCTTCGGGCGGTGAATATCATACTAAGATTCCTTCCCTTCCCCTGGTGACTGTAAGGACGTGGCCGGCGTCGTTATTAACTATTTAAAGTTCGAATCTCCGAAACTTGCACAATGAGAATGATTTGCTACTCCCAAGCGTCATTCAGTGTGTTCTTTGTGCAATTTCGCTGGTTCAGGTCAATCACGGAGAGCAACTACGAAGTGTACAGTGTACCCAAGCTCTAGCTCAAGCTGGAAAAAGGCTGAATATTTGAGATTCATTACTAATCTCCTAGCGTAAATTCCCGCCCGCTATTTTCCCTCCTTGTTTATATTTATCATCACAAATGGGGTTTCAGCATAGCGAAAATGCACTATTTTTACGTACGGGTTATAAAGCACGCAGGTACGCACACAAATATCCATATATCGATGGCTTGAAGCAACTAAATATACACACCTATCTCTGTTTTGCGCTCTTCTCAACAGAAGCTCTTTCTATTAATATTGCCAGTCTAGATAAGCTTAGCTGTCGTCCTTTGTGAAGAGAGTTTTCCTACCGTCATGCGAAATCAAATCACTGACAAAATTCCAGAGCATTCATTTTCTTGGTGAACTATTTCCCCACAAAATTGTGTGACTCAAAACATTAACGGAATGGCGTCAGTTTAATGCAATGATTGCAATGCCAGAGACATCAGCGAGTGAGTAATTTGGTTGCGTCCACAGCTCAGTCCGAAGCGAACACATGTGATGGCGCAAAACAAGGAAGAACAAGTGATGTTCATTGCTTCGTATCTAGAACGATACTGAAAGTTTGCCTTTCCTTACTTTTAGATTTATTATTGAAGAGACTTTAAACTTCATCAGTTGATTCCTCTCTAGCTTTCAAAAAGGACATTGGAAAACTACTCTTTCCTCATATTACTCCTCCACCCCCATTGCCTTGAGAAAACCAATCGATTCCTCGCCGTCCAGCTCGCCCAGCAACGATGTTGTCCAGTCGGTGTCCTCACGAAGATTGAAGTTTGCCTTCTTCTTCTTCTTTGTTTTAAAGAGGCTTTAAACTTTCCAGTTCATTCGCCTCTAAGCAAAGTTTGCCTCAGCAAGATCCACTGTTTATACTCTATTATTCGTTATTGACAGCTCTGTTTGGGAAAGCATACAAATGGACAGAGCAAATGTATGTGAAAATGGGAATGCTTCCAATTTTCATCAATTTAAACCATATACAGACTATAGGATTGTGATGTAGAGCGTATCTTACAAATCTTAGGGAATTTAAAAGACGTAGTTTTACGTCAAAAACTAGAAGTTTGATATATCTTTGATATAACCGCAAGGTGGACAAACGAGGACTAACATTTGTTTAGCAATAAATAAGTAATAAGCATATAAATTTTAGACATCTCATCTTTCGAATAAAGTTATTATCATACCACCACGTTTAGCCAGAAAAGAATTATTAACGCTCAAAGGGGAAATCGATTCCTCCTCGGAAATACCCAGCATAAATATACCCATTCCCAAGCCCCGACAATTGTAATCATCGTTGATCCGGAGCAGGATTATCCACACTCAAGAAGGAATGGATTCCTCCTCGGAATTACACAGCAAAAATAAGACCCCCTTCCCAACAATTCCATATTTCTAATACGAAGACCGATTGCAGAATTCGTGAACAAATAATTTTATAACGCTGCTTTCATAAATGTGATTTCTTCGATATGTAGTATAATATCCACTACACCATATCATATCGTGTTCTTCGCTATCGAATCCATAGTCAATGGCACCCATCGGTACCGAATTTATCTTCAATATCTCGGTTTTCGCTAAATGCTCAGTTTGGTCAGACTACAGAAGAGAAATGGAATTGAAAAACGACAAACGGGAGAAAGAGATGTTGGAGGTTGAAAGGAGATTGGCAGAAAACTTGTGCATTTTATCTTTCGAATAATGTGATTATCATACCACTTCGTTTTGCCAGAAAGGGATTATTAATCCTCAAAGGAGGAATCTAGTCCTCTGATGAAATACCCAGCGCAAATTAGAATCGACTATCGATTGTGGCATTGCGGCACAAATAATTTTATAACGCAGCTTTCATCAAAGTGATTTCTTCGATATGATGAAATGTTTAATACATTATGTCATATATTTAATATATTTATGAAATCCATAGTCAATGGCACCCATCGGTATCGAATTATCATCGACACCACGATTTTCGCTAAATGCTTCTTTCAGTTCGGCCTGCAGAAACTTTTCTGAACTCTAATCCATCAAATTTGGTGTCCCTGAAAAGGGCCGTTGAATATATGCTAAGATAATAATCACGAAAGTGGAAGCGCGGCTGTTCAAGCACGCTTTCCTCGGATACGACAGGGTAGCTGGATGTCCGTGGACATGATGTGACGCGTTTTGCGTGGAAAGCACACAAATTGGTATCTTCGAATAGGCCGACTAAATATGCCTCGCTTGCCTCCTGCAGTGCCAAAACGGCGAAATTTTGGAAGCGCAAGTCGGTTTTGAGGTCCTGGGCAATCACACGAACCAAACGCTGGAAAGGGAGCTTGCGGATCAGCAATTCGGTCGACCTCCCGGTCGGTAGTGATGTTGCTTCTTCACACCTCCTGTGGCTGGTGCGCTTTTCCGAGCTGCTTTCGTGGTGCCTTACCACCGGTAGATTTATGAGCTGTCTGCTTGGTCTCAATGAAGCGAGCTCTCACGGTATGAAAGTAGAGGTAGCAATGGATGAAAGCAAAGGAAGTGGCGTTCGGTTCAACTGCAGGAGAGAAATGGAATTGGAAAAGAAGAGCATAATGCATAGGCATCTGAGTGCGACCGTCTACATCTCACATCGCCGCATCAACCGAATGGATTTTCACTTTCACTTTTTTTTCACTTGAATTCTTTTTATTTCTTAATTTGGTTTACATTATAATATAATACTACATTTCAAGTGATCAACCTAGAGTTCTACATCTTTAAGTTCAATGGATTTCCAGAGCGTGTGCGAGTTTATATACGGTTGCAATAACCCGTTTCCTAAGCAATTTTAAAGCTATTATTGAAACAAGTTTTTGGGTCAATACTTAACAATCATATAACTGAAATGAAATGATTATCATACCACTCCGTTCAGCCGGAAAAGAGGTATTAACATTCAAAACTTTGCAGTCCAGCGTCACTCTCTCGTTTTCGAAACTTTGAACTTACATCCTGGTACAGAACGACCGTTATCAGCATCAACACTGCAGAGGTAGGTTTAGAGTTCCCGTGAACGTGAACGCGGACAAACACTTTTTTGTTAATAATTCATCAGTCCATATATAAATCACGAGGAAAACATTTTAAAACGATAGGAATGAACGTGAACGTGAAAACAGTGGTGAATATAGACGTCAAAATATTTCCCCGTTCATGTTCACGTTCGAATGTACCAAGGCATTCTGAAAAATTTTCAAGTTTTCAATGAAAATTTTGATATGGATGCAATTTCATTCAATCGGATCTCTGCGCGGGTTGAAAAACTTCGTTGCTTCGAGTTGATTTGTGAACAACTGTATATTTTATCCGAATAACTTTATTGAAGATCGGTGTTTATTTACTTCACGTTTACTGCCGAACTTGTAATATGAACGTGAACGTGAACAAAATCCTTCTATTCACCACGATTTTTTGAGTTGTTTGATCGCAATGTAGTTCACCGTGAAATGATCGTACTATTTCACCACCTGTTCAAGTTCACGTTCACGGGAACTCTAAACCAGGCTTAAGCTGTCACCCGTAGATGCGCGCAACAGCATAATAAAAACAATAACAATTTTCGTGTGACTTTTGAAAAGGTCCTAAGTAACAAATGTAAACAAATAGAGTTAATGAATGCACACCATTAGCTCTTAATCATTGAACGCATTGCGAAAACAACCGTTCAAGTATCTATCCTTTTCACCTTTTTATCTCCGGTACAAAATATGTTCAATGTATAGATTGTTTTTGTTTTTTTTCTGTATTATAGTGACTTTCAACTCATTTGGCTGGTTCGCCACTTTTACTTCCATTTTTGGAAGAATGTTGGGAGTGAGAATTGAACTCGTGACCTTTAGCGTGAGAGGCATGGATGTTACCACTACGCCGGATCGCCTCCACAAAGTATAGATTGTAATTTTAAGCACTCAACTGTTACTTCGGACGCCACTTTCCTCTAACGTTCGATACGTCCGAAGTAACAAAGCAATAAAAACAACACGAAGTCGCACCCTACAACAGTTACGATTGGTTTTTCAGAGTTATTATTGGCTGATAGTGGTAAAAGAAGTGATAAAGATCGATTCCTTTTGATACGATTCGCGGAATAATGTTCTGGTCTTTAACTTTGTTTTCTCCAGGGGTTAGACATCAATTGAATATAGGCTACCCAAAATCAAAATCAATATGGCGTCATTTGTTTATCAACATATCATTTACGAGGATTGAAATCGAAAAATGCGCTGCTTTATTCTAACTGCATGAGCGATTTTCATATTCCTGTTTCACATGGAGGTGTTCACATTTAACATGGAGTTTAAAGTTAGCCACTATTCGACTATATAACCGCACCGAGTTGTACACAACAGTAATTGATTGAACCAAAATGTCAGTAAACCGCAGCAATATTGGGTACACTGGCAATATGAGGGATTTGACGTTTTAGTCGTACCCCTGGTTTTCTCGAGTTGATGTGAATGTTACATAGGACCTTTTCAAAAGTTACGCGAGAATTGTAATTCCGTCATCGTTCAATGTACACAGTATGTTTTTAGTCCGTCCAATAAAATAGTTTTATTTTGTTTGTGTTTACGTTCGTGCGTGTTTCATTTGTACGTTATGTACACGGCAACCTCGACATCGCGTTCGTAAAATAGAGCATATGATGAAAGAATGGGAATGATTTGAGAAGTGGATAATTCAGACGCAAATATGCTTTCTTCGCACTGAAATGCATATAAAACAATAAAAAAAGTAAATGGACGATAACATCGACAAACATGCTTCTTTTCATGTACCGCACAAAAAATCGCACAAGAATAGAAAATCACACAAAAAAGGATCGCACATAAAAATCGTTTACCTGTAGTGAAACTATTCATCAAACCGTTTGCATTTGGTCCGTTGTTTTGGAAATTTAATCGTAGGCTAAGGGGTTAATGGGAGTCCAGCGGACTTGAAGTTAATTGAAGTGCTATTAGTGCTATTAGTAAGATTTCAATTAATTAAATTGAATAAACAATGTGTAATTGATGAAATAAGATAAAATAAAATGTGATCACAATATCTTTTTTGAAGTAGTAAAGTTTGATTCAGCTAGAAATTGGAATAACTGTTCATTTTTAGGCGTATCTGAAATCTTTCGGCAGAAAATTGTCCCAAAAAACTTTGTATTTTTTTTCTAAAAAGAACAATTATTTATATTTTGATATGTAATTATTTTTTTGTACCTTTAACCGTTTAATGGGTAGTTACCAGTGCTTGAAAGTATCTGTTTCACATCAATCTTTTCAGCTGAATTTCCGACCACATTCGATCATTATACCATTGCTTTCGGGATACCGAAAATGAACCAACGCCAAACCTCACAATCACAGCAAGCCACTTACAGTTTATTCATCCAGTTTCGTTCATTCTCTTTTTCCTTCTGCTCTGTGTTCACGGAATGTAAGCAAAAGGAAATATTCCTAGTTTTGTCATTCATTGATATGATTATACTAGTTCATTCACTATCAGCATCGTTCTCGGACACTGACGAAACTGAGAAATTCGTTGAGGAAGATAACGAAGTACAGGATGCTCATAATAGTGACAAGAAATTAAATTGTTCAAGCATGCAAGGTTTCCGTCTCAGTTGAAATGCTTTCATTTTACATAGTGAATATGCAATTCCAATTCGACTTGTCAGAAATGCTTCAAAAGACTCCAATTCCGATGTAAAAAATACCGTCATGACTCGAATTTCGAACATTTAATTTTTGACTCAAATGTTGCTTTTGCTTCATTTTGCAAACGGATCAAACCGATCCGAATTAGGGGATGAAATTGCCAACATTCAGCTTTGGCTGACGAAGTATGCATTCGCTACTCGGATCGATTCTGCAGAATGATTCCTCGCCGTCCAAGCCTATGCAATTCTTAGCTGTGAATGTGCATGCAGATATTGGTCTTTTGTTGACATTTCCGCTTGCGCCACCGATTGTGTTGCCCTTTCGGAGTAACTTCAAAAATAACTGAATAAGCAAGGCACTGACTCAATGAGAAAATCACACACTTATCGGGATACTGAAAATGAACAGTCACAACATTTCTGAAAATTCAATGGCAATCAATAGATGTGAATGAATTTTCATGACTCGAACTTTAAGGAAAGCTCAGATCAAGGCGCCTAGAAGTATATCCTAAGGTGGGCCAACTTGCTAAAACCACTCTTCAGCCATCTTGATCTTCAGTCTACTGCGTTTTGTTTGTAAACAAAACACAATACGCTAGAGCCAGAGCTCGCTCGTGATCAGTCTGTCTCTTTCACGCTACAAGCAAATAATTCCCCTTCTGCTTTCTTCCGTACTGTTTTCATATACCGCTCCCCTAACCAACTTAGTGACGAAACGGCCTCACCTAGTACCATAGACCCGTCTTGGCTCAGATAGCACATAATGAATATGAATGAACACAGTTGTAAATTTGTTTGACGTCGAATGAATGACAGCAGCATCGACAAGCGAAATAAACGCGTTACACTGATAAAAATATATTTTCAATATTACAATATTACAAGCTCAATATTTCCAAGCCCTGGTTACAACTATTATGCCACCAACGATTTTATTTTTTTTCTCTTCTGTAAGCTTCTAGCAACATGCCCGATTTTTTTGAGCGCGAAAAAATCAAAAACATTTTAGAGGTATTCTTGTGTTAACAACTCCCAAGCATGTTGTCTGGTCGTGTATCCGGTTCCATGCTGCCACAAGGCAGATAATCCGGATATCCCCGTCCGGGATATCTTTGGTAGCCGTGATCCTGATCTTCTGCTTCATCTATACGTGTTTCTCAGAAACGCCGATTTCAACGTTCAATAATGTTTCCTCCTTTGTATCCCTGTATCATATCCCTTCTAACCGATCGATGAACTTTTACTTATAGCGAATTCGTTTTTGTTCAGTTTCAACCCCAGTGCCGCACTAACTGCTGTCAAAACGTTTTTTTATTCACTCAGTTTCGCACTCAGTGTCGCACTAGTTCGCCCCGAAAGCTGTTAGTTTCGCACTGAGATGTTTCACGGGTTGGCACTCGGGTTCACCAATACAACTATAATGAACTGTCAAGTTCCGAGTATTGTTTTGGAAAATCTAAAAATAAATACTATGAAAATGGAAAACCTGCTGCTCTTGCTTTTGTATTATTGGAATCGTAATCCAATTCGGATTCTGATTTTGAAGAGTATATTCGTGTAGACGGCATTAAGCTCCGTGTGCTTTCATTGGGAGGCGAAAATTATTATGGATATTCAGGAGGAACAAACATGCTCTCAAAATCAAAATTATGAATGAAAATTTACTTTAACGTATCGAATATTTATTTTATATGATAAAATAAGAGGGTTTTTTTTTCGGTTTCGCAGAAACATTCAACGAAAACTGTGTCTAACGATGATTTTATATCATAAAAGTAATTATTTGTGGAACAAACAGGAAATGCATCGAAAAATGGTTAAGTGAGTGTCAGGACTACATGTGTTAGGTAATCAAACAATATGAAATAAAAATTTTCATTCAAAGTTTTATATTTTTACACTGCACTTGGCCCTTCTGATCTGATAGAGAATAATTTACCTCCCAAGCACTAATATCGCCACCAGACGTCGACACTGTACATTTGTCGTCGCAAATATAAACAAATCAGAATATATAACGCACACCAACAAACCACCGCATTCGTGAAACTGAAAACGTTTTTTAATTACAGAGTCAGTGTGGCACTGACTCAGTTTTAAAAACGAATTCGCTATTATTCACGGCAATGCATACATATACTCTTTACAGATACACAGGTCGAAGGTTGTGCAGGCCACTGAACATTCAACAAGAGCCAAAGGTTGTACCGCTCATGACAACTCCACACGAGCTGATGTTTGTACCGGCCAATGACCATTCTACCCAGGATTCTTCTAGCCAAGGGAGATGCACCACGATTGATATGGGGTACAGACGCTGATTAATGGTCAGTGGCCCCTTAATAGGATGTATCCCGTGTCGGCCACACATACAGTGCATTGGAGACTGCAACATCCCAAATAAGAGAATACGATGTAATACTGACCTCGAGCCAGCCGCGAGTAATCGGTTACATATTACTAACAGTCATAAGACAAAAATTGTCGAAATATTGAACTCTCGGCCCCGTGAAGCTAACGCCATATGAGCCTTAAGAAAAAAAAAATATTTTGGAAAAAAAACTCCCAATGTAGAACAGCAAGGGCAAATTTCCCGAAGAATCATTGAAAAACAGTCAACTTTTTGACTGTTTAGGACCTGCTGAGTCTGATCATGGGTTTTATTGGATGTTTTTGTTGAAACTAACATCAAAAATTCAAATATAGAAAATAATTTTACCATCAAGTGTTTACCGCTAGCTGAGAAGTGCCACCAATTTTTTCATTTTTTTATTGTTTTGCGTATTGAAAAAAATTGTTTTGTGTATTTTAGCATGTAAACATGTCGATCTATTGTGGTTTGCGTTGATTATATGCCTAGTTCTCACGGCCCGTTAAAGGGTTTGCCAATCCCGAGAGGTTTTGTGATTCTCGATTCTAAATGAATCAAGTTTTATGTAGCCACAGTAGTAATTACGGGTGATATTGTATTTATTTATTTAAAGCGAACTTTGGAAGAACCACACTTTTTCAAAATTTAACCAATTCTGATTTGCTACTATACCAGAAAAGATACAAATCAATTGCTGAAAATCATGATTACGTCGAATGTCGCTCACACTAATCGTCGTCTTCTTCCAGATACTCCTCGGCTCCCTCGGAATTCTCGCCATTGCTTAACGATTCTTCTTCCATTTGGTTGTCCACATCAACATACGCCATCTCATTCGACATTGTGTGTTCGTATCCCTCGTCCACGAATTCCTCAGATTTTACATGGATTTGTTCATCAGGTGAACCATATGCCTTACACGTTTTGTTTGCCTTACTCCGCCCAGGACGGCACACCGACTTGCGAAGTTTCTTACTCGATGATCGTGATTTGGAATAGCGGAATAATCGCGCCTTACAGAAGGTTTCCAGCTTTTGGAAGGTGTACTGGGGATCACCAATCCGTACAATGTCCAGTAGCAATTTTGTAACATTTCCAAATTGGCGGAATCCTCGCTTGGACTTCTGGCCGCGATTTATCCCTGTCCATGTGAACTGATTCCAAAATTCGCGTGAAAATAGACAGTCCACGATGATGTAGCATGCGTTGTCTCCCTTCCCCACGTAAGCGTTTGGCATGACGATATTCGAGAAATAGTTGAGCTGGAGAAATTAAGAAGTGTTTTTGTAGTACAACAGATGATTGACATGATGCATTTTTAACAGTACTTACATAACTTTGACAGAGCTCACTGTCATCTAGTTTATCATTCCACTCAACAAGTTCCTGCTCGTTTGTTATCAAATTCCATTTTTCTGAGGCCGTTTTCACATCTGCAATTTCCTTTCGTTCAACAATGTTATCTGGAATACTTCGGCGTGTCGTTTTGTTAATACCCAGTAACGATGCGAAACGTGCGAAATTTTGATCGAAACATTTCGTGACAGCAGACTCTACAGCCGTGTGGATAATCACGCTTTGTTCGACCTTGAATTTGTCCATTTCTTGTTTGAAAGATGCAAACGGGAAGCACCTCGAGCCGCCTCAAATTATAAATATGATACATTGAAGTAGAAAAAGATTTTTAATGTGAATTATACTCACAATCATTAGGATTTTTAGAAGTTCCATTGGCTTCGCTCGAAGTAGTTTGCAATGTTTTGTTGTTCAACGCGGATGCTGTTGATTGTTGCGACCCTGAAGAACAAAATAAATAGTATATAAGAAGTAACGTCACGTTAACTCAAGTGATAGGACATACTTCGGGAGATACCAACTGGCGAGTCTGATGCAATTTGATGAGTTTCTTGAATTATTGTGGGAGAAGAATCTCGTGAAGATGAATCAATATTATTTAACTGACCTGTAGGAAAGTCATTAGTGATCACATAAAGTGGTACCTAAGGAAAAACAGTGTTCACCTCGGCAATTTATTGCTATGGTACTTCTCTTTCTTTTCTTAGGGTGAGGCCTTACATTACCGTTATCTCGGCTTTGTGTGGTCTCTTCGTCATCGGAAATCAAAAGTTCATTTTTTATCTCAACAGGCTCCCGAATGATTTCAGTTACCACATCATGATCAACGATTATTTCGGGACTGCTTCCATCTATAGCGGAATGTGTTTATTACTTTTGTTATTTATTACCGTTCGTTAATAGTGGAAATTTATTACCGTTTGCCTGGGAACTGCTGGTGTTCATCTCTTCTATGGCTACAGCTAGTGCTCTACCCTCTTTTCTCCATTGAATGAGAAGTGATTGGCTTTCAAGCAGTCGTCTATGAAAATTATGCAGAGAGTGAACCCTCTTGAGGCAATCTTGGCAGACTTCACGCGGAAAATCTAAACTGGTATCGATCTAAAAGCAATAAAAAATGGGTAGCATAATTTCACGTAATAAAACACGATTTAACCACATGATTTTACCTCCACTCGAAGGGTTGATCGTATAAATTCGATCAGCAATTCACCATTAATAAGTGTTTCAAACAGTGGTACTAGTTTCGGGGAGTTCTTTAAGCAGAAACGACAGACGGTAGTCATTTTTAGCCGAAGTGTTTTTCTATTTTGTGATTTTTTGGAGCTGTTCCACAAGCAATACTTTTCAACCAATACAAGCACATTTGTTCTATGTTTACAAACATTGAGTGAAGCGTGTGGTTAGTGATCCCCGATAATTGCTCGATTAATCGAATACTTCCTATAGAAATCGAAGCGAACGAAAAATTTACGTCGATCAATCGATCCAAACCCAGAGCAAAAAAAACCGTACGGCCGTTGCAGTTTTATTCTGAAAATCGATCATTATCTTTGACGCTCTCCTAAACTCCTAAAGGTGGCCGTACACTGTTTGCCCGGAGGTCAAATATTTGATATTTTTTGACAGATTTTTGATTTGATATTTGTACAAACACTATTTTGTTTGCCACTCTTCAATTTTCAACAGTAGTAAACAATATCAAACACCGAACATGGAAAAAATCAACTGAAATTTTCAAGGTAAACTAACCATGTACCGACAGGTTCGAAGAACAGACTGAAAAAATATTTTAGGCATCCAATAAGGGGCTGTCCACATACCACGTGGACAATTTTAGGGGGGGTAGGGGGTATGAAAATGTCCACGCTTGTCCACGGAGAGGGGGGAGGGGATAAAGACTATGTCCACGTGGACACGAAAAATAAATATTTTTTTCAAATATAATCACCGATACATCCTAAATTAAATAAAAACTGATCCATATTCAAGAATTTTAAAACTTTCCGCCCATCCTGAGTATTACGTATTTATCAATAAACAGATTGAGCTGCCTGAGAGTGCTTCATATATTTTTACTAATATCATTGAACTTGTTCACTGATATCTATATTCTGAAAATAACTCATGTAAACTGTGAGCGACAGAGCTTTTTTTTGTATGATCCTATAATTTTATAGTTGCGGGCTGTGCATGGACGTTCATAGCTTAAACCTATAAAGAATAAACGATTCCATAATGGTTAAGTTTTCATGATATTTCTACAGATTTTGTTCTATCTCGAGAACAGTTAGTCTTAGGATAACAATTAAATTCTTCTAAGTAGCGTAATTTTGAATTGGGGTCAATTTAGAGCAAAAAATGAGTCTCAAGAAAAATTCAACTTTCACAGTTGAGATTTGATCTTAATTCCATACTTGGGAATCAATGTATCGTAAGTTGTCTGATGTCATTTTTCCCCGCAAGCACTTTGAAAGTCATCTAGACGCTCAATGCAGAATGACCCATAAGGATTTGAAAAATAATAAAATATTTTAAGACGCCTTCAATACCCTCTTAAAATTTTCCGAACTATGGCGGAAAAGGTTTTGACTTGCGCTACCGACCAAAGGTGAATCGGAAATCCAGAGTGAAAAAGAATCGGCATTTACTGTGATCGATCATATTCCGGAGTGGGCAAAGATTTGTTTCATCTAAAATTTTGAGTTACACTGTAACACCGTAACAATGCAATTGACAAATAAAATAATGCATTTGTCAAAGCAATAACTGGATCTTGTATAGAACATTTTCAAGTTTCCACAATTGCCCTTCGATTTGCTGTGCGATCGTTATGTCATTGAATATTCATAATCCAAAATGAAAGGATAACTTTTCATTCGATCGAGAATATCCTGTAGTAAAAAGTTCTACTGGAATTCCATATGAAATAATCAAGTTGACTGGATTATTACTGGCGTCTATATGATATCAACACATTTTTTTGCAAGTGTTTAGAAAATCGTGAACTAAAAATGATTTTAAATCCATTTATTTCTATTCGTTTGGATCTTGCAATCTCAATTAGCAAAGCTCAAGATCAATCTTTGAAGTTGTGTAGTTTATATTCAGATGCGGATTGTTCCTCACCTGGTTAACTTTGCATTGCATGTTTCCGTGTTAGCAAACCAGATAACCTTTATATCTTCGCTGATAATGGAAAAACAAAAAAAATTGTGTACTCACAAGTGTTTCAAAATTAAACTCACAAGAAGCATGTGCTTGTTATGCCACTCATTTCTCTACCATACAAAAACAATGGGCCACAACAAAGCAGGTACAGGGTACAGCAAGTAAAATTTGAAATAAAAACAACTTAAATATAATTAAAATGGAATTTAGGCGCAAATCAGTCATTTCCTTAATTATTTTAATTTAAAAAGGAAAAATGTCCACGTGGACAAAGGGGGGTAGGGGTATGAAAATGTCTACGCTTGTCCACGGAGGGGGAGGGGGGAGTCTAAAACCGTGCTTTTTCTGTCCACGTGGTATGTGGACAGCCCCTAATTGAATATTTGCTTGTCGTGTAGAATATATTTGATCAGTACACGTTGGACAAAATTTATCTGTCAAAAAGAGTAAAATATTTGGCTTCGGTCAAACAGTGTATGAGCACCCTAAAAGAATCTCAATGCCTTCGATTCGAAATGATCTTCGTTTACGAGTTTAGGGGAGCGTAAAAGATAATAATTGATTTTCAGGCGGAATGAACACTTTTTTGATTCCAGATGGTTTTCTAACAAATGAGAAATATTAGTCTAACTAATTATTTCTCTCAGTGTGACGATTAATCGATTATTTGGAGCGATTAATCGTATCGCATAACAAACTGCTGAAAAGTATTCGATTAGTGGATGAACGATTAATTTCAAAATCGGGGATCACTACGTGTGGTGTCAATTAAATTTTCTGAAGGGATTCCACAAAAAAATTAAGTTATGGAACAATCCTCCTTATTCTGCGCGGTGAACGAGAACGAGATCGACTTGTGCATTCTAAAATCCATCCTAGATTCAAACCCAATCGACATATGCAAATGTGGCAGCATTGTCTTGACGCGAAAAAAACGTCAAAATAGGTCAAAATAATTCGTTCGTATTCGTGAAGCGATTTACTCCCTATAATAATAAGATGCCAGAATGCTGTTTTACATTGTTGAAATATAAATGAAAATTATCGCTTGGTGTTATTCAAATATTTTGAACACGTATTTCTCACCCTAACTTAACTATTTCTTAATATTTTCCTAGCATTGGCCGGACTTGCGTACTCTGGAACCATTCCAAGAGGAGTGCAGACAGTGACGAATGTATCGAAGAAATACAGAAATGCATTGCACAGCAGCGCATAGTCAAACCACAAAAGTACTGAGCAAAAAGAAATAATCGTTAAGAAAATATACACACACTCAACACCAACAAAAAGTTATCAATACAAATGTTCATTTTTGACGTAGGACTACGTCTAACCGGAAGATATAGGGGGTGAAATGGAAATCTAGGCACTGAACAAGTAGGAAAAAATGCAAGATTTGGAACGCTTATAACTCGAGCATTTCTCAATAGATCGCAAAGGTTTTTGCATCAATTGATAGGAAATATATCTACGCATCTATCATAACGAATAACATTTCATTTTTCTTGAGATAAATAATTGAATAATTGTGAAATATCAAGCATTGTCCAAATGCACTATGTGCCCATTTTTGATTGGTCCATTTTGTGCTCCTCAAATCGTACCGACCAAAACGGGCAACCAGAGCAGCAGCGAAATAGAATGAAGCACGATTGGAAAGGAAAAAGAAAAAAAATGAGGGAAACATTGGTCGCAGTCTCACACATGCGTAATTCTCGAGCCAGCCAGTCAGCTTAAAAATCCCCGCTCCGCTGCCGTAACGAACATTCTCATCCAAACCGTACACCACATAGGTTCGCATCACAACACATCAACAAACCAACCCAAGCAGCCATGTCTGGACATGGTAAAGGAGGAAAAGTGAAGGGAAAGGCAAAATCCCGCTCGAACCGTGTTGATCTGGAGTTCCCCGCAAGAGTAGCTAGGCCGAGCGCGTTAGTACCAGTGTACCAGTCCACCTAGCCGGCGTTATATAGTTTCGGCCGCCGAAGTGATCGAGTTAGCTGGCAAAGCTGCTCGCGACGATAAGAAAACCCGCATTCGGAACAGAACACATTCGGTTCGGTGGACATCAAGACAACAGGCAGTTGCAGCGAGTGGCGAGTGGCAAACGCAATCGCAAAACGGCATCAGGTAGCAGAAGAAAAAAGTTTGTTCTTTATACAAACTGCTTTGGTGGCAAATCCAGAACAAGGCGGCATCGAGGGCGTTCGAAATGGTTTTTTTCAAAACCACGAGTACAAAGTTTTCTAAATTGGAACCATTCCATAAAACAAGGCGCTTTTCAGGGCCATTAAACCTTCCAAAAAAGAGTTTAGGAAATACAGTTCAATGCTTTCTAAAACAATATCCAAAATAATAATAAAACACAAATTGATTTTTTCATAATTTGTTTGCCAGGATATGATGAGTATGTGAATTTGGCAGTTGTTCTGAGCTTATTGATAGTTGGGGACTTTCCTGATTATTCAATTCTTAAATTGTTTCCAGATTACAGTATTTTACAATTACATTTTGTAAAATTTAGCTAATTGGACGGACATGTAATGCGACTTATTTAGTTGGACATTTTTGTAAACATAGAGATCCAAATTATGACCCCACATTGAAAGTCGACACTGTACCACTGTCATCGCAAATGTTCAATTACAGGTTAAAATTACCTCCAATCCGACACTGAGTGGTGGTAATGCGACGTGCCATTGAATAAAATTTACTGTAAAATATGTCACAAGCTGGATGGGAAGAAATTTTCCAACTGTGAAAGCAGAAAGGTTTAGCTGAACAAGATGGGGATATCGAGTGATAACAAAACAATAAACTCTTTAGGATGAAGATAATTTTGTGATCCTGAAAAGGACCCTTTTTAGCCTGCATGTGAATCCAACGAGCGAAAAAATCGTAATGAATGTATTTTTTTGCCATCGCTCCCTTTTAACGCTCATTCGTTCGTCTCGTTGGACTCGCCCCTTTGGCTGAGTCTGTCGATTTGTCTCTATCCTGTGAGTGTGTACCGCTAGAGTACAAAACGCGCGCTGATGACCACCTATGCATTCCCTATCACAGCCATCATTTTGATTGTACGATATGTGTATACTCCAAAAGTTGCCCGGCGTTGATAAGTACAAAGGTTTCAGAAAAAAATCAAAAATCAACTAAAAGATAGTGAGAAAAAAATAAAACAATATATTTAAAATATATATTTAACAAAAGCTGTCCCCTTTGTATAGTCCTACGTCACTCCGGTTATGTCCCCGACATTACCCACCCGTCTTTTTACTTTCAAGATGAATATCATTAAAGCTGAATGTGACCCCGGAACTGCGTATTGTCCTTCTTTTATAGGAAAAACTTAAGTTATATTTGGAAATTCGTTTTTTACATATTAAACTTGTAGAATCTTATCAATAAATGGACTTAACCGAAGCGATTTCTTTAAAAGTACTAATTTAGCATAGCGCTTCGACAGCCTTCTGTCTCGTCAAAGTCCTGAGCGGAGTCAATTCAGCCCTGATTCCTTCAATATTTTTTGAGCTGCCTCCATGTCAGTACCTTCCAGTCGTACAAACAGTGGTGCTTTGAGTCCGATCGTTTAGGAAGCATTACCAATTCCATTAGCAATGGTGGCACAGTTTACAATCCCATCGAAAACATTCACCAAAGTCGGTTTTACGTTTTGATCTGAGGTTAAAATTTGAAGCGGCTTTAATACTTGCTCTTCCTTCACATTACCGCCCACATCTAGGAAGTTTGCCGGTTTTTTTTTATCCCATTTATTTATTTCTTAGGCTCATTAGCATTTTATCTGTAACAGAGCCGGGTTTTTATCGTGTACATGTACATATGTTTATGTTTCTATAAATTGTAAATTAAACAGTTGTAGTAGTACAAAGGTTTCAGAAAAAAATCAAAAATCAACTAAAAGATAGTGAGAAAAAAATAAAACAATATATTTAAAATATATATTTAACAAAAGCTGTCCCCTTTGTATAGTCCTACGTCACTCCGGTTATGTCCCCGACATTACCCACCCGTCTTTTTACTTTCAAGATGAATATCATTAAAGCTGAATGTGACCCCGGAACTGCGTATTGTCCTTCTTTTATAGGAAAAACTTAAGTTATATTTGGAAATTCGTTTTTTACATATTAAACTTGTAGAATCTTATCAATAAATGGACTTAACCGAAGCGATTTCTTTAAAAGTACTAATTTAGCATAGCGCTTCGACAGCCTTCTGTCTCGTCAAAGTCCTGAGCGGAGTCAATTCAGCCCTGATTCCTTCAATATTTTTTGAGCTGCCTCCATGTCAGTACCTTCCAGTCGTACAAACAGTGGTGCTTTGAGTCCGATCGTTTAGGAAGCATTACCAATTCCATTAGCAATGGTGGCACAGTTTAGGAGGTTTTTCTGTTCCATTACATTATGGTAAATTACACTGTTGTAGCCATTTAGGCGTAAGGGTATTCTATCTGTTCTTCCATTGTTCAGCAGACCGGACAGCGGAGACAGTTGACATTGATCATTGTTGGGTTATTTATAGAACAGCAGCCCGATGTTTCTTGCAGAGCAGAGCAGTTGTATGGATGAATCGATCTTATTTCGACCGTGGATCGTTCTCCATCGCGGATGATGGTTGCGTGGACGTAGTTATTCTATAACAACACAAAGATGGTCAATTGAGGGCCCTGAGTTTGAACTCACGATCGATCGCTTAGTAAACGAACGCGTAACCATGTTGCTACAAAGACCCCCAAGTTTGCCGGGTTGCCTCCGTTCAATTTGATAAAGTCCATTATTGTCATTACCAAGCCGGCTCTTTCACCAAAAAACCAATGTTACCCTCCATGGCGATATAGTTGAGATTCTATAGCTTGTTTCCACCGCCTTCGGGTCTTCATCTTCGTGAACGTCCATCGCGAAAATGTCTCTCAGTCGAAACTCGACGTTGTCATCAAAATTTAACTCGACATAAACGGAAATTATTCGTCTGTCATCGATTTTCAACAGTAAGTTAATCTTCGCTTTTTTAAACTCCAGGAAACGGGTCACATTCCCCCGTCCGGAAGAATTTCAACATCTCCGGAAGAACATTCATCTTTTCGCCCGATACGATCGATACTCACTTCTCGGAGATATGGACGCCTCTCTTGAGACCATTAATGATCTTTGCCTCGGCCGCCGTTACATGTGTTGCGCTCGAAAACGCATAAAAAAGATATGAACTTACTGAAATCCTTTAAAATGCCCTCAAAAATAACATAATAAACAGCTTCACGAATATGTATAAATTATTTTGACGTTTGTTTCAAGTCATGGTAATGTTGCCATTTTTGCGTATGTCGATTGGGTTTAAATCTCGGACGGGTTGCAGAATGTAGTAGTCGAACCCGATCGGATTGTGAAATCCGTTCGCCGATCGTGAACCGGAATAGAGATGATTATTTTCGTTTTGTTCGATGCATCATATAACATTATTCTAATTTAAGAATTGTATATCATGAACACCCACTGTGATCACGCGTATTCTAGAGCTTGCCACTCAGAATGCATTCAAGGCGTGTTATTTGGCATAGAAATCTCAACTAAGTACTAATAAAAATGACGCAAGTAATACTACGTTGAGACGGCGAAGTTCCTCTAGGAACGTTAGTGCCATTGAAGAAGAAGAAGAAGAAGATATCATGAACACCACTCTTGATATTTCTATATTTATCGCTACGAGTTCCAAAAAACACTATATTACACTAAGGACTTTCCATTTACCATGTTCACAGAAAAGAAGGATCTTTCTTTTCGTTGACCGTGGTTTATCATAAAGATTTCAGGAAAATACATGCACATGGAAATGAAAATTGCCGTTGATTGAGAAAAAGTAATAAAATGCAAGCAATTCGAGAGAGCAATTTTTGTTTTTATTCATATTTTGACATTTTGACAGCTCTACTGAAGTACAGGGTGACATTAAATTCTTCAAACATAAGGTGACTCAATACGGTTTCAATAGTCAACAGTTATACTACCAAACAAGCAGGTGGCCATTTTGCACCCCATGACCAATTTGCCCCCACTACCCCTATGCAGCGTTGGCCTCATAATCCTTAAATTATTTTTTGAAAAAGGTATTCTTTCGTCGAAATTCGTCTGTAAAATGAAACGATCGTTTTGATCGTTTTGAAAAAAAAAAATTTGGAACATCGAGACAGAACACGAAAACATGGAGATGTGGTGGCCAGTGAAGCAAAATCTCTTAATGAAAATAGATGGAAGATCTCGTGGAAGATCCAACTGCTACTCTTTATATGCTCACAAAACTCTGATCTTCAATAAAAAAGGTTTTACTCAAAAACACTGAAAATAATTCTGATTCTGCAACAAAATTGAACTGCTAAAGAAAATCAGGACAAAGGCTAGATGGGGAAAAATAAATCAGTACGCCTCAAATAGATCTTAAAATCAGGACATGTCCTGTTATATCAGGACAGATGGTAACCCTAGCTATACAGGATACGTTCGCGCACTTTTTTCATTCTTCTCCATCTTGAATATTGCTTATAGAGTGTCAAAATCGAACATACCCTCTTTTAGAACAGACATATCGTTGTGTGAAATATTTCAAAAGCTAGTGTTTTGAACCTGTCCAGATTATCGCGGATACATACTTTACTTTTGTGGAAACAGTTCGCTTACCGGACCAGCGCCGAACGAATTAAAGATGTACAGTATCGTCGGTCCTGGAGAGCCGTTCTCCAGTCACCTCAAACAACGACGGCTCGTGCATTCTCCTTCACAGTACATAACCATCGGGTGCGAGGTCTACTCCGGAGTCTGCACCATTTTCCTGGCTTTCTGCTGAAAGTAGTTTTGGCGACTCTTTCGACATTCTGGCCACATGTCCAGCCCACCGTAACCTGTCCTCTTTGTATTAACTTCACTATATCAGCACGTTTATAAACTTGATACAACTCGTGATTTATGCGTCTGCGTCACATTGTATCTTCCAGTTTGCCGTCGAGTATTGAACGCAGCACTTTACGCTCAAAAACATCGCTCTTCGATTGGCTTCCTTCAGTGTCCATGCTTATGTCCGTAAAGGGCAATCGGGAAAATCAGCGCTAGTTTGGTGCGTGTTTGCAGACTACGGGACCACGTAATTCGTAGAAAGTCCTGCTAGCAGCTACAATGCGTCTTTTGACTTCACGGATCACATTGTTGTCACAAGTTACGAGCAAGGATGGCAATTAAGCGATCATGATTCGATTCATGATTAATCGCAAACTGAACAGATCGCGATCTGTACAAATTGCGATCAACGATCAATCCGCTCCCTCCCCAACAAATTGATGTTCTCTTGGTTACTCTTAGTTTATTAATACAAATCGCAGCAGTAATTTGCTCCACGAAGGCAAGTGTTTCTATGGTATACGATTGTCAGTATCTCGCCTCTCCGCTCAGTTTAGCTTGCCACGACCCCAATGTTACCGAATGTAAAATTGACTCTCCGTGTGCGTCTTTGCAGGCGAGACGGGAGATGAGTGTGCAACAAAATCGACGCTCGTTATTAACAATCGTTTCGGCAATTCAAAATCAGAGTGAAGTAATTCTTAGATCATAGATGTTCGTCAGTAGTAAAGAGTACGAACAATATTTCATCCCCAGCTTCGCCAACTGAGATTAATCGTTTGTAGCGTGCCCTCACGATAAACCTTGAATCGTGTGAGCAAAGCTTTGGGAGTGCAGATAGTAATCATTCCACTGCCATATCGGTTTTGTGAGATTTAGGCAGCTTTCCGTTTATAGTGTTCTCTCTGTGTAAGCATGAAGAAAACGAGAAAGCATGGCCGTTGCTGGTAACGTCAATACATCTGACTAGTGGTATATACCAATTCATTGATCGCTCAAAGCGATTTCTTTCCATCACTGGTCACGAGTGTACCAAGATATACGAATTCTTCAATCACTTCGAATCGGTCCCCATCCAATCCGCCTCAGCACCAACTTTACTGGGACTTCCACGCTCTCTACCAGCTACCATGTACTTTTTGACGTAGAACTACGTCTTTCAGGAAGGGTGCCAAATCAGAGAACAGGTCACGTTTTTATGAAATAAAGTTAACGTTAATCACTATTTTCACTGTGAACGAATTCTCATGATTTGCATACCAATCGAATCGGAAATTCTCTAAGATTTGTTTGATATGCTATACATTACATCGCTAATCTTTAAAGTATTTAAATTCATGAAAACTGGAAGAACTTCCTTTTTTCCCATACATTTGTTCTGTCGATTTGCGTGCTAACCCTACCCGTGTTTCGAATGCTTATAACTCGAACATTTCTTAACAGATCGGAGAGAAGTTTGCACCAATTGATAGGAAATATTTCTACGCGTCTATCACAATTAATAAAATGTTATTTTTCATGAGATAAACAATTGAATAACTGTAAAATGTCAAGCGTTATTTAAACGCCCTGACTGCCAAGTTTTGATTGGCCCGATTTACGGTTTCCTCAACACAGACTTCAAAATCGATGTACCTGTGGAAATCCGCTTTGCAAATACATTCAAGTCGGGGGTATTTTTTGGTGTTGAGTACTTTCGTACCCGCTTGTCATTGAGCAGACCGGAATGTTTCCCTAAAACGTGCTTTTAAACTGAGAGGCCTGGGAAAATCGTCATTTCAGATACTAGAGGTGAATGAACTTTCGCGGTTCGAGAACTACGTAAACATGAGATGTGCAATAATTTCAAAGGGAAATGTAAAATACAATGATCGTTTGATAATTCTGCTGTTCACATGAATTCGATGCATTCTAAAATAATATTCGAAGTGGTAAACAAGTGTATTGCATAATGTAACTGCGTAGTTCTACGTCAAAAATATGCGGTCGTGTCCTAGATACAACCCCTTACAATTTTTTTTTTGGTAGAGTTAATGATGAGTCTTAACTTTTCCATTGCTATCTTGAAAGGCCTAAATACAGGGTCTTTCAGATTAAACGCTCACGCGACAAATTTTAATAACTTCTACAAAAGTGAACCGATTTTTATTTTTGGAAATCGAAAATAAAGCTTATTTTAGGACATTTTCGGTGTGACAACCTCTTTTTTCGATAACGTGATAACTCTAACATTACGACTTCGATGCTATTGAAAATCCGTTGAAAGTCCTTCACGTACCCCTAGAGGAAGTAATCGACGATGAGAAAAGTTCAAATTCTTACCATAAGAGGACAAAATTTCATTAAGGCTTCGGATGCTCGAGTAATACGATTTCACTAAAAATAAACGTTTTTGTAAATTGTACATCTTAACACCAAAAACCATCCGATCAGACTGAACCCGGGTCCCGAAGTGGAGAATATAATGTTACCATCGACGGAGCAAAAAAAAATTATAGAAAACTATTCGATTTTTGTTTGGGTGAGCGTTCAATCTGAAAGACCCTGGACTTCTTCTGCAGCTCTATGGTCGATCCCGATGATATCGATGTCATACGCAAAACCAAGAAGCATGTGAGATTTAATGATAATCGTACCGTTTCTTTGCACGTCTGCTATTCGTACTGTACCTTGCAGTACAATGTTGAATAGTAAGTTCGAAAGCGCACCACCTTGATTCAGCCGATTACGAAACGTTACGAAAGCGGCTGTGGTCTCACCCGCTATTCGTATGTATGATAAGATTTCTTCAGCGTCATTCGGATAAACTTGATTAGTTTCGCCGGAAAACTGTGCCACAGCTCTTTTCGCTTGACAGAGTTATATGCCGTCTTGAAATCCACAAACAGATGATGAGTCTGCAGGTTGTATTCCCGGAACTTATCTAGGATCTGTCGCAGGGTAAACATTTGGTTCATCATGGAGCGTCCCTCTCGAAAACCGGCTTGGTATTCGCCGTCGAAGGGCTCCGCTAACTTTCTCAGTCGGAAGATCAGGATAGGGAGAGCACTTTGTATGCAGAATTGATCAACGTAATCTCTTAATAGTTGTTGTTACAATCGAGTCGATCGACCGTTTTGTAGATAGGGCAAATGAGACCTTTCGACTAGCCATCTGGCGTTTGTTAATCCGATTTCCAAAACTTATACAAACTATGAATGAATAGTTAAAATTTATATGATGATTCGACCTCAGGAGAGTTAATTCTATCCAATGGATTTGCTGCCACAAGTTTAAGAAGTCATGAATGAATTGAACCCAGATTTCCATAACCGATAAATGCACAACAGCACAACCTTGCGATCGGATGACAGACAAAGGTTTTCGCATCGGCGTTGGCTTATTATTTTAGGGGTACTTGGGGGCATAGTCATTCCTCTAGACGGAAGTTTGGAACTAAAGGTAAACACGCCCTAATGTTGTGGCTAGGCGAATTGAGCCATGATGGTTGTTTTTCTCTATGGAAGGCTCATAAACCAGGACCCATTCGAGTGTATCTCGTCATAATGATTCGTACTCATCGGAGTATTAATTCGAGCGAAACTTGGAATTTTCTCCAAAAATGAATAAACAGAACCGTTGTTTTGCTTTCTTGTCCTAGATTTGGCTCGCTAGTTATCATCGAATGTTTAGAACTGTCACTTTAATACTTATATTAGCACAATTTGCAATCATGCGTTCGTGTTTCCAGCTGTGGGAGACGGCGACATCCGAAAATTACATCCTAAAACTGGAGAAAACCATGTTTATACAAATCAGTCCACAAAATGAGTCATCGACTTTGTCAAACCTTTGAACAAAAATAAAGTGATTCTCAAAAAAAAAAACATAAGGGGACTGAACGAGAGTAAACATGCAACACAATCGTCCTGGACTTAGAACCGCTTCAGAAACTCCTCCGAACATATGCGGGCTCTCGCATTGACCGCCAGCTTCATCTCGCTAATCTCCTTATCAATCTCTTCCATAAAGTGAATCACGAAATCGACCAGCTTGTGTTTGTACATCTGCTCGGTGTGGAAATTGGTAATCAGAAAGCTGATGTCATAACCTTCGATCGGTTTCCTCCGCAGGATGATAAAGTTCTCCGCCCGCATCATCATGAACCGGGTGAACTTGTGGCAGAGGATCTTTTCGATCTCGTCCGCCTGCTTGACGGCAATGCTGATGCGCACCGAGTTGACGCTCGTTTCGATCAGAACCCGTTCCTTCTCGTTCCGGGAGATGACCACAGGCGTCAGCAGCAGTTCTTTGCTCGAACGAACCTCGACCTCGGGTTTATTGTGTCGTTCGACCACTTGCGAGGAGAAATTTGTCAGACACATCGCCGCGGTTAGGGTGTGCCGGACCGCGGTGAGATACGGTTTGAGCGTTGCGGCCATCCTCGGGTGTGCTTGTGTGCTGGAAGAAGATAGCAGTTACATCGCTTGCGGAACGATGGTTCGTTTAGATAGGCCCATACCTGATTATGTGTTCAAATTGTGGTGAAAAATTAGAAAACACTCCCACTGATAGCGATTTATCTTTCCTCTTTTGATTACCTTTTGCGATCGACGACAGCTCATACCGTTTGACATTACGCATTGGGACAAGTGCGAAAATGGAACTCCCTTTGGAATTTTATCTACAGGATTTCGCCTCTAATTCGACTTCTAGCTAATTTATTTATTTATTACTAGCTGACCCGGCAAACTTCATCCTGCTCAAAATTTATTTTCCGTTATCACATCCACGTCTTTTAACTAAGCGCACGTTAATGGGTCCAATCGCAGAACTGTTTATAGATTGACCTTCTAATCTAGCAGAAGTAGAAGTAGAAGTAGGGGGAGCTTTTGTTCCCACCGAAATGTGTTCCCTAACAGAGCTGCCTGGGGGGGGGGGGGAATCGGCATTTAAATACATGAAAGTATCGGTTAATGGTTATTAAGGAGGCCGTACACTGTTTGCCCTATTAAGATGTACAATGCCATAGCCAATTCAATCCAATCGAAGTAGTTCTGATTTGTTGCGAACCATAGCAACATTTTTAGTTTGTTACAGAATTTTCTTCACTTGCTTAACAACCATTATAAAAGCCAGACGTGTTAATAAAACGTTCCGTTAGTTTTTCCATTTTTCTTTAACCCGTTTTTCAATCTCCCATAAGGTTATGGGCCCAGTTATTCGCGAGTGTCGAGAATAAGTTTTTATTGGATGAAAATGGAAAAAGAAGGCGATTTTGTCCGTGTGCCACTTTTTGATGGTTCTAACTATCCGTCGTGGAAGTTCCGGATGTTGGCTCTACTTGATGAGCATGAGCTGATGGAATGCATCCAGCAGGAAGTAGCGGAAGTAGAAGAGCTGAAAATTAATCAGGAAGACACGGCTGAGGAACGAAATTTCAAGACGAAGGCTTTGGAGAAGAGACAGAAGAGGGATAAAAGATGTCGATCGTTGTTGATCTCCCGTATTCACGATAGTCAATTGGAATATATCCAAGACAAGTTGACCTCGAAAGCGATTTGGCAAGCACTTCAACGAATTTTTGAGAGACGAAGCATAGCGAGTCGGCTGCATTTGAAGAAGAAACTGATCACTCTTCGGCAGGACGGTGCTAGTCTACAAGAGCATTTTCTCAAATTCGATCGGATAGTACGTGAGTACAAAGCCACAGGCGCTGGCATTGATGAACTCGATATCGTGTGCCATTTATTGTTGACTTTGGGGCCGTCATATGCAACGGTTGTGACTGCCATCGAGACGATGCCGGAGGAGACGTTAACGCTCGAATTTGTCAAGTGTCGTTTACTCGATGAGGAGACAAAGAAGAGGAGTGCGGATGTCGAAAACATCAAGGCGAATACGGATTCAGCAGCTTTTTCTGGGTCGCGAGTTCGGAAGCCGCAAAGGCAGCAGAAGAAGAACAAAATCAAGTGTTTCGGCTGTGGAAAGGAAGGCCACAGAGTTGCAGATTGTTCCGAGAAGAAAAATGGAAATGAATCGAGGAAACCAAACGCATATTACGGATCTGATGAAAAGGCGGTGTGTTTTGTTGTTGCTGAGAAAATTCCGAAGAAACAGGAAGTGAATTGGATAATCGATTCAGGATCGTCGGAACATATTGCGAATGACCGTGGTTTATTCGAGGAATTGATCCCGATGCAGAAGCCCATTGAAATCGCAGTTGCAAAGCAAGGACAATCGATCATCGCGAAGCATCGTGGCGTGATTCGCCTGCGTTCTGTAGTGAATGGTGAATCGATTTCTATAGTACTGAAAGACGTTCTGTATATTCCGGAAGCATGTGTTAATTTGCTGTCGGTACGGAAAATCGAGATGAATGGACTGAAGATAGTGTTCGTAAATGGTACAGTTAGCATCGAACGTGAATCGGGTGCTGTCGCTATTGGTGAACGACGCGGAAAACTGTACAATCTGAATCTTTATACAGAAGAAAAATTCGAAAATAAATCGTCGTTCTATTCGTGTGGTCGTGTACCAAAAGAACTCGAACTATGGCATCGTCGGTATGGCCATTTAAGTGCGAAGAATTTGGAAATTTTAGTGCGTAACGAAATGATTGTCGGTCTCAATACGAAGCTTATAGGTCGTCCTGGTGACGAAATCGTTTGTGAGTCGTGCATCGCTGGAAAGCAGACTCGAATGCCATTTACAACACGCGAGAATAGACGGTCAACGCGAGTGTTGGAAATAATCCACTCAGACGTGTGTGGGCCGGTATCGCCTGTGGGAATAAGCAACGAAAGATATTTTGTCACGTTCATCGATGATTGGAGTCGATTCACGGTAATCTACTTGTTGAATTCTAAAGATCAAGTCACCAGTAAATTCAAGGAGTTCGAGGCCCTTGTATCGGCGAAGTTTGGTTGCAAGATATCGCGTTTCCGCTGTGATAACGGCGGAGAATATAGAGCTGGTGCGTTCCAAGAATTTTGTCACAGTAAAGGAATACAAATCGAGTGGACCGTTCCTTATACCCCGGAACAGAATGGCGTGAGTGAACGCATGAATAGAACACTAGTGGAGAAGGCGCGTTCTATGCTAGAAGACTCTGGAGTTGACAAAAAGTTTTGGGGTCCGGCGATCCAAACTGCAGCATTTCTTTCGAATCGTAGTCCAGCGAGTGCTCTCGAAATCAAGAAAACTCCATTCGAACTATGGGAAGGTCGCAAGCCTGATGTGCAAAAGCTACGGGTGTTTGGTGTGGAAGTGTATGTGCATATTCCAAAGGAACATCGTAAGAAGCTGGATTCGAAATCATGGCGAGGAGTGTTCATCGGTTACGCTCACAATGGCTACAGGGTGTGGGATCCGCAGCAGAAATCAATTGTAGTTGTGCGAGACGTGATTTTCATCGAAGATAGAGTTCCTGCAGTTCCAGAAAATGTTATCAGTCAAGATATCGTGCGCATGAAAAGATTCGAGGAAGATTCTGATGCTGAAAGTGATATGGAGAGCGTGATAGCGGTTGAAGAGACTGCTGATGAAGAGCATTTCGATAGCTGTGCTGATGAGACCATATGTGAACACGAATCTGACACGAATCAAGAAGATGCATTGCGGGACATGCAGCGTTCGCGATGTAGAGAGGGTACATCCAGGAGTACATCACGATTGCAACGGAAATGTCAACCTCCAATGTGGCAACATGATTACGAAATGGACTATAGTGGATTCGCTCTGAGTGCAATTAATTTCGTGGAAAATTTCCCGAGTTCGTTGTCTGAGGTGAAGAAGCGAGCTGATTGGCCGAAGTGGAAAGCAGCCATGAACGAGGAAATGAAAGCACTGAAGAGAAACAATACATGGTCTTTGACCAAGATCCCGTCAGGTCGTATCCCGATAACTTGTAAATGGGTGTTTAAGCTGAAACGGTGTGAAGACGGTGGAGAAGATCGCTACAAGGCCAGGCTCGTAGCGCGAGGATTCACACAAAGATATGGGTTTGATTATTCGGAAACCTATGCTCCAGTTGCAAAGTTAGATACACTCCGTACGGTTCTAGCTGTTGCTAACCATGAAAAGATGAGAATCCATCAAATGGACGTAAAAACTGCGTTTTTGAATGGAAAAATATCAGAGGAAATATACATGGTTCAGCCAGAAGGTTTCGAACAAGAAACAGGCTTAGTATGTCGTCTGAATCGCTCGTTGTATGGCCTCAAGCAGGCGTCCAGGGCATGGAACGAACGATTTCATGTATTTGTGGAGAAGCTTGGGTTCAAGAGAGGTTTAAGTGATCAGTGTCTGTACGTGAAAAGAACTGGAGCTAATTTAGTTTTCCTGTTGCTCTATGTGGATGACATGTTAATCATCGGTCCGCAGCTGAAGGAAATTGAAGAGGTGAAACGATCTTTAGCTTGCGAGTTCGAGATGACGGACATCGGCGAAGTTAAGAGTTTCCTGGGCATGAAAATAGAAAGAAACATCGAGAATAGATTTTTGCGGATCAGCCAGCGTATTTTCCTGGAAGGTTTGTTGCGGCGATTCAACATGCATGAAAGCAAACCTATTTCCACCCCGATTGAGTGTCGTTTACGACTGCTGAAAGGAGATGAAAGCCATCGGACAAATAAGCCTTATCGTGAGCTGATTGGTTGCTTAATGTATGTGACATTGACGTCGCGACCCGATTTATGTGTGGCGGTTAACTATTTCAGCCAATTTCAAAATTGTCCGACGGATGAGCATTGGGTGCACCTGAAGCGTTTACTGCGTTACATCCGTGGCACATTAGATTTTGGGCTGTTCTTTAAAGGAAACAGCGAGGCACCAATCATGGAAGCATTTTGTGATGCAGATTGGGCAAATGATCCGGTGGATAGACGATCACTCACCGGATATGTTTTCCGTGTATATGGCTGCACGGTAGGATGGGTGACTAGGAAACAACCGACTGTCTCCCTATCATCGACCGAAGCGGAGTTAATAGCTCTTAATGTTGCTGTATGCCATGGTATTTGGATGGAGCGATTGTTACGGGACATAGGTAGGAATCTGGATGGACCTGTAATTTATTTCGAAGACAATCAGTCAACCATCAGGGTTGTAGAGGACGAAAGAGACACCGGTCGTATGAAGCACGTTGATGTGAAGTATCGTTTCGTGCGAGAAATGATACAGCGAGGACGAGTCGTTGTGCGCTACAAATCAACGAATGAGCAACTAGCTGACATCATGACCAAAGGATTGCCAGCAGGCGCATTTCAGCGACATCGAGCAGGTCTTGGATTGATGGTCTCCGGAATTGAGCGGGGATATTAAGATGTACAATGCCATAGCCAATTCAATCCAATCGAAGTAGTTCTGATTTGTTGCGAACCATAGCAACATTTTTAGTTTGTTACAGAATTTTCTTCACTTGCTTAACAACCATTATAAAAGCCAGACGTGTTAATAAAACGTTCCGTTAGTTTTTCCATTTTTCTTTAACCCGTTTTTCAATCTCCCATAATGCCCGAAGGTCTAATATTTGATATTTTTTGACAGATAAGGTTTGATTTGATATTTGTACAAACACTATTTTGTTTGCCACTCTTCAATTTTCAACAGTGGTAAACAATGTCAAACACCGAACATGGAAAAAATCCGCTGAAATATTCAAGGTAACCTAACCATGTACCGACAGGTTCGAAGAACAGACAGAAAAAAAATTTAGACATCCAATAATTGAATATTTGCTTGTCGTGTTTTGTGTAGAATATATTTGATCAGTACATGTTGACCAAATTTTATCTGTCAAAAAGAGTCAAATATTTGGCTTCGGTCAAACAGTGTATGAGCACCCTTAGAATTAATCGGTTAATGGTTCGATAAATTCAAATAATCGAATATCTGAAATTATAATCGATTAATTTTGTATCGAATAATTTGAAATCTATATATATATATATATATATATATATATATATATATATATATATATATATATATATATATATATATATATATATATATATATATATATATATATATATTTATAAATTGATTTCTGTCTGTCTGTCTGGATTCTTCTTGGAAACTACTGAACCGATTAACATGAAAATTGGTATGTAGGGGTTTTTGGGGCCGGGGAAGGTTTTCGTGATAGTTTGAGACTCCCCCCTCTCTAAGGGGGGGCTGCAAAACAAATGACACACAAATTTTTACATTACTCGAAACTTAATCATGCAAATAAAACCAAATTAGGCATATGGAGGTTTTAGGGTGCAATAAATGATTCTATGGTGGTTAGACCCCTACACCCCTCTCTCTTAGGTGGGGGTGCCATACAAATGTAACACAAATTTCTGCATTACTCGAGAATTAATCAAGCAAATGAAACAAAATTTAGCATGTGAAGGTTTTAGGGTGTAATAAATGTTTTTACGGTGGTGGGACACTCCACCCCCCCCCCTCTCTAAGGGGGAACTGCCATACAAATGAAAGACAAATTTCTGCATAAATCTAAAACTAATCAAGCAAATGGAGTCAAATTTGTCATGCGAACATTTTAAGGGACACGAAACCTTTCCATGGTGAATAGAAACTCCTCCCCTCTCTCTGAGGGGGGGGTGTAAATGCCATACAAATTTCCGCATAATTCAAGAACTAATCCTTGGCAAGTGGAGGTTTTAGGGGGATAGAAACATTTCTAAGGTGGTTCAATACTCCTCCCACCTTTCTGAGGGGGGGGGACGCTCGATACGTCCGAAGTAACAAAGTATTCAAAACAACACGAAGTCGCACTTCGGACATTTTGAGTTTTTGTTATTTTCGGGTGTTGATATTGTTTTTAGTGCAATAATGATCTGTTTTAGCACGAAATGCAAGTATTTGAAGCGTTGTTCAGTAGTTATTTGCAAATTGTCATCGTACAACGTAATTTGTCCAATGTACGAAGCGGTCAGTCAAAACATCCAATATAACATTTTTCGCTCGGAGGTTTCAATATCAAACTAAAATCACATAACAACAGTTACGATTGGTTTTGCGGAGTTATTATTGACTGCTAGAGGTAAAAGTAGTGATGAAGATCGATTCCTTTTGAAACAATTCGCGGAACAATGTTCCGATCTTCTACTTTGTTTTTCTCGAGTTGATGTGAATGTTACATAGGACCTTTTCAAAAATTACGCGAGAATTGTCCGATTTAGGGCTGTCTATATTCTATCATAGCTTCTGTATAAAACATTCATTCCATGTAACGGAGAAATATGTTATTTGCAAGTGGTTCAAAAATCTTGAACGAGAATTGTGTCTGAAAATAATCTGATATTATAATGATGAGTTTTAAATAGAGAAATATTAGGAATTTTATAGTAAAAGTTAAATTCAACGGAGTCGATTGAAAGATCAATCAATGAACATTTCTGCGATGAACTGCCATGCACTTGTTCATAGTAAGAAAACGTAAATGTTTGAAGGTATTGATAACAAAAAACAAATTTTGGGCGGGACGAAGTTTGCCGGGTCAGCTGATCAAAATATAAATACATCGAATAAATGTCACTGTAATCGCGATTAATGAAAGAAGAAATTGTTAATTACGCCACGTCGAAAGGTAGGTTGACGGGTATCCAAATAATCCTACATTATCGACAGCCCTACGACAGCTGTAAAGGATAATAGAAAAATAGGAAGGTTGAACAATAGACAAAGAAAAACAAAGTAACATTGAAGGTGAATTGAAATCTATCCTAAACAATACTTAATCTATTCTAAAACTTGTGAACGTATGCTAAAAAATTCTATAGTTTATGATCTTAATTACTACTGGTGAGAACTTAAAATGAAATTTATGATATAAAATATGAAACTTAATTGTAAATTTATAGATATAGCTGATGAATTGAATTAAAATTAAAACCAATCTACTGCAACATTCCTGCGGCTTGAAAATAAGAGGTTAGCGAAGTAAATTGAAGCTAAATAGAACCTTACATACAAATTAAACTAATGCAATACTACAATACAGAACGAACAGATTCGGTTGTGTCGCTCTCGCCAGTTTAAAGGAAAATTTCAGCCAGAATTACCAAAAGTAAAAGAAAAATCATACTTAAATTTAAGAATGTGCCTAATCCCTGTTTATTTGTATTTTAGGAATTTTATAACTTCCTATCAAATAAATTGTAACCTGATTGGAGTTGATAAAATTTGAATTCATTTTTGTCGAAAGCAACAGGAATCTTTCTCATGGTTAATGTATTTTTAGGCCAAGAATTAGGCTATATAATTTTTTTATCCAACCATCTAACATCGACAACCCGATAGACCACGCGACCAGAATGACAACGTGATACGTGATTATTTCAAGAAATAAGTATTCGTTCGATTGATCGAGTTCTGGCAAACAATCATTCGAATGAATCGAATATTGAAAAATGCCCCAACGATTAATCGATAATCGAATAAACGAAAAAGTTAGACATCACTACATGAAAGTAGGGGGACCTTTTGCTCCCATCGAAACGTGTTCCCTAACAGAGTCATCAAAACCAAGCTGCCTATGGGAAATCGGCATTGCAAATACATGAAAGTAGGGGGAGCTTTTGCTCCCACCGAAATGTGTTCCCTAACAGAGACATTAAAACCAAAACACTATCAAAGAGTTTAAGGATGTAATTCTTCAAACATATCCAAAATCGATTGATAGCCAAACGGAATCCTACGTCAACTATGCGGTCGTGTCTCGGACACAACCATCCTGTGACTTTTTTCAGACACAATTCTCGTGCAAGATTTTTCATCCACTTGCAAATAACATGTTTCTTCGTTACATGGAATAAATGTTTGATACAGAAAATATGATAGAATGGAGACAGCCCTAAACCAGACACCAGGTTTTTCTCGAGTTTTGCTCTTATTAACACATTCGGCGATTCATTTCTATTTATTTAGGTAGAAGACGATATAGGAGTGCGTTTTATCACATTAAAATCCATTTCCACTTCCGACCGAATATCAATTTCGTTACCGCAAACATCAAAATGGACTAACAACGCTTGTCAATATGTAGTTGTAGAACACATGCGAATTGAATTTTCCTTCAGAGTTTTCCGAAAATTTTCAATTGTCATGTTTTGTTGGAATATGTTTGGTTGAGATATGTACATTATTTTCATGGGAGCCTCCCCCCCTCCTTTCCAAATTTGGTTCCGTTTACTTGAATAGTTTTTGAATTATGCGAAAATGTTTCACTTGTATAGCAGTACACCCAGAAAGATGGTTGAAAGTTGTGAGTAGTGATGGACAATACTTAGAATATTAAATTTGTAACCATTTTTTGCAAAATAAAGCATCAATCTTCGCAAAAAACCCAAGAAACTTACCGGTGCTCCTATTATTATGTTTGACAAAGTTGTTGGAAAATCAATGTACTATTTAGGAAAAACGGGGATTGTAGCGGTATGCGAACGCAGAAAAAGGGCATGTAGTAGCATGAGTAGTGCGGAGCAAAGGTGCGCACCTAACTGTTGTCGTCCAATAATTCTTGAAATAATAGCGAATAAGATTCAGTTTGCTGGCCAAATTGTAATTATATACATTACCTTCGAAACGTAGTACAAGAATTTTGCATTGTGGCTGAAGAAGGGCGAAATTCCATCTATTCAACTTGCTACATGCTATAAGTCAATGCTTCTGGCTTATTGGAGTGTCTCTTTGTGTCTCTTGCGGATCGGTGCAGCTTGTAAGCACGACATCGGCGATAATATTGGAGCAACTACGTCATTTATTGACGATTACCATAATTCACCACAACATAATATTTGATCATAAAAACAATAACATCAGAACAGATATGTATGTTGGGAGCGTTCGCATACTACTGTGTGCATTGTACAAGTATCATATCCATTGTTGTTTACCATTGACTTGTAGCATGTAGCAAGTCGAATAGATGGAATGCCGCCTTTATGGTCGAACATGATTTTGTTATGTTTCTTGCACCTAGAAATATGATAAAGGACCATCCACATACCACGTGAAAATTCTTGGAAATGTTTTTACCTTCACCTGATTTATTTGAAACTCATTGATGGAAATAAAACAATATTTATTTGAACTTCATTGTGAAAACATAAACATAAATGGAACTTAACCGTTATTGGATTTAATGTATGGAAAATTTAAAAAAAAATTTATTTGAAATTCATTTTGAATTATTTTTATCCAATTGTTTATTTTTCTTTCTCATCTTGGATTTGGGTTCTGAGGATTCCGATGCTTTGTCTTGGAGCGCTGTTGCTTCGTTGCGCTGTTCACAAAATCGAACGCAAAGCACCGTAAATGTTTGAGAGTCATACCGTGGAAAGCTTTGTCCAGTGCTCTGCAATGATTCGCCAGATCCTCAGACTGCTCACTCGTAAATACTGGTCTGAACCGGCCTAGGTGCTCGCTGGCACATTCCAGCAGAAGCAGAAATGTCAATAAAAGACGATTCAAATCATAAATCACTTACTGATATGAGCCTCTTCCTCAAAGCTGATTCAGAAATATCGAGGTGTGTCGCAATCCGATGCTTCGAGAAGCCTCTGTCGGGCCGATTCGAGCATTTCTTCAAATTAGTTTTCTTCTTGTGAGTCTTGTGAGTTACAACTAATCGAAGATCTAAAAAAAGCTCTTGAATTTCTTCACAAAAACGAATACGCACTATTATCTACTATATAATGAAGGTTTCCTTGACAATGTAGTTTCGAACTTTCCAGTTATTTTACATGTTCATTGCTCATAAGTTTTTGCCATCAATGCATCTTGTTTATATGGGTGAACTAGGGATTGCTAACCGGGATTACCGTTACCGGTTTTACCGGTAATACCGGGTAATTTCACAATCAATGACCGGTAATTCCGGTAATTTTCAATTGATAATTTACACAATAAATGTTTGATTTAATACCGCTTTGAAATATTACCGTTTTGTCTCATAATCCGAAAGCTTCATTTTTAAATGTAAATTTACTAAACTTTTATGTTTTAAACAATTGAATAATCAAAACTCTGAAATTCTTCGGGTTATAGCCATCATTTTAACATCATTTACATGTATCGATACAGTCTGTAATTTATAATATCAAGCATTTCAAAAAAGTGACTGTCAAAACCAATGATATAATGTTTGCGTTAGCAAATTCTGTTAAAAACAAGCATCGTTAATTTTTATGTTTTTGTAGTTTTTTCAAATATTTTGTTCGTTGTTTTCATGTTAAGTGGTAAGAACCTACATTGAATGGATGAATTAAAATGATATTTTATGCAGAAATCTTCATTAAAGTTAGTGTTCGGAAAATGAATCAATTTTCTACGCATGATTCAAATTGCGAACACTTCTTTTTTAATTGTGAATTTACTGAACTTTAATGTTATAATTAATGTAATATTCAAAACCCTGACATTCTTTGGGTTATAGACTTCATTTTAACATCATTTACAGGTATCGATACTGATATAGCGCCCTTGGTCTCGAAACTATGTTAACTATAAGAAACAAATATAATCAATAATTAAAAAATCAAAATATAATATAATATATTTTGAAATATAATATAAAACATTTTTCCAAAAACGACTAACTCATTGACTATAATTTGATATATCGATCATATGAATCGGTCCAGTAGTTTCAAAGTTATGATTCAAAAAAAAATGCATTTTTGCTGTTCAGAATTTGAGACAAAAGTGTTCAGAGTATGAGTCAGTGACAAAAATGGTGTTCGGAATTTGAGACGAAAGTGATTAAACATATTTTTAGGTTTTCACCATGAATATATATGTATTTGTAAATCAATTTTCTTGTAGTCAAATGAAAAAGAAGGAAGGCTCTATTGTATCCAAAATCAAATTAATTTCGCGAAAGAGTACCATTTCGAGTATTGAGACACTTTTTAATTGCTATCAAACCTTAAGTGTTCGGAATATGAGACAAAACGGTACTCGAGAATCAAAATTAGATCGAAAAAACAGCTTCAGTTCAAAAATCAATGCTCGATCTGAAGGTGAGACACAGTATAAGCTTCAGCGATGAATAACTGACAGCGACAAAGGAATTGATTCATGCCCTCGAACCAGTACTCGTCGCTGTTGAACTGCTATGCAGGAAGAACTGCACCCATTATGAAGCTGACGTAGGATTGCAATTTATGTTTGAACAGCTATCGGAGCAATCATCAGAAATTTCGAAGCAACTGCTTGAAGTCCTGATTGGAAGGATTGCAGAAAAACGTTTCGTATATGCAGATTTGTTCGCATATATGAATTCAAGATGGTGGAGTTAACAGGTGGCCCGTAATTTACACTATTTAGAAAAGACGTATGAGGAATGGCAAGACGAAAAGTTTGGATTTGTTTATGTTATTACTTACGTTGGTATGGTTACATTTGATTTCGTCGAAGGTATTTGCAACAATATAATAAATAAACAGTTGTCGTTGAAAATAGCAACCTAGTAACCTTAATGCATATGCTTCCGCCAGCTGGCTCGGCTAATGTGATTCAGGGAATGCGTTGATCGTGGTACCGCCACTGGCGCATAATTTGCAGCTTTGTTTTTTGAGCTGGTTCATAACGGTAATCAACCGTGCCGGCGAAACTGTAGTCAATGTTTAGTGTTGTTTGGATACCATATATGTAAATAAGTTCAAACTTACGGGATACGTCCGAACGGCAATTCTGACATTACGTTTTACCTTCCACTTCACTTTCCTTCATATGAATTATCTTTCTGCTCGTGGACGTGACACAATCTATCAAACGTCACGGACTGCATTGATCAAGCAGGCATTTGAAATCGTTCGTAACTTGAGGGGGTTTTCTAGTGTAGAGACACGAATTTCGGACGCTTTTTTGAGTTTCGTAAAAATAAAACAAACAATATTTTTATTATCCATTATATCATTATTTGTTCATCTATCCTTCAACAATAAAGTAAAAATTGAACGGAGAATGAATATTCATAACTAGAATAGTTGAGAGCCGATGAAGTCAGAGTGCTCAAAAAAAAGGTTGTGCCATGGCGTACACGATTCCAGCCTTTTTGGTTATCTGAAACAAAAAAATCGAACAGATTCTGAATCAGTAACGATGCGAGAGATCCGATCTAGATCAGAAGACGACAAAACCAACAAACTAAGTAGCAATAATTTACAAAATGTTTTGACGTAGAACTACGTCTTTCATTAAGGGTGCCAAATCAGAAAACGATTTCACGATTTTATGAAATAGAGTTAACGTTAATAACTATTTTTGTCGCAAACGGATTTTGGCGATTTTCATACTAAACGAATCGGAAATTCCGTAAGATTTGTTTAATATGCTATACATTAGATTCCCCTGGTTTGTAGATGGTTAAAATTCCTGAAAACTTTAAGCGTTTCCATTTTCCCATACATTTGTTCTGTCCATTTGTGTGCTTTCCCGAACAGAGCTGTCAATAACGAGCAACTTATCGACGACCAACGGAGGGGAAATCGTAGGATTTAAAGTCTCCGTGAACAAAGGAAAAGGTAGGAGAATGAAGAGGAATACTTGCCAAGAGTATAAACAGTGGATCCCGCTGAGGCAAACTTTCATTCGGCATCGGACTGTTGAGCAATCCAGTTCACTTTGCTTTCGCTGTGCTTCGATCTAAGATTGGACCCCACCAGTGGTAATCCAACTTGGATATCGTCGTGTGGATTTTTCAGTTCGTTTTTGGCGTTATTCATATCGTGTGTTTTTCTTTCCGCGTCATAAATTGGACGCTTCGCGTAGTGTGTGATGAGCATGAAGAAGAGGAAGGCATGCTCGAGTCCTGCAAAAAACGAATGCATTGCCAGGGGCAATGCATTCGTTTTTTGCACTACTTTCAGGTTTCTTTCATTAAGGGCTTGTCAACTTCTCTTTCTATTACTAAAACGCAGGTTTTTTGAGATATTGAGGTCACATCTATTCTGGCTGTAGTTCAACTCTTACATTTAAGATCGAAATTCGGCTTGTTGGCGTAGACCAGTGACTTGACATAGCCCTATGAAAAGAAATCCAGTGGCGTCAAATCGCATGAACGAGGCGAGGTCCATTTCTCGAAATTACACGTTTACCAAACTTACTTTTAAAAAAATCCATTGTAATATGGGCTGTGTGGCAAGTGGCACCGTCTTGTAATTGATGTAAAGATCTTCCAACTCTGGCAAAAAATAGTCTTCCAACATGTCGCGATAGCGCTCTTCATTGACGGTCGTTCTCATCGAAGGATGAATACGGCCCGATCACTCTTCCGGCATGAAAACCACACCAAACAGCAATGTTTTGAGGATCCAATGGTGTTCTTTGAAGCACATGTGGGTTTTGCATCTAACCAATAACGCGTATTTTACTTATTTACAAAGCTATTTAGCCAGAAATGAGCTTCGTCGCAGATGATTCCTTAATGCATCACCATTGTCTTCAAGATTCGGGAGAACCCAATCGAATAAGCTTCGGCGCTTCATAAGGTCAAGTGACTTTAGTTCTTGAGTCAATTTGATCTTGTTAGGATGTAGCCTGAGATAGTTTCGCAAAAATATGCCACAATGAGGTTTGGGAGATGCTCAATTCTGGAGAACGCAGGCAATTGACTGATTTGGGTAGACTCAAATTTGGTCACTAAACTATGCAAAGCCTTCGGTAGTAGTTTTTAATAATTATTAAGGGTTCCTCGTTCATGTACTTCACTGCCCATGATTGCATAGGAGACGTAATCGACAACACCATTAGTGTTGGGAAAACGCATTTTTGCTGTTTTTTGGTCTACAAGCATAACCATGCAAATTTGCGATGAAATGATCTGTCCAGTTGAAGCATATTATCGGCAAAAAGAGGGCCTAGGTGATTTTGTGGATTATACAATATTTTTTCCATTTGGAAAATGCTTGCATCTATTTAGGCGGACAGTCAATCGTTTCAACGAACATTTCTCGCGTAACTTTTGAATAGGGCCAAAGTAACATTTTCGTCAACTCGAGAAAAACGAAGTTGAAGACCCGAACATTATTCCGCGAATTGTCTTGAAAGGTATCGATCTTTATCACTACTTTCACCAGTAGCAGTCAATAATAACTCTGAAAAAACCAATCGTAACTGTTGTTTCGTGATTTGAGCTTAAATTTGAAGCATCGGAGCGAAAAATGTTACATTGGACGTTTTGACTGCCCGCGTTTGCACATTGGACATATTGCGTTGCATGAGAAGATTTTGAAACTAACTACTAAACAACAATCCAAATATCAGCATATCGTTCTAAAGACAGATTATCATTGTCATCACTCGTTGAATAGCACATAGGACCTTTCCAAAAGTTGCGCGAGATTTGTCCGCATAGCTAGACGTAATCACCAGGTTGCTCTGTTTGTAGCGTTAGTATTTACAATTCCGATAATAGTTAAAACGTCTCCGTCGGTAGTTTCAGTTGTTATCGGATAAAACCAAAAAGGTTTGGAAGAAATTTAGTGAAATGTCTGGAAAAGGTGCTCTTGATTTGTTTAGTACTTGGATACGATAAGAACAGCTGGTTCGTGTTTTGACGTAGAACTACGTCTTTCATTAAGGGTGTCAAATCAGAAAACAGGTCACGTTTTTATGAAATAAAGTTAACGTTAATAACTATTTTTGCCGCGAACGGATTTTAGCGATTTACATACTCAAAGAATCGGAAATTCCCTAAGATTTGTTTAATATGCTATACATTGGAATCCCCTGGTTTGTAAATGGTTAAAATTCATGAAAACTTTAGGCGTTTTCATTTTTCCATACATTTGTTCTGTCCATTTGTGTGCTTTCCCGAACAGAGCTGTCAATAACGAGCAACTTATCGACGACCAATAAAGGGGAAATCGTAGGATTTGAAGTCGCCGTGAACAAAGGAAAAGTAGAAGAATGAAGGGGAATATTTGCCTTGAGTATAAACAGCTGGGGCAAACTTTCATTCGGCATCGGACTGTTGAGCAATCCAGTTCACTTTGCTTTCGCTGCGCTTCGATCTAAGATTGGACCCCACCAGTGGTAATCCAACTTGGATATCGTCGTTTGCTTTTTCTGTTCGTTATTCGTATCGTGTGTTTTTCTTCCCGCGTCGTACATAGAACGCTTCGCGTAGTGTGTGATGGGCAAGAAGAAGAGGAAGGCAGGCTCGAGCCCTGCAAAAAACAAACGCATTGCCTGGGGCAATGGAATTTCGAGGCAAGCGTCATCTAATGATGCACGCGATGTTGGTGCAGAGAAAAGCGCTCGCACTGAACCGAGCCTTCGCGAGTGTGACACCGCATCGAACAACAGCGAAGTAGGCGATTTCGGCGCGTCGGTCGAAAATGTAAACGGCTTCTTTGGTGCCTTTGAGAATGCATCAATACATTAAAAACTGACGTTATGGCAAAACAGGCGTTAAGGTTATGCTCCAAAAAAATATTTGGGGAATACCAAGCATCTTGAATGTCTTACTGGAATGTTATAAGTTATTTAGGTTCGCGTGCCAGTCGCAAAACTGCCTTCAACTAGGCAACTAGGCAGTAATATCCGAAGGTATAAACAAGCGACTTATATAAAATAACAGCGTAGTTCTACGTCAACAATGCGGTCGTATCTTGGACAGAACCTCCTATAATTTTAATTAATTGAATTTGTAAAGGTTATCTGCAATTTTGGTAATTTTAGCAACATGATTTACCGATATCACGATCAATCGCATAAAGATGGTGGAGTGCCTTACTCCAACGGTATGAGTAAATGCTGAATATGTGGAATAATAAAATGTTGAATCCGAGGAGTTATAATGCTAAGAACCAATATATTTTTAATTTTACTACTTATCTGATTGTTTCATTATCTACTCGAAGATTAAAATGCAAAAATTTTGGTAATTATAACATTTAAAAAACACAATTGCTGCTCTTTGTTCATCGCAGTGCAGTGTACAGAAAATAGTAATTATATGCAGCGTTTCAATGATTTCTTATATTCATCTATTAGGAAACACTAAGTAATAAGACACTATCGTGACATACATGTTTGAACTCTACAAATAATGTGATTCAAATGTAGATTTAGCTTATAGCACATAGTACTGACAATTGTTGATTTTCGAACGATGTATGAAAGCTGTATGGAACTACGTCTGTTATGCGGACAAACATTGATTTTTCGGAAACGTTTTTTCAAAATAGCTCAAATGTTTGTTTGCATGTTGAGCAGACGTATTACATTGTGTAGAATGCGAAACAGCAAAAAAGTCGATTTTGTTCATTTTGTCGTTTACGTCTCCTATACAAATATGGGCAGTTTACCGTGATGAAAATGTTGATTTTGACAAATGTTAAGACATTGACAAATCATTAAAATGTTTTAGGGGTTCGTTCACACAAAGACACAAAACTGTCAACAAACGAAACTGCTATTGGATGACCCTTCATATACAACGTGATAATTTTTCATCAATTTTTTTTCGTGGATTCCCTTTTCAAATTTGTACCATTTATCTTTCTGCCATTGAGTAAAAATATTATTAAATATTCACAATTATTATTTTTTAAATTAATAATAATGAAAGGGTTAACTGATAAATAAAGACAAATTATCACACTTCGTGACAAACTTATCATCCCCTTCCGTCGGAAACGAATCGGAGCGGGGATAGTAACTGACCACAGTGGAGCAAAACCACGTTCCCGTTGTTGGAAATCGACGCAATTGGCTGATTTGTTTACCAAAATAAAATTCATTCCGGGAATGCCGAAACGAAAATTCCATTAGCTCGAAAATTTTCAGATTTGGGGCGAAATTCATCCGAACTGTGGGGTCGGTCGGGTGCGCATGCCCATCTCGGATCCGTCCGAGATGCGGCTTCGGTAGACACTTCGTGCCAGCGGAATCCAGACTGCTGGACGCCAACCGTCCGATCGGTAGATTGTGTATCAGTTTCCCAGCATCCGTCATCCGTATCGAACGGGATTTGGTGCGATTTTGGGAAGAGGTGGTAGCACACCTAGCTATATCCTGCGTTGGGAAGATTGGATAGGCTTTTGGTCGGTCGTGTGCGGTTTTTTTTGGTTCTATCTCGCTAGCTGATTTCGGTGGAAGGTGGAGGCGGAGGTAGTTCAGTACCATGGCCTTCTATGGTTGAGTTCCGTTGGTGGATTACGAACCGTGACCGCGGGAGTCTGTACCTAGTTTCTGATGGATGCTCTCTAGGCGAGGTGTGAGTAGCTTCGCGTTAGGAAGCAGTGAGTGTGGTGCGAGTATGTGAACACGAACGGATGGATGCTGCTGCAGCTCATGATTCTGATGATGATGGTGTATGGTGGTGATGAATGAAGTATAAAACGATAGCGTAGAACGCGAAGCTGTGTTATGAACCGGCGCTGTGAGAATGATAGTGGGTGTTGCAGGTGGTAATCCTGACGTTAATCATCGTAGGATTCATGTTTTTTTTGTTGCCCTAGCGTAGGCACACCACTCCAATAAGGTGCATATGAAAACATTGGTGCTTTTTGCAGCCGAATCGAAAAATGGAATTCGGGGACTTGATTGGAGTACCGTCGCCACAGGACACGCTATATTCGGCGGTTGCATGGGCCAGAAGGGGTGTAACTCACACCGAGACTAATCGGGAGGCAAAATTTGAGCAAGCGAGAAAGGACAATGGTGATGAAAGTTTGTAGAAAACATTTCCCATTGGTTTCAACAGAATTTTGTGGTTGTTCAATGGAAGGGAATAGATGTTGAACCGCGTCGAGTTGGTTACAAAGTGAGCCCTTGTTTTTCCATGTTTGATATATCAGGAGAACGAGTGCAATAATTGGAATTGCCAGTGGAGTAATGCTAGCTTCTGGATGGACAGTGCACCGATGGTGAACCCGAGTGGCACGGAAGATACGTGCGTACACAGAGCGGAAAACATTTTTTAATTAAAAAATTGAATTGCACTCCACTTGCTTTACGAGATGAAGCTTTTTTTCGTGTGACCCCGTTCGCTGCAATGTGGCAATGTAGGCTAAGGGTGAGTATATGGTTAGACGAATGAATTATAACCACAAAAAACAGCCGTTGACCATGACTTGCACCAATGGCAGAATGTATAATTGTGCGGAATAATGGAGTTAGTATTCACATTACGAATGGCTTACTTCGTTTGCAGTTGTTCGATCGGTCGGAATAAATCACTTATAAATCGTATAATATGTAAATACGTGGGGATAATTAATAATTGCAGTTTGAGTTGGATATAATCCATAACATCGAGTCGCTGATGATAATCGATGAGAGTCGATATTATAAATGATATAATCATTTACGGAATATTATAACATATATAATTCATGTTTGGTGATTCACTTGGGTGTTGCAGTACTCTGGTGCTGCACCTGAAATTTTATCCTAATTGTTTCAGCAAAATCCGGTTATGCATGTTAATGTAAAATATTTTCAAACGGTTCTCCATTCATACCACACCATGATGGTTCAATCAGATTAATCAGCAAGGAAATCAAAATATCACCACCTTTCACGGGACTGTTTTTTCAGTTGTATCGACTCATTTCCCCATGTAGAGCTTCAGAATAAGAAAACAACAAATTCGTATCATCACAATATAACTCCGCTCATTCTAATGCGCATAAATTCGCTAGTATCTATTCTCACACTTGTAGGGTGAATGATGTTGGTTTGTCCGATTTTGGGTGTGTTCACGCAACTGGTAAATGTAAATCGATTTTTCTTCTTTCTTTGTTGAAAAGCTTCATCATGTCTCTAGTTGCTAATAATACCATAAGGCGTTCAAATTATTCAAATTTTTATGTTTTTAAAAGATTTTCTTCAAAAAAAAAAATTGTAATCATGTTTTGTCCGGTTTTAGTAATCACCATTTTTGAATGAAGAAATTAGGATTTTCAAGTAGATATTGCATTTCTCATTGCTTGAGTTAACCTGTCATCATATTGATTCATTCATAATTTAGGCTTACTTCAGAGTATTGCCTTTTCTTGGGCATTTTAAAGGAAAACACTGTCGTTCTACGCATAGTTGTCCCATGTTACATTTCGACAATTTTCCCTTCTCTTCATAAAATGATGTTTTTTTCGCCAAGTCTTCCGGAAAAACACAAAAAAAGTTATAGTTTGTTCCCAGCTTTCAAAAACACAACATCAAGCTCAATTGTCCCTTTTTGATATTCTGTTTCTTAACTGCCCCACCATCTATGTTTAATAGATCCATATCAAATAAATCGGTTCAGGTACAACATTTTTATGTCACGCTTGCAGCGGGGCTAATGTACTCATTTCTGATTTGGAAGAACGAACTTATTCTCAAACAGATGAAAAAAAAGTTTAACAGATCACGTGTACACCTTGTTAGCGAATGCTTAATAACAACGAGATTTATGTTCCGAAAAGTATTGCAGATCACTCCTTTCTTCATAAACAATGTTTTTATGCATAATCTTTCAGAAAACCACAAAAAAACGTACTGTTAGCTATCAGCTTTTCAATAAACAACATCAAGTTCAATTGTCCCATGTTTATATTCTAGGCATAACTGTCCCACCATGTATTTTTGTAGATCCATAATAAATTAATCGGTTTAAATACAAGAATTTTATGTTACGCTTTCAGTAGGGCTTATGCACTCATTTCTGGTTTGGAAGAATGAACTTATCTATATATATATATATATATATATGAAAATGGATTTCTGTCTGTCTGTCTGTCTGTCTGATTCTTATGGACTCGATAACTACTGAACCGATCAACCGATGAAAATTGGTATGTAGGGGTTTTTGGGGCCGGAGGAGGTTTTCGTGACAGTTTGAGACCCCTCCCTCCTCTCTAAGGGGGGGCTGCCATACAAATGAAACACAAATTTCTGCATTACTCGAGAATTAATCATGCAAATGAAGCCAAATTTGGGATGTGAGAGTTCTAGGGTGCAATACATGTTTCTATGGTGGTTAGACCCTCCACCCTCCTCTTTAAGGGGGGGCTGCCATACAAATGAAACCAAATTTTTTTTTTTATCTTCGCTTGTTTTACGTCGGCATATTTCCGCCACTTTAGTGCCAATCACCGACATCAGGGAGGCGACTCCACCTGTTCCTACCTATCAGACTCAACAACTCATGAGCCGGGCCAACTTCTTTTACTTCCCTTCCGAAGGAAGACGTAACCAGAGATTTTTCGCCTCAGAAAATCCCAACGACGCCAGCTGGGATTGAACCCAGGCCGATCGGATTGTGAGGCTGTTACGCTAACCACACAACCACTGGCGCCGTCTAAGAAACCAAATTTGGCATGTAAGAGTTTTAGAGTACAATAAATGTTTTTACGGTGGTTGGATACTCCTCCCCCTTCTCTAAGAGGGGGCTGCCATACAAATGAAACTCAAATTTCTGCATAACTCGAGAATTAATCAAGAAGATCAATTAATGAACAGGCATAACTGTCCCACCTTTATTTTTTTAGCCTGTAACCAATATTGATTGATTCAAATGAGGGGATCTTTTCACATTTCATTGAACAATAGCTCTCTGCTTATAAAAAACGCAATGTATTGCTAAACCGAAATGCCTAAAGCTTTTGGTAGACAAATATGCTAGAAAACTTTGATTGCGTTTTTTTCAGTTGCTGATTTTGGAACATAGGACAACTATGTGTAGAACGGCAGAACAGCACTCAACACAGAGAAACTTCATTTCTGCGAAGGACACCATGAGCAAACTGCAGCGCGCCAAGCGGCTGCCATTGCAATCATGTGGACAAACCAACATCAGTAAATTGAACAAACAAAATTGAGGTCATCGAGATGCATTAATTACATTATATAAATCTGATACAGATGGTGGGCAACCATGTTGTTTACAATATTTGTAAGTGGTAAAATCCAGAAAAGGTCTGCATACGTACCAAATAATCATCTGGTAGTTGATTAAAAGTTATCTCAAATGAGGGGCGCGTTGACACCAAGGGTGGATTTTATAAACTTTTAAAACTACTGTAAATCATGAAAAAGACAATTTTATTTATATGTTTGGAAACATTTGAGTACCGGATTCGACACAGTTGCGCTGAACTAGAGCATTCAAAAAAGTGAACAAACCAAGATCAGATTCTCGACTGTACAAACCAATATAATCAACCCTACAATTATATTAGTGGTCGACAACAATTTTTGTAAGCTCTCGAACGCTTGAATTACAAACAACAAGCAATGTGATCGCATTGTAAACTCCAAATAAGCAACATTTGCCGGATGTTTTATTGCACTATTTTATTACACATTGTTACTTTGCGAAGAATGGTTTCAATCCTAGGCCGACCTCGAATCAAACCCAATACCTATGTCAGCATTAAGACGCGTCCACATTACGCCGAACGGCCTTGGCTGCCCGGTAAAGCCGACCAAATGTGGACGTACCGCCCGGGCTTGCCGACGTGCCGAAAACCGACTCGAAACAAACCGAACCCAACCCGAAACAAGTGGGTCCGGTTCGAGAAAGTCGAACCGAAACAAAACGATGTAAATTAAAGGGTGTGTCAAATTGTGTGTCAAAAAATCAAATTGCATCACTGAAAAAACGCTGTAGAAATTTAATTTTTAGGAATTATATCTTCAGCTTTCGCTTATAATCAGATAAGAGTGTATAGATCACGTTGGCCATGCTTCACTGTCAATTTTTCGTAAATTTGAAAAAATGTCGAACGAAAAAGAGCGTCGTGAATTAATCCTGTGCACTCATTTCGAGAATCCGGAGTTGTCACATCGGGACAACGGTAAGATGCTGGGAATCGTCCAATCCACGGTCAGCAGAGTACTAAAACGATACTTCGAGAACCTAACCATCGACCGGAAGGTGAAGAACGGCAAAAATGGATGCTCCGTCAGTGAAAAAGATCACAAGCGCGTAGTTAAGCAGTTTAGACGTGATCCGAGAAGTTCGCTCCGGGATGTCGCCAATAAGCTGAATTTGTCAAGTTCATTCGTCCAGCGGACCAAGCAGCGGGAGGGCTTGCGTACATACAAGGTTCAGAAGGCTCCTAACCGCGACGAAAGGCAAAACATGGTGGGGAAGACGCGAGCCCGGAAGCTGTACACCGAAATGCTGTCGAAGCCGCATTGCCTGGTAATGGACGACGAAACCTACGTCAAAGCGGACTTTCGTCAGCTGCCGGGCCTGTTGTTCTTCTCCGCAGAGGACAAATTCAGCGTTCTGGAGGAGATTCGCAAGCAGAAACTATCCAAGTTTGCCAAAAAGTACATGGTGTGGCAAGCGATCTGCTCTTGCGGAAAGCGGAGCGCCCCCTTCGTGATGACCGGCACGGTAAACGGGCAGGTTTACCTTAAGGAGTGCCTACAGAAGCGCTTACTACCACTGTTGAAGCAGCACGGGGGCCCGACCATCTTCTGGCCGGATCTCGCTTCGTGCCACTATTCAAAGGACGTGTTGGAGTGGTACGAAGCCAACGGGGTCACCTTCGTGCCAAAAGAAATGAACCCGCCCAACGCGCCGGAGCTTCGCCCAATAGAGAAATATTGGGCGATTATGAAGCAGGCCCTCCGGAAGAACCCAAAAGTTGTCAAATCGGAGGCGGACTTCAAGAGAAAATGGATTTCTGTTCAAAAAAAAACTACAACCTGACGTTGTACAGAACCTTATGGACGGGGTAAAGAGGAAGGTGCGAGCATACGGGCTTGGGCTCGAAGTATGAATAAAAAGAAAATGCCAAAAGTTGTTTAATCGTTTTTATTTTACTGTCTAAAATTTTCAAAAGGATCGGTCTACTGGGCGAATTTCTACAGCGTTTTTTCCGTGATGCAATTTGATGTGACACACCCTTTAGCATTGACGACATGGTGCTTCGTTTGTTCGTGACGGCTTCGTACATCCGATGGGGCTTCGGCTTCGTGCACCCGATATGGCGTCCACATTACATAACGAATATGCCGCCTGGTACAGGCCGATCGGCATCATTCGGCATAATGTGGACGCGCCTTTAGTCTTGAATTTACAATGGAATTCCCGCTTTGCAAGATACCCGACAACGGATTGCTAGTGCGATCGTTTTCGAGTCAAGACAGCTGAGCAAACCTAAACCTAATTCCAACCGATACTTCTGGCCCTAGATTCAACCTGGGATATAAACGTATCAACCTGAATCTGCAATGAGATCTGCCACAACACAGAAAGATCTTATTATAATTATCTGTTGAGACGATGAATTTACAAATATTCCGGTTGAGCTATCCCTAGCTTCACTCCGGTTTCCACATTAATTCCAGTGAAATGCTTTTAAATTATTCGAGAAAAACATCTTTTGCTTCGATATCCGGTCTTTCTATTTTGTGAACGGGCGCGAGCTATTATAGATTTCACAAGTTTTTTAATATATAAAATTTAAAAAATAACTGAACAAACATAGCATTATCTCCATCATATTCAAAAGAAAATACAATTATCCGTCAAAATTGTATCTTTCTTCGTACTAACATATTATATTCTGGGTCAAAAATCCAAATCATGCTTCAAAAACGCTTCACAAATGCTACGGAACATTCGAAGGCTTGTAGTTGTCTTTGATTCATTGGGTAATGTGTTGTATAGTCTATATCCTTTATAGAAAAATGAGTTTAGACAGCCAGTTTTCGCAAACCTCTTTTTTTTTACTTCCCTTCCGAAGGAAGACGTAACCAGAGATTTTTCGCCTCAGAAAATCCCAACGACGCCAGCTGGGATTGAACCCAGGCCGATCGGATTGTGAGGCTGTTACGCTAACCACACAACCACTGGCGCCGTCTAAGAAACCAAATTTGGCATGTAAGAGTTTTAGAGTACAATAAATGTTTTTACGGTGGTTGGATACTCCTCCCCCTTCTCTAAGAGGGGGCTGCCATACAAATGAAACTCAAATTTCTGCATAACTCGAGAATTAATCAAGAAGATCAATTAATGAACAGGCATAACTGTCCCACCTTTATTTTTTTAGCCTGTAACCAATATTGATTGATTCAAATGAGGGGATCTTTTCACATTTCATTGAACAATAGCTCTCTGCTTATAAAAAACGCAATGTATTGCTAAACCGAAATGCCTAAAGCTTTTGGTAGACAAATATGCTAGAAAACTTTGATTGCGTTTTTTTCAGTTGCTGATTTTGGAACATAGGACAACTATGTGTAGAACGGCAGAACAGCACTCAACACAGAGAAACTTCATTTCTGCGAAGGACACCATGAGCAAACTGCAGCGCGCCAAGCGGCTGCCATTGCAATCATGTGGACAAACCAACATCAGTAAATTGAACAAACAAAATTGAGGTCATCGAGATGCATTAATTACATTATATAAATCTGATACAGATGGTGGGCAACCATGTTGTTTACAATATTTGTAAGTGGTAAAATCCAGAAAAGGTCTGCATACGTACCAAATAATCATCTGGTAGTTGATTAAAAGTTATCTCAAATGAGGGGCGCGTTGACACCAAGGGTGGATTTTATAAACTTTTAAAACTACTGTAAATCATGAAAAAGACAATTTTATTTATATGTTTGGAAACATTTGAGTACCGGATTCGACACAGTTGCGCTGAACTAGAGCATTCAAAAAAGTGAACAAACCAAGATCAGATTCTCGACTGTACAAACCAATATAATCAACCCTACAATTATATTAGTGGTCGACAACAATTTTTGTAAGCTCTCGAACGCTTGAATTACAAACAACAAGCAATGTGATCGCATTGTAAACTCCAAATAAGCAACATTTGCCGGATGTTTTATTGCACTATTTTATTACACATTGTTACTTTGCGAAGAATGGTTTCAATCCTAGGCCGACCTCGAATCAAACCCAATACCTATGTCAGCATTAAGACGCGTCCACATTACGCCGAACGGCCTTGGCTGCCCGGTAAAGCCGACCAAATGTGGACGTACCGCCCGGGCTTGCCGACGTGCCGAAAACCGACTCGAAACAAACCGAACCCAACCCGAAACAAGTGGGTCCGGTTCGAGAAAGTCGAACCGAAACAAAACGATGTAAATTAAAGGGTGTGTCAAATTGTGTGTCAAAAAATCAAATTGCATCACTGAAAAAACGCTGTAGAAATTTAATTTTTAGGAATTATATCTTCAGCTTTCGCTTATAATCAGATAAGAGTGTATAGATCACGTTGGCCATGCTTCACTGTCAATTTTTCGTAAATTTGAAAAAATGTCGAACGAAAAAGAGCGTCGTGAATTAATCCTGTGCACTCATTTCGAGAATCCGGAGTTGTCACATCGGGACAACGGTAAGATGCTGGGAATCGTCCAATCCACGGTCAGCAGAGTACTAAAACGATACTTCGAGAACCTAACCATCGACCGGAAGGTGAAGAACGGCAAAAATGGATGCTCCGTCAGTGAAAAAGATCACAAGCGCGTAGTTAAGCAGTTTAGACGTGATCCGAGAAGTTCGCTCCGGGATGTCGCCAATAAGCTGAATTTGTCAAGTTCATTCGTCCAGCGGACCAAGCAGCGGGAGGGCTTGCGTACATACAAGGTTCAGAAGGCTCCTAACCGCGACGAAAGGCAAAACATGGTGGGGAAGACGCGAGCCCGGAAGCTGTACACCGAAATGCTGTCGAAGCCGCATTGCCTGGTAATGGACGACGAAACCTACGTCAAAGCGGACTTTCGTCAGCTGCCGGGCCTGTTGTTCTTCTCCGCAGAGGACAAATTCAGCGTTCTGGAGGAGATTCGCAAGCAGAAACTATCCAAGTTTGCCAAAAAGTACATGGTGTGGCAAGCGATCTGCTCTTGCGGAAAGCGGAGCGCCCCCTTCGTGATGACCGGCACGGTAAACGGGCAGGTTTACCTTAAGGAGTGCCTACAGAAGCGCTTACTACCACTGTTGAAGCAGCACGGGGGCCCGACCATCTTCTGGCCGGATCTCGCTTCGTGCCACTATTCAAAGGACGTGTTGGAGTGGTACGAAGCCAACGGGGTCACCTTCGTGCCAAAAGAAATGAACCCGCCCAACGCGCCGGAGCTTCGCCCAATAGAGAAATATTGGGCGATTATGAAGCAGGCCCTCCGGAAGAACCCAAAAGTTGTCAAATCGGAGGCGGACTTCAAGAGAAAATGGATTTCTGTTCAAAAAAAAACTACAACCTGACGTTGTACAGAACCTTATGGACGGGGTAAAGAGGAAGGTGCGAGCATACGGGCTTGGGCTCGAAGTATGAATAAAAAGAAAATGCCAAAAGTTGTTTAATCGTTTTTATTTTACTGTCTAAAATTTTCAAAAGGATCGGTCTACTGGGCGAATTTCTACAGCGTTTTTTCCGTGATGCAATTTGATGTGACACACCCTTTAGCATTGACGACATGGTGCTTCGTTTGTTCGTGACGGCTTCGTACATCCGATGGGGCTTCGGCTTCGTGCACCCGATATGGCGTCCACATTACATAACGAATATGCCGCCTGGTACAGGCCGATCGGCATCATTCGGCATAATGTGGACGCGCCTTTAGTCTTGAATTTACAATGGAATTCCCGCTTTGCAAGATACCCGACAACGGATTGCTAGTGCGATCGTTTTCGAGTCAAGACAGCTGAGCAAACCTAAACCTAATTCCAACCGATACTTCTGGCCCTAGATTCAACCTGGGATATAAACGTATCAACCTGAATCTGCAATGAGATCTGCCACAACACAGAAAGATCTTATTATAATTATCTGTTGAGACGATGAATTTACAAATATTCCGGTTGAGCTATCCCTAGCTTCACTCCGGTTTCCACATTAATTCCAGTGAAATGCTTTTAAATTATTCGAGAAAAACATCTTTTGCTTCGATATCCGGTCTTTCTATTTTGTGAACGGGCGCGAGCTATTATAGATTTCACAAGTTTTTTAATATATAAAATTTAAAAAATAACTGAACAAACATAGCATTATCTCCATCATATTCAAAAGAAAATACAATTATCCGTCAAAATTGTATCTTTCTTCGTACTAACATATTATATTCTGGGTCAAAAATCCAAATCATGCTTCAAAAACGCTTCACAAATGCTACGGAACATTCGAAGGCTTGTAGTTGTCTTTGATTCATTGGGTAATGTGTTGTATAGTCTATATCCTTTATAGAAAAATGAGTTTAGACAGCCAGTTTTCGCAAACCTCTTTTGAGACCAACTTAGTATCACCAAGAGCGTTTTGCATGGACCGGAAGAGATGATAATCACTTGGAGCCAATTTGGACTATACGGTGGGTGCAATAGGACATCCCATCCAAGCTCCCGTAGCTTCTGGCGGGTCATCAAAGATGTGTGAGGCCGAGCGTTGTCCTGGTGGAAAACAACACCATTCCTATTGATCATTTCTGGCCGCTTCTGTTCAATCACCTGCTTCAAACGGTCAAGCTGCTCACAGTAGAGAACCTTGTTGAGGGTCTGGCCTCAGTTTTACCTCGCAGGTAGTAAAAACGTAAAATATGGCGAACTTGACTTGAGACTGAAAAGGAAAATCACAAAACTGTCAAAACGACACTTGTAGCACAGATTGTCGTCCGTATAGTATGACCCGATGCGATAAGTACAACACAAGATATGTTTAAGTGTTGTCATATATTGACAATATACGACTTTTTTTTCCCCAACCCAATATATGAACGTGAGCGTGCAATATTTAATACGCTGACATCGCCAAATTATTTGATCCATGATACTCTTTCCACTGTTTGCCTATCAATAGTTATACTAAGAACTACCATGCACTTTGTTATGTTTATGTTTAGTTTAAAATATTGTTTTTTTATTCATTTCTTTATGTAGCAATCTTGCAATGTCTCTTGCAAATTACAGTGTCGTCAGTGCCCTGCCAACCTCATCCCAACCAATACATATGGAGCGTATGCAGCATAGAGCTAGGGCTCACGCAGTGTTCATTGTTTGTATACAATATTGATTCAAATATGCTCAGCATTTGCGATGGTCGTTAAGCCAATGATTGCGTTGGATAGTTCTTAGATGTTTGGATATCCATCCGGAAGCTTTATTTTGAGATAAAGCTTCCGGATGGATACAAAAATACAAAATACAAAAACTGTAGTAGGATTGCACGAATAATGGTTATTCTAATTGACGTGACTAATTAATACAAATCTGCCTCTTCATTCAACCTGACTTCATTCCACCCTACTAATTTCCCTGACACGAATCTCGTTACCCGCGTACACAATCTTGTTTTAACGTCCATATAAAGTAAAAACGAAAATTTGATTTCTGATGCAATAAAGTAGTTACACCATTAATGGACCGTTATTGTCTACCCACCGTGACCTCAAACCAACAAACATAGCCAGTTGTTCTATAAAGATCCTCGCGTTAGTATTAGTGAAAAGCGTGCCGTTTGGGAGAAATTTCAAACGAAATTTTAGTTCACTTTGTCGCCGAGTTCAAGTTTGTGAAAAAAAACATACAGAAAAACGGGTTCATATCAATAAAAATTTGTCAGAGTTTCTGAACGCAACACTGCACTCTACTTTATAAGTGTGAGTAATTTTCGTGTACGATACAAAAAAATCTAGCTCACCTGTAGTATATGTCAAACCACGTTGATCTCAAACATCGATATATGCACACGTGATACATGACAGAGAGAAACGAATTAATTTTGGAGGGAGTCACTTCAATATGCAATGAAGTCCATTTGACGGGGGAGAGTGGAACGAGATAGTCGAGTCGTAGAGTGAGATAACAACTAAACGCCCGAATGACTGTTGAGATAATAGTAGCAAACAATCAAGAATTTCTTGGCTTACATTCTACACACCAATGTTGCAAATAACCAAGTTTGTGGCATAAATTTATTTTGAATGATGAGGAAAAACTGATTATACACTCGGCTAATAAATTAGAGGAACTTCGCACTCTAGTCCAAAATTTGAAGTGATTTTTGACATGCTGTAATTTCGTGAAAAAATAACGCATGCATATGGGGTATACTTCATTTTAGAGCTCTAACCTTCAAGTATTAGAAGATTCTACGTGGTATGTGTAGGTGTAGTAGACAACAATATTGGGAAGAAATTGAAAATCAATTTTTTGGACCAACACATTTTTTTGCAAATTTTGCTTTCGATTTTTTCCCCTGTTGGGTGTGAACCACTGCGTCCATTATTTTGAACTATTGTTGTATACCCTTTTTTATACTACACTTCAAGCTTATCTACTACTTATTGATGAAGGAGTAGACTGAAAGCTATAGCGAGAAAGGTGCCAATCAGGAATACTATGTTTGATAAAATTTATAATCCTGATCGGCGACGCAGACCAAATTTCCTTGGGCTCCAGAATAGCTTTATCAAGGTTCAACACCAGTCAGCGACTAGTTAGAGCTCCGCAGTTACAGAGCAAATGTTCCGAGGTTTCGCTTTCGGCATTACAAAAGCGACAAATATCATCTTGTGCTAAACCTATGTTTTTAAAATGGTATTTATTCGGGAAGTGTCCTGTTACAAGACCAGTGAATGTGCTGAAGTCTTTCTTACTAAGGCTTAGCAGGCTTAGTTTCATTTGGTCGGTGTTCAGTCAGACCGGACTAAGTAACAAAATAAGAAAAAACGAGTTAATAGTAGCAAACAATCAAGAATTTCTTAACCTACATTCTACTTCTATCAGATTACACTTATGTCGCAAATAAACAGGTTTATGGCATAATTTTTTTGATTGATCAGCAAAAACTGATAAAAATGTGCAGTCAGAGTGGACCAAGTGCATACGACCATAGCGACTAGAGAGAAACCACGTTTTTCTGACAACCAGAAAGTGGAAGGAATTTCAAATGAAATGTTGAGTTTCTTCGCAGAAGATTCTTTCCTTCGTACTTCAGTGAAAAATAATTTATATTGGAATACGATGTATATCCCTTTAAGACAATTCATAATTGTTGAAAAGTTGATCGAATATATTATTATATCTTGTTCAGACAGAGTGGACCAAGTGCTAGAGAGGAAAAAATGTAACTATTGAACTTTTTATGATCGATTTCAGATCCAACTGAGGTCTTTCATTGGATGCAAGTACTCTTTTATATAATCACGCTAACCCATTTGTCGTTGAAATGTATTTTAAAGAAAATCAAAAATTGTACTTGAAAATACATAATAATCGATTACTTTTGTTAATTTAAATACATATCTAAGCAATAAAACCGACTCGTTTTATTGTATAGGTTTAGTTAAGAAAATTCTATTGTATAAATTATCAGATTTCATCATCAATTTGTTCAGGCATAGTGAAAAAGTCTCGGAAAAATATGTTTTTGTTCAATCAGAGTGGACCAAGTACACATAGCCATATTGTAGCACCCTCTTGATTGGCTTTATAATGTTTTTTTTTGTAATAATGGACTACTACTATATGACCTTGCTAAAGAGCAACTAAGATCTGTAGAAAAACAATTGGGGAGGATGATTGGAAGCTACACCTAAACTAGCGTTGGCTGAAAACATTTCGTCTTTGGCAGAACTAATGGCATTTCATGTGCTGGGTCAAATTCGCAATTAATGAGCTGTTTTAAAAGCTTACAAAAAGATTTGTATGTATGAAAGAAAACAGAAAGAGATATCTATCTCTTTCTGTTTTCTTTTCTCATTTCATGTGGGATTGTGCAAAAAAAAAAGACCATACGACGTCAATGGGGATCGAACCGAGGCTGGCTGGAATGCAAAACTATTTCACACGACCACGCTATCCATATAGGTGCCAGTGCTGTCATACAGAAGCGTGACAATATTACACCTCATCATAAAATGAAGTTGGAAAGTGTTTTCTAAAAGACGAACATGAACGAGAATATATCTTTCTCTGTCTGGGCCGTGTATTTAGCAAACTTTCATTTAAATGTGTCTCCTGTTTCGCTCGCTCATATTGGCTCTAGCTTTTATATATATATATATATATATATATATATATATATATATATATATATATATATATATATATATATATATATATATATATATATATATATATATATATATATATATATATATATATATATATATATATATATATATATATATATATATATATATATTATTCAAATGATATACACGTATTGGGGAGTAGAACATTTTCTGTTATTTTTCGGCTCATTTAATGTGATAAATCGGGATGCCGTACCATGTGCTAAAAATTAACTTTGGGTGTACTAAAATTGCACAGCTTCAAACTTTGAATTCGGTTTACACGAAGTCATAATTATGTTACTTAGTCCAGTTTGACTGAATTCCGGCCATTTAGTCCCTAGAACGTTTCTACAGAACCTTTCTATACAGAGATATTCTTGTTTGAATGAAAAAATATCCCTTCGTCTTTGATGATGAATAACTCACTAAATAATGATCAAACCGTGAATCGAAAGGCAGTCGAAACCCCAATGATTTCTATACAAAGTTAATTTATTTTTTGAAAAAAATTATTTAATTTTTTCACATCGGTTTCCAGGTTTTTTTTGTAGTGTTTTAGGAAATTAACTGTACTTTTGCGAACATTGCAATAAGTTCTAATGTTACCGGAAAATTTTGCGCGTTTTGGGGCAAACTTGAACGCTTCATTTGTTCGGATTCCACGAATGAGATCGTTTCCTTCGATGTGGATGAGACGAAGGCGAGTCATCGGTAAGCCTTGTTAGATTCTTGGTAAACCAAGGATTTAATCTTCAAGTGTAGAAAACACGGGTTATTTCGTAATCCATCCGTAACAGACGAAACGCGAAACACGAGAAATCTCGTGAGCGGTCCACAATGTGTTAATACGCTCAGCCCCTTTTTTTTCGTCGATCGATTAAAGTTTTGAGTAAATTAGAAGAGCACGTCATCGAAAATTGTACCAGAAATACAGAATGCTATGCGTGTTCTTAGAATGAACGATTCGTAACATTCGTAACATGAGGAATGCGTATGTATACGTGTGAGTTTCATCACTTCTTGCAATTCTCGTATCCTACGAATCCTCGTAGTAACTAGCATTGAAACACAATGTACAGGGTTTTCCAACTTTAAATTCCGAAAGTAAATTGAAGTAAAACACACTTAGAATTCGAATTTCGATGAAACTTTTATTTCAAATTAAAGTTTGGTTTATGCCATTATGTGTGAAATACATCATTCATCATTCAAATGTCCACCTAGGGCTTCCTCGCACACCTTGATCCGGTAATTTTAATTTTAAGGTAAAGGTAATTTTCGATGACTTTTCGGTACATATGGGGCGGTATCTCGGTCATAACTTCACGAATGTTGTCTTTCAAATGTTCAAGAGTTTGCGGAGAGTTGGCATAGACACGGTCTTTCGCATAACCCCACAAAAAAAAGTCTAGTGGGTTCAAATCGCATGATCTGGACGGCCAATTGGCATCACCAAAACGCGAAATTATGCGTCCCTCAAATTTCGTTCGCAATATGGCAAGGTTGGCCATAGTTCAAGGACCAAATTCCTTAACGGGCAAGTCCCTCTTCAATTCTAGAAAATTTATTGATGCTCGAAGATTGAACTCAATCTTCTAATGGAACTGTTATATTTTAATTACGTTTATCAGATATCTCAGAAACACGATAGAACGATAAAAATTGATTATATGGTCGGCTCTATCATGTTTCTATTATATTTGATGAACGTTATTAAAATATTACAGTTTCATCATAAGATTGAGCTCAGCCTTCGTGTATCAACAAATTTTATAGAATTGGAGAGGACTTACCCGTTAAGGAATTTGGTCGTCCCTTCACATCAATAAGCCAAAACTCATTTTCAATTGAATACGAATGCGAATTTCTTCATAGTCCCCTGACTATCCTCAGTTGAATATGACTTGCCGAGCTCTGGTCCGGTCTGACTGAATATCCACCAGATGGAGTCACCTGTAGAAAACGATTCCGGTTCTGTTCCGAAGATGGTGCGTATCAGTCCACACCATACAAAACAAAATCTTGAATATTCTACCCTCCCCAGCTGCGAAATTACATTTAACAAAGTGGTTAATAATGACTTGCTGTTGCGTGTTCTCCGGCAACGGATCCGAGTAGAATCCCAAAAAAAAAGGTCGACTCGCGCTTTCTTTTCCCGCTTCAGGCGTGTTTTGTCACGTCACGACGCACATGTCAAAGCGTTCTTTTGCCGTATGTTCTGAAAAGTTTCCTTTTTTTCGAAACTTTACTCTTGCTCACGTACTCACGTATAAACATTGACTAAAGAACCCGAGTAGGGGCAAGTAATCAAAAGGCTATAATGATGCCAACATCCAACACGGGTGAGGGTGCTAAACTGAAGCGCAAATACGTCTCAATTGACGTAACAATTTCTTCGTTTCTTCCTTTTTCTCGGCATCGTTTTTGACATGGTTCCACAACACTCCACATTGGAGTCAAATTTCCTCCGATCTGCCATGGGAACAATCCGCACAGGATGATTTGGTTCGTGATAATTGCTTCTCCAGCGCCTTGTTTGCGGGTGGTGTTTGTGTGTGTGTATCGCACAACTTGAACATCTATCTGGGAATTATCATTCTCAGCAGGCGTTGCCGAAAATGAACAGAATGGAAATGTGACATAAAATGAGATTCTTATTTTCTGGGTAGACTGGTGGTGAAGAATACCTGGATTTTCGGATCTGCTGAAATACGTGTGTGTTTGTGTTATTACATTATTGACGGCTCAATTTCCCGCGGGCGGGTGTGTGTTAGTGTGTGTGTGTGTGTGTGTACGTGGAAACAACAGTGATTCCATGGAACAGAGGGAGGAAAAACAATTCGAGTCGTGCGTGAAATGAGAAATGAGATTAAAGCTTTCGGCCTTAAACAAAGTGTACATACTCGATAGGGAGGAAGGTAAAAATTAGACTTGAAGTAATGAAAATTTATGGAAAAAGCCGAAGTGAATCCACCCTATCAAAGCGCAAACATATGTTTAGGGCGAGAGAAATCAGCCTTACAGCACCACAGTTCATCCCAAAAGCCGACCCAAAACCAGGGTTGTCGGTGGATGTTTGGCGGGTACCGGAATAAAAACTTGTTATCTAAACCGTTACGGTCGTTCGGTAGCCGAAAAATCTGGAGGAATCGAAGTCCCACCTGACCCATAACGGCAGCACCTCGTGTCAGAGGAAGGGAAAAATATGCAGAAAGTTTGCTATCGAAAAGTTGTGACGTCCCTTTTTTCGCCTCTGGTCCGAGAAGTGTGTATGTTTCATACCGATTAAGTGTGATTCGAAAGTTGGCTCCAAAACTTTTCCTATATTTGTTAGGAACGGTCATTTGTAGGTAAATTGAAACTAGCCGACAGAGAAGCCAACCGAACTGGGAACTGGACTAACTTTTCACAGTGATTGAATAGACCTCAATGATTTTCTCGTGTCGCATAGATTTCGTAAGCATAATTGTGTATTCATTGCCGAACTAAATTTTCATTACAATCTCGATTCTGTAGACTGTTTGGGACGTTTTCTAGTTAGCATACAGAAGTGAATCATTTTATTGGGCTGGAGTGAGAGAGCGACCATTCCCAGATAGTCAAAGTTTTGTGTAGGTTTGAAATTCGTTTTCGTTCGATGGTTATTAGGCTCGCTTCAATATCGGCACGATGTAGGAGCGAACCCAAAATTGATTCTGAGCACATTTATTGACATCCTCACTAGGCAAACCAGCTCAGGAGGCTGAAAGCCTCTCATGTAAAGAATTAGAAAAAAAGACATCCTCACACTTTGCCTTAAATGAGTTTAGTGTGTATAATATCGTGACCACAAGAAAACAATTAAGTGGCTCAGAAGAAAAGGGGTGAAAGTGATTTGATCGATTTCTCTCCATCAACTTTTTCTTTAGTTAATATTATATCTCAACCGCAAATACATCGATTTGAGTTGGCTATTGAATCGGATAGATGAGGTTCTGACCTATCTTCCACATTGCTAAATTATGACCAAAAGAGAAAGTCGATGAAGAGAAAATCGATGATGTCACTTACATCCCTTTCTTTTTGAGCCCCTCACTTCGTCCCCATTACATTGACCCCAGAATAAATTTCTAATAGAAGTGTGAGGCATTTATACACATGATGTTTTTCCCGCACCACACTATTTCTAGCCTACTACACTTTTTCTAAGTGGTTGTTTCTGCTTCAGTTGTTTACTGCTGCGATTTATTCCGGTCACGGGAAAAAAACATGGTTGGTATAAATGCCACACAGAAAAAAGCGTAATATATATCTATTTCTAATTTATTCTGGGGTCAATGTAATGAGGGCGAAGTCCCTATTTAACAAGGATAAGGAATCGAGGAGGCCCAAGCCACGAAATGATGATTTTGTTTCATGTCTTCAGCAGGGTTACCATATGTACAGAATAATCTGTATTTCTACAGATTTTTCAGCCTTTTTTAATACCAAGAATTTGTAGTTACATATTACACCTATTACCTAATTTATTCATATTGCATTTAAATCTGAGTGAGCGTAATATCTTTTCGACATTCATATGTAGCGTCTTGCTCTCTCATGTTCAAGCTAAGGTAAAAATATTCAAAAGCCCGCGTCGTACATGAATTGGTAGTTAACGTTGCAACGTTGCACTGTTTGTCTTTTGACGTAGAACTACGTCTTTCAGGAAGGGTGCCAAATCAGAAAACAAGTCACGTTTTTATGAAATAAAGTTAACGTTAATAAGAATTTTCACTGTGAACGAATTCTCATGATTTGCATACCAATCGAATAGGAAATTCTCTAAGATTTGTTTAATATGTTAAACGCTAAATGGTTTAAATTCATGGACCTATATATTTCCATATATTTGTTCTGCCGATTTGTATGCTAACCCTACCCGTATTTCGAATGCTTATAACTCGAACATTTGGTAAACCGCGAGTAATCGGTTTTCCACTTTACTAACCATAGTGTTAGGAAAATTGTGTATGTATAGTTTTAAAAAATATATTTAAGAATTCGGCTCCTTTAAACTAATGTAACTGAGCCTGTAAAAATAAACGATTCATAAAAAAAAACTCGAACATTTCTTAATAGATCGGAAAGATGTTTGCATCAATTGATAGGAAATATTTCTACGCGTCTATCACAATTAATAAAATGTTATTTTTCATTGGATGAACAATTGTATAACTGTAAAATGTCAAGCGTTATCTAAACGCCCTAACTGCCAAGCTTTGATTGGCCCGATTTACGGTTTCCCCAACACAGACATCAAAATCGATGTACCTGTGGAAATCAGCTTTGCAAATATACATGCAAGTCGAGGATATTTTTGTTCTCACACAGCTGTGTGAGAAAAACTTCAAAATTAATGTGCCTGGAGGAATTCGCTTCGCTAATACATGCAAGTCGGGGGTATTTTCTGGTGTTGAGTACTTTTGTATTCGCTTGTCGTTGTGCAGACCGGAATATGTTTCCCTAAAACGTACTTTTAAACTGAGAAGCTTGAGAAAATCGTCATTTCAGATTCTAGAGGTGAATGAACTTTCGCGGTTCGAAAACTAAGTAAACATGAGATGTGCAATAATTTCAGAGGGAAATGTAAAATACAATGAACGTTTGATAATTCTTCCGTTCACATATTTTGGTAGTACTAGGTATCATATCAAACGTAAAAGGACGTTCATCAAATTTTCTTGTAACGAAGAACATAATCTATTACAAAAATTTCGATGCTTTCTATAATATATATTTTATATAATATATAATATTCGAAGTGGTAAACAAGTGGATTGCATAATATAATTGCGTAGTTCACGTCGAAAATATGCGGTCGTGTCCTAGATACAACCCCTTACAATTTTTTCACTAAAGCTGTAGCGAAATTCCATTTTGCTTTGGAAGATCTTGTTGAACTTGAATTGAAAAAGTATAAAAGAACTGTCGATAGGTCTTTTTTATATGTTTCTAAAAACATTTGATTTATTTATGTAATTGAACCTGTTAAAATAAACGAATTATATTTTTTTCATTCAAATTGTAATGATAAATGTCCAGTATTCATAACAGCACAAAAACGAACATTTGTGTCCTTTTGACGTAGGACTACGTCTAACCGAAAGATATAGGGGGTGAAATGGAAATCCAGGCACTGAACAAGTAGGAAAAAATGGAAATATATCTACGCATCTATCATAACGAATAACATTTCATTTTTCTTGAGATAAATAATTGAATAATTGTGAAATATCAAGCATTGTCAAAATGCACTATGTGCCCATTTTTGATTGGTCCATTTTGTGCTCCCCAAATCGAACCGACTAAAACGGGCAACCAGAGCAGCAGCGAAATAGAATGAACCACGATTGGAAAGAAAAAAATGAACGAAACATTGGTCGCAGTCTCACACATGCGTAATTCTCGAGCCAGCCAGTCAGCTTAAAAATCCCCGCTCCGCTGCCGTAACGATCATTCTCATTCGAACCGTACACCACATCGGTTCGCATCACAACACATCAACAAACCAACCCAAGCAGCCATGTCTGGACATGGTAAAGGAGGAAAAGTGAAGGGAAAGGCAAAATCCCGCTCGAACCGTGTTGATCTGGAGTTCCCCGCAAAGGTAGCTAGGCCGAGCGCGTTAGTACCAGTGCACCAGTCCACCTAGCCGGCGTTATATAGTTTCGGCCGCCGAAGTGATCGAGTTGGCTGGTAGAGCTGCTCGCGACGATAAGAAAAACCGCATTCAGAACAGAACACATCAAGACAACAACAGACAGTTGCAGCGAGTGGCGAGTGGCAAACGCAATCGCAAAACGGCATCAGGTAGCAGAAGAAAAAAGTTTGTTCTTTATACAAACTGCTTTGGTGGCAAATCCAGAACAAGGCGGCATCGAGGGCGTTCGAAATGTTTTTTTTTTCAAAACCACGAGTACTACGTTTTCTAAATTGGAACCATTCCATAAAACAGGCCATTAAACCTACCAAAAAACAGGAAGTGGGTTATATCTATGGTATAACCGCAAGGGTGACGTAGGACTATCGTTGATTTAGAGATCATTTGTTTGAAGTTGAATCTAAATCCATTCTGAATGAATGAATAAATGAATATTTCGGAGACTTCGAAAACGAGAGCGTTACGTTGGAGGCACAAGGTTTTATGCATCCAATATAGGATACGAAAAACCTTGTTCTGAAGAATAATCTTCAGAAGCTAACCTGCTAACTGTACTTGATTGACAAATCACAAACCCAAATGTATTATATGGATATTTTATGGATAGAAAACATTCAATTAAACTCTTTCATATGAATATATTTTGAAAATTCCCAGAGGAACTGGCAGATTATTTTCAGTAACGATTAGTTATTTCCACATTTTCCTCGATACTGGAAGCCCACCAGTGGTTAATACCAACTCGATAACCACCTGTTAATAGCACTTGATTGAAACATATTTGGTGACAGTGTTACATGGATAGAAAACATTCAATTAAACTCTTTCACATGAATATATTTTGAAAATTCCCAAAGGAACTGGCAGATTATTTTCCAGCAATGATTAGATCTTTCCGGAACTTTCTCGATGCTGAATGGCATCCTAACGGAAAGAGTTCTGCGCGTGTATGTGTCGATCCTTCGCCGTCCACCTCCTCCAGCACGTTAGGCGACGATGTTGTCTTGTCGATGTCCTCACGAAAAATGAATGTGTCTCACCACCAGAATATCGCTTAAGTATGTGTGATTGAAGAATATCGCTTTTTGTGTGTGATTGAATCGAGAGAAGGTGTGGTTTACGATGGCAATTTGGAAGGCAAACTAGAGGGGAATGAACTCTCTGAGCTCGGAACTTTCGGCGACTGAGCAATAATCGATTGCGGGCGCATACAATATTGGATACGGAAATATCCTACTGATGGGGAAGAATATATCTTCTGAAGCTATCCTGTTAATTGCGATTGATTGAAAAACCACAAAACCAAATGTATTTGATCACAGTGTTACATGGAAAGAAAACATTCAAATAAACTCTTTAACATGAATATATTTTGAAATTTCCCAAAGGAACTGGCAGATTATTTTCAGTAACGATTAGATATTTCCACATTTTCCTCGATACTGGAAGCCCACCAGTGGTTAATGCCAACTCGATAACCACCTGTTAATAGCCGCGCGTGTATGTGTGTGTAGCGATGTCTTCCCAGGGAACCGTTTGTGGCATTACTCTCCTCCTGATAGATTCCCTTCTGGCCTAGGGTGCACAAACAGGCTCTTGGTGACACCGTTCATCCGCGCTTTCATGATAAATGAAGAGCTTCACCGCAACAGCGACAACATGCTCCAATCGCTGTTCAATTAGAACTGAGTGTATTTCCGAGCGCCGCTCGCTTATATACCGATTGGTGATTTCAATAGCCTGTTTTGAAAGCAAGTTTAAGACTATTGAAACAAGTTTTTGGATCAAAAAGTAACAAGTATATAACGTGTAGACATTTTATTTTTCGAATGAAGTGTTTATCATACCATTTCGTTCAGTTGTTTAAGAGCTATTAACACTCAAAATCTCGGTCTCCGGCGTAACGCTTTCGTTTTCGAAACTTTGATTTTACACCCCGGTATAGAAATGAAAGACGTAGTCCTACGTCAAAAGAGTTTAGAAGATACAGTTCAATGCTTTCAAAAACATTATCCAAAATAATAATGAAACACAAATTGATTTTTTCATAATTTGTTTGCCAGGATATGATGAGTATGTGAATTTGGCAGTTGTTCTGAGCTTATTGATAGTTGGGGACTTTCCTGATTATTCAATTTTCACCAATTCTTAAATTGTTTCCAGATTGAAAGTACAGTAATTTACAATTAGTTCGACATTTAGCTAATTGGACGGACATGTAATGCGACTTATTTAGTTGGACATTTTTGTAAACATAGAGATCCAAATTATGACCCCAAATTGAAAGTCGACACTGTACCACTGTCATCGTAAATATTCAATTACAGGTTGAAATCGCCTCCAATGCGACACTGAGTGGCGCTTCGGCACGTCGCATTGAATGTAATTTACTGTAAAATATGTCACAAGCTGGATGGGAAGAAATTTTCCAACTGTGAAAGCTGTGGCGAGTGGCAAATGCAATCGCTAAACAGAAAGGTTTAGCCGAACAAGATGGGGATATCGAGTGATAACAAAACAATAAACTCTTTGGATTGAAGATAATTATGTGATCCTGAAAAGGACCCTCTTTAGCCTGCATGTGAATCCAACGAGCGAACAAATCATAATGAATGTATTTTTTTGCCATCGCTCCCTTTTAACGCTCATTCGTTCGTCTCGTTGGACTCGCCCCTCTGGCTGAGTCTGCCGATTTGTCTCTATCCTGTGAGTGTGTACCGCTAGAGTATAAAACACGCGGACCCCAAAAAAATATCTTATTTTCTTTCAAACCGTAAACCCGTGTGGTTGTGCGGCATCGGCATCGTGGACGTAACAAAGGAGAACAAGTTAAGGGAAAGGCAAAGTCTCGCTCGAACCGTGCAGTTCTCCAGTTCCCTGTTGGTCGCATTCACTGATTGCTCCGCAAGGGTAACTAAGCCGAACGGATTGGTGCCGGAGCACCAGTATACCTAACAGCGATTATAGAGTTTCGGCCGTCGGAGTGCTTCGGTTCGGCGCTCATCAAGGCAACAATTAGTTTCAGTAAGTGGCAAAGTGTTTCTCCGGCACGTCGCATTAAATGTAATTTACTGAACCACTTGTCCCAAGCTGGATGGGAAGAAATTTTCCAACTGTGAAAGCTGTGGCGAGTGGCAAACGCAATAGCTAAACAGGAAGGTATTACCAAACAAGATGGGAAATCGAGTGATAACAAAAACACAACACCAAAGGTTCTTTTCAGAACCATCAACATATTCATAAAGAGTAAACAGTAAACTAATCCATTTTTCAGGTAGATAGGTAGGTATTCACGTATTCAAAATAAAACAATATATTTAAAATATATATTTAACAAAAGCTGTCCCCTTTGTATTGTCCTACGTCACTCCGGTTATGTCCCCGACATTACCCACCCGTCTTTTTATGTCCATATTATATTACTTATCAAATAATCGACCATTATTTTTATTTTGTTTGTACAGAAATATTATATAATACACATATTCACGCAGCGCAATGTAAACAAACATACCCTGGTAACTGTGTTAACTTCCATTGTACAGGGTGGGCCGTTTAAAGTGGAAGGATTTGTTTTTGCCAATAGCAAAGTAAAGAAGGGGAATTTAAATTTTTTTTTTTAAATTCATTTATTTTGGTCCAAGCAGATTTGTTCTTTGTTAACTACTTTTTGATTATGATATCTCGTAAATGACCGCCTCTGGCCTTGACCGCAAAATGTGCCCTTTTTTCGGCATTTTCCATCACTTTGTCCAATGTTTCGGCCGATATGGCAGCAATTTCTTGTCGGATATTGTTTTTCAGCGCAGCCAGGGTCCTTGGTTTACCAGTGTATACCTTGGATTTTAAATATCCCCATAAAAAATGTCAGGAGGCGTCAAATCAGGTGATCTCGGTGGCCAGTCATAATCGCCGTTTTTCGATATTAATCTTCCGGGGAACATTTCGCGCAATAATTTGGTCGTGGCAGTCGCTGTATGGCATGTAGCACCGTCCTGTTGGAACCAGTAATTGTCCAATTCATTTTCACGAACAAATGGCAATAAAAAATCGGTTATCATTGTCCGATAACGCTCCCCATTCACGGTTACCGTTGCTCCATTTTCGTTTTCAAAGAAGTACGGGCCGATGACTTTATCGGCATAAATGCCACACCACACAGTAACTTTTTGGAGGTTGCGTTTCGATGAATTGAGGGTTTTCAGTAGCATAAAACCGACAATTTTGTTTATTCACTCCTCCATTCAAGTTGAAATGCGCCTCATCAGACATTATGATTTTTTGCCAAAAGCCACGTTCATTTTTGGCCATTTCGATGGTCCATTTCGCAAAATCAAGTCGACGTGGTAAGTCAGATGGGTTAAGTTGTTGAGCCATTTGAATTTTATACGGAAACATTTTCAAATCAACAAGAATTATGCGTCGGAGAGTGGTTCGAGCGATGCCTAACTCTTGCGAACGATGGCGACCTGATGTCGATGGAGTCTCTGCAACACTGGCTCGAACGGCATGAATATTCTCGTCGAAACGTCTTGGTCGTTGTCTGGACAGATGACTGGCATTACCAACACTACCAGACGATATAAATTTGACATATAATCGACGTATAGTGTTGTCTCCAGGCGATGTTTTTACTTTATTTTTAATTTTCCACGCACGTTTAGTTAACACAATTGAGAAGTTATTTTGAATGTACAGCTGAACAATTTCAGCGCGTTGTTTAGGTGTGTATTGTTCAATGGTTAAAATTGTACTGAAATGACGCTTCCAACGCGGTATGACATTTGTTAATCAGACATCTTTGTCAAAAGTTATGGGGTTGCCAGATGCTTCCACTTTAAATGGCCCACCCTGTACCTTAATAAAGCGCTGTATTTTTACAACATATTGCACAATTCATGTATCTTTTCCACCTTATGTCACAAATCGCTTACAACCGCTGGATGTTTCTACATGCCCTTTATTATACATTATGGGCCCTTTGAAGCAAAAGTTCTCAGTTTCCCAGAACGATTGGCTACTCAACCATCCTGGAAAAACTATTTCTATACACGACCTTTCAGGTATAGTTGCATCTGCTTATAATGCTTCTTTCAATCTGAGTAATATCCTAGCTGGAATCAAAATGACAGGTTGCTATCCATTCTCAAGAAAGGTTTTTTCGGACAAGGATCATGAATGCTTAAATGGTTTCACCTACTGGGGCGGAGGTAGCAACTGACTCATCGGGTAATACAACAATGCTGCAAAACATTGCGTCTACAGCACAGATAAATTTTACTTAGGCAACTTTGTCCCCGGAAAATGTTGAATCTTTTCCAAAAACTTCACCGCGGAAAACCACCACTCGAAAACGGAAGAAAGCAAAATCACGAATTTTTACTGACTCTTATAGCAAGCAGTTTCCTTTCGTACAAATACTGATAAATAGGAAAATGCAGAATATGCTGGAAATAAGAGGAAACGGAGGTAATTGTTGATAAACATAAATTTTTTTTTTCGTTGTCCAAAACTGCCTCACACATAGGGCACATTCGGACAAAAAGGTAATTTTCACAAATTCGAATAAACCATTCCTAATCGCATCAACGCACACTTCTAACACGCTCATACGATACATTGATGTGTAAATGATAACCAGGAAGAATTCAGGATTTTTTTTAAGTTTACAAAAAATATTAAAAATCAAGGAAAAAAAAGTGTCCGAATGTGCCCCCCTCTCCCCTACTGTTGATTTCTCGCTGTCTAGAGCGACACTAAAACACTGAAGACGAATACGATATCAGACGGCAATTTCCAGTTGGAATCATCTTTCCCTGTAGATCCAATGTAATTCCCGGTAACGTTCACTATTGACAGTGACAGCAATTTTTTCTCTTTTCGTAGTGTTGTGTCTCAACGGTTCGTGGGCTGAATTAAACTAATCGTCCTTCAATCCTAGCTTTCCAACAAATCCATTTCCTTTTCCTTCCAGGTACCAGGTAAGTATTCGGTTTAATTTTCCAGGTAAGTATCCAGTTTCCAGGTGTTCACGTACAATGATAACTTTTATTCCAAAATTTTCCAGGTCTTGTCCAGACTAAAACTATTTAGTTTCAGTCGGTTCCTCTATGGGCAGCGGACAAATCCTATTTACAGATCGTTTATAAATACCGCTTGAGGTCTGCACGGAAACAACCCTAACGACTCCGTCCGAACCAGGGTATACATCAATTATCCGGGCTAAGGGCCAGCAAAGTGGCGGCTGATTGTCTTCTCGGAGAACGACGATACTGCCGATTCGTATGGGGTTGCAGCGAATTGATTAGTGTGTGGCTTGTAGTTCTGTGAGATACTCTCGACTCCAACGTTGCCAATATCGTTGAAACATCTGCTGCATTTGCTGGTAATGAGAAAGACGGTTGATGGGAATGGCTTGAAGGTCACTTTCTGGCAGAGCTTTCATGGATGTACCGATGAGAAAATGGGCTGGGGTTAGAGCTTCTAGTTCACCGGGATTGTCGGATAGGGGTGTTAACGGCCCTGAGTTCAATGCAGCGGAAATTTGAACAAGTAGAGTGGAGAAATCTTCGTGGAACAACCGCTGAGTGCCAATCTCCTTTTTTAATGCTGTTTTAACGGAACGAACTCCTGCTTCCCATAAGCCACCAAAGTTAGGTGCTCTGGGTGGTATAAACTGCCACGAAATGCGTTGGTGAGCAAATTCTGTGCCGATTTTCTGGAGACTAGATTGGTCATTCAGTATGTTGTATAACTCATTCAATTTATCTTTGGCGCCTTCGAAGTTTTTCGCGTTGTCCGAATGAATTTCGGCTGGGATGCCATGATGCCCAATGAATCTGCGAAAGGCTGAGAGAAAGCCTTCTGTAGATAGGTTACTAACAACTTCCAGGTGCATTGCCTTTGTTATGAAGCATATTTTGGTGGTGCTGCGCGGCGGTGGGGAGGCTTCAAATAGAACGGCCCGCAATAATCGACTCCTGTAATGGAGAATGGTTTTGCGGGGTGTACTCGAACAGCTGAAAGATGTCCCAGTGGTTGTTGGATGGATGTAGGATTAACGCGAAAACATCGCACACATTTACGGAGTACCGAACGAACTGTTCGTTTGCCATGAATAGGGTAGAATTCTTGCCGCATAACAGAGAGGGTAAGTTTGCATCCTCCGTGATTCGGCGCTCGATGATAGTGTTCAATCAAAATTCGTGTGAACAAATGAAAACTTGGAAGGACGGCCGGGTGTTTAGTGGAAAATTTCTCTTCAGAGTAACGCAAACGACCGCCAACACGAATTATACCATCGTTGTCCAAAAACGGGGTCAAAAGCTTCAACGATGAACTAGGCGATACATAGTGGTGTTTTTGTAAATTTTTTAAATCGTCGTCGAAACATTCTAATTGAACTAGCTTTACTAGTGAAAGTTGGGCAATATCAATTTCTTCACTGGATAGAATTGGTGAAACACAGCGACTGTCAGGACTTCTGCAATTGCGACAAAACCGAATGTAATAAGCAACAATCCGAAGAAGCGGTTGCAAAGTAGATCTGATAGTAAATATTGAGTTCGTTTCAGTTGTAATTGAAGAGATCTGGATGACGTTGCGCCTTTCCAATTCTTCTTCACGTCGTACATCTTCATTATTTGTTGTTGGCCAAGTATCCTCTGATTTTCCTAGCCATTCGGGACCTTTTTTCCAAAGGTGACTTTTCACGAATGCATCAATAGGTATCCCACGCGATACCAAATCGGCGGGATTCTCCTTTCCGGCGATGTGTTGCCAACGATGTCCATATGTAAGAGTCTGTATCACAGATACCCGTTTGGCAACAAAAGTTTTCCACGTATTAGGAGGTGCCTTCAACCAATGGAGCACCACATTGGAATCTGACCAAAAATATGAGCACACATTGTCCAACGTGAGAGCCTTGATAATTTTCTCGTGTAAACGAGCTGCTTCTTGAGCAGCAGAAAGCTCTAGTCGTGGAAGAGTCAACCTCTTTAACGGTGCAACTCGTGATTTAGATGAGATTAGTTCAATGCGTACATTTCCCGTTTGATCCACTGTTCTAACATAGACACACTGTAGTATGATTTCAAATCCCATTTCCAAATCTCATTTCAAATCCCATATTTCATAGGCCATATATCATTCCATAACCCATTTTTTAAATCCATTCCCAAAACCCATCCTCATAAGCAGTTGATTGTTTCTTAATAAATGACTCATGCGTAGTCACTTCGATTTACAATTCCCATGAAACATTCCTCAAGCACAACTGCATTATTTAGTTAATTGCTTTTCCCCACATTCATCCATAGAAACAAGCCAACGTGCGCTGACGATATGAATGTACTCTTACATCATATCGCGCGCAGCTAAAGGCAATAAACCAGTAGCCAAAACAAACCTAGTTCTATTCTGATGAAATACGCGACCATATACAAAGTCGTCGTGACACTTTACGATTTCCCATGAAATCGATATGCGCGCTTACGAGTGCAGTAAGCATTATTATTTCTTGACCCCATTCACATCGAACACTGCATTCGATTGATTGGCTATTCCCCTTTGAAATCAACTTGGCTCCTCCCAGTGAAACTCTACACAAATTGTTGTAACTACTAGCTTAGGACTTTAGTAACCAGTGTTAAGGCAGTTCTAGAGACACACGCCACGCGATAGGTCGTGTTGAGTTTTTCTTCAGATAATTTAATATAAAGAATATCGTGTCTTTGGTACAAAAAAAAAAATGAGAAATAAAGTGTATAGAAGTTATTTGATGTTGACCGTGTTTGTGAACTAAAAACAGTTGATGACAACCGTGAGTTGAGAATGGGTAGAAAAACATTTGATGGCGACCGTGTTTTAAAAAGAATTCATGCAATCTTCGGATGCGAGTGCGATATGATAGTGCTCGACACGTAAAACGAGCCACAGGAAAAGCGATCCGATGTAACAGCTCTAGATGTGCGACGGTATTTGAATTCATCGGAAAATCGGCGGAATTCCAGGAGATCCAGTGCAATATTATTGAGGATGAAAGTGAGCAAGAGTACTGCGGTGCAAGAGTGAAATGAAGTTCGCTGATAAGAATTAGTAATCGAAATTCTTGGTGTGGCTGAGTGAAACAAAGCAAGAAAAAGTGTGTGCAAAACCAACCAGCCGTATCACAACAATGTACTAAACTGTGATAGTAAATGTGAACCCAAAAATTGGAGTGAACAAAGCATGGACATTACTGATTATCACTTCAGAACTTTTTTATCGCAGTGCGAAACGGTGCCAGAGAAAAAAAAAAAAGCAGCTAACTGAGTAGTGAGAGAAACAGTGCCAGAAGAAAGACTAACTGTATCGCAGTGCGAAAGGGCCATGTAAAAAAAAAAAAAAAAAAAAAAAAAAAAAAAAAAAAACCCATCAAAGTACAGGCCGATAACGTGCCTATCGAGTCTGTACAAGATATTAAGCAGCATCATAACCGCCAAAGTTTCTGCCCACTGCGAACAACACCATATCATCGCAGAAGAGCAGAAAGGATGCAGGAAAAATACGCATGGCTGCAAAGACCAGGCCATCATCGACGCAGCCATAGTCGGCCAGGCGGTATATAACCAGCGGAACCTAAGTATGGCCTACATCGATTACAGGAAGGCTTATGACTCCATACCTCACTCGTTTCTCGTCCGGGTATTGGAGCTATACAAGATTGATCCCGTCGTCGTTAGGTTCCTGCAGCATGCGATGAGGCAGTGGAGCACGTCTCTGCACCTCAGTGATGGGGAAAATGTGTTGCAGTCTAGAACGCTGCAGATAAAGAGGGGGATATTCCAAGGCGACTCTTTCAGCCCGCTTTGGTTTTGTCTGGCACTGAACCCCCTCAGTAGGACGCTCAATAGAAACGGTCATGGCTATAAAATAAGGTATGGCGACGGCGCCCACGAAGAAGTGACCCATACCTTCTACATGGATGATCTCAAGGTCTACGCTGATTCACGTCAGCGTCTAGGTGTAGCTATCCGGGTTGTCGAAGACATAAGCAGGGACATCTGCATGGAGTTCGGCCTCGACAAGTGCCGCTGTGTCCATCTGCTGAAAGGGCAGCTTACCGAATCCGGAGGTTACGAGGTCTATGACGGCGAGTTCATAAGAGACATGGTTCGTGGCGAATCCTATAAATATCTTGGATTCCGACAGCTCACCGGGATTCGCCACTCCGACATCAAGACGGAGCTGCGAGACAAGTTCTTGAGTCGAGTGAACTGTGTCCTGAGGACTTTCCTCAACGCGGGGAACAAGGTACGCGCGATCAACACATTCGCGGTTCCCCTACTGACCTTCAGTTTTGGTGTAGTCAAATGGAGCAAAACTAACCTAGAGGACCTTGAGAGGAGGATGAGGAAAGCATTCAAAGAGGCCGGAATGCACCATCCTCAATCGGCACTGGAGAGAGTTTCACTGCCACGCAAAGAAGGGGGACTTGGAATAGTCGACATATCTGCACTGTGTGTTGCCCAGGTACGACAACTGCGCGAGTACTTCGCAGAACGCGCCAACCAAAACGCGCTATACCGGGCTGTCTGCGCCGCCGACAGAGGATACAGCGCTCTGCACTTGGCGCAAGCGGAGTACCAACTCAACTGCAATCTGCAGACAGTGGAGGAGAAGATTGCAGCTTGGAAGCAGAAGGCAGTGCATGGTGCCCACCCCCATCAACTGGACCGGCCACACGTCGACAAGGCCGCATCTAATCTGTGGCTAACGCGTGGTGAACTCTCTTCAGTAGTAGAAGCCGACATGATAGCCATCCAGGACAGGATAATGCCGACGAGAAACTGCAGGCGGTACGTCTGGCATCAAGACGTTGATGACATTTGCCGGATGTGCCATCAACCAGGTGAAAACATAGAGCACATTATGGGAGGCTGTCCCGTTTTGGCCAACGCAGCCTACACCGAGCGCCACAACAACGTGGCCCGTATTGTTCATCGACAACTGGCGCTCCAATGTGCTCTACTGGAAGACAACGTACCAAACTACCGGTACCTGCCTGCACCTGTCCTGGAAAATGACCGTTTCAAGCTGTACTGGGATCGCACTGTTCTGACCGACCTCTCGATCCACCACAACCGCCCAGATATAATGGTTTACGACAAGAGCGACCGCAAAGTCACCATCATCGATGTCGCTATTCCACTGAACCAGAATCTGGAGGAGACCCACGGTCGCAAAATCTGCAAGTACCGACCATTGGCCGTGGAGCTCAAGGAACTGTGGGGGCTAAGGGAGGTCCCAAGAATTGTTCCAGTCGTTCTCTCTGGAACTGGAATTGTCCCGAAGACACTTCTGGAAGCGCTAAAGGTGTTGAATATGGAGAAGGAATTGGCCGGCATCCAAAAGTCGGTCATCCTTAGCACCTGCGCGATTGTCCGACAATTTCTCGGTCAGGACTGAAACAGCACGAGCATGCAGATACGTGCATTCCGCAGAGCCTAGTCCCCCTTTGGCATTCAGAAGCCCGGGGGCAGGTGAAAATTCTGGCTAGGTTCGCCTAGTTAAGAAGTGAGATAAGTCTGCCAAAAAAAAAAAGTACCGACCATTGGCCGTGCAAGTACCGACCATTGGCCGTGGAGCTCAAGGAACTGTGGGGGCTAAGGGAGGTCCCAAGAATTGTTCCAGTCGTTCTCTCTGGAACTGGAATTATCCCGAAGACACTTCTGGAAGCGCTAAAGGTGTTGAACATCGAGAAGGAATTGGCCGGCATCCAAAAGTCGGTCATCCTTAGCACCTGCGCGATTGTCCGACAATTCCTCGGTCAGGACTAAAACAGCACGAGCATGCAGATACGTGCATTCCGCAGAGCCTAGTCCCCCTTTGGCATTCAGAAGCCCGGGGGCAGGTGAAAATTCTGGCTAGGTTCGCCTAGTTAAGAAGTGAGATAAGTCTGCCAAAAAAAAAAAAAACCTGGTTCTCAAATGGGGATCAACATAGGGTAGGAGCCTGCCTGTTGGTCTCAAATGTTCCTATCTCACGCCTCCACGAAGATCATATGACGACATTTTTAGATCGGGCGTGAACTGGAAACACACACCTGGTCTTGGCTCCGAGAACGGGTGTCGAAAGTGGCTAAGTGAGGGGGTGCGAGCGAGTCAGAGCGCTATATCTCTCCCGGGGAAGGCCTCCCGGGTCATGGAGGCCTTGCCAACCCGCTGTCTCCCGGGCAAAGGAGATACACCCAATAAAATGGAGCTACGATCACGAAGAATAATTAGAATGCGATCACCCGAGGAGGGTCCCCGAACTGGAGCTGGTCCTGGAACGGGCGTAAGAGCGAGCGGCCAGCGGCTGGAGGGCGATGTGCAAGAGCGGGCCACCAGCCGGGTTCAACCCGAAGAGCTACCGCCACACGGAAACAGCAGCCATCGACATCACCCAAGAAACGCTGCGCCTACGAGGCGTGTTGTGACTGCCAGACGGCAGTCGTCCACACTCGTGGGTACCACTAGGCGCCGGATCATGTGGACACACGAAATGAATGAATTCGTGATCCGCGCCTATTACATCTGCACTGCTTTGGAGACGGACATGAGTGGTCGCCCTCGAATACTAACAATGTTCGAGGAAGCGTATCCAGAGTTCGTTGGGAGGCTTGATCAGAACGCGATGAACGCGAGGCGTAGAGCGATAGTACGCAACAACATGCTCTCCCAAACGCAAATCGACGAGATCAAGCAGCAGGTGCAGAGAGAAATAAGCTCCAGGAACAACAGAGCAAGCGATGTGTCGAGACGAAGTTCAGTACGGCTGAGCAATTCATTCGCGAGTGGGGCACGCGAATCAGCACCAGTGGAGGCCACAGTACAACAACCCCCTGAGCCGGAAGACCCACAGTCAGATCAACAACTACTACGCGATCTGGTCTTCCACTACGACGAGGCGATCTCACAGTTCCGCGACACAGACCCATTGTCGCGCCCCAGGATCCCGAAGTTGCAGCATTCCCGCAGGCTGACAAGTGCAGTAAAGCTCATGAACGAGCACGTTCTTCCGCTGCACTTGGTTGATGCTGAGAACATGGAGGAGCTGCAACTGAAAGTTTACTGTGCTGCTGTGGCGACCGCCAAAAGTTTAGGATACCGTATTAGGCCAAGAGGCGGACTGCTCCAACATCTCCGTGAAAGGCGTGAGCCTCCATGGCGAAGGAGATTGGAGCAACGGATCCTAAACAAGCGCGCCGCAATTGGAAGACTGATGGCGTACAAAAGAGGCAGCAGATCGGTGAAATTATGTCGCCAAGTTGCTGTGATCGTGCGGCCTACTGAACTTCGCCAGCTGGGAGCTCACCAGCTGACGGAAAAACTCGACACACTGGTACAGCAATTGAGCGTCCTTACAAAACGGCTGAAACGTTACTCTGACTCTGCAAAGCGCCAGGAACAAAATCGGATGTTCAGAGATAACGAGAAAGCGTTCTACGACCACATTAGCGACGAGAAGCCCGACTACCGCGAAGGTTTGCCAGATATTAGCGATGTGACGAACTTCTGGGCTGGTATTTGGGAGACCCCAGTAGAACATCGCGACGGGCAAATGTGGTTAAGACGGGAGGAGGAGAGTTGTGGTGAAATTGGAGAGATGCCAGCTATCATCGTCGGAGAGAACGATGTCCGCGAAGCCTCGCGGTACCTGAGGAACTGGGCAGCACCGGGCCCCGATGGTGTTCAGAACTTCTGGCACAAGAAGCTGACCGTCGCACATCCAAAGATAGCTGAGTGCTTCAACAAGGTGCTACGTGACCCACACAACCTTCCTGAATTCGCCACCCGTGGCGTCACCTTCCTCCTCCCGAAAGACAGCAACACATTGAACCCATCAAAGTACAGACCGATAACGTGCCTATCGAGTCTGTACAAAATACTGAGCAGCATAATTACCGCCAAAGTTTCTGCTCACTGCGAACAGCATCACATCATCGCAGAAGAGCAGAAAGGATGCAGGAAAAATACGCATGGCTGCAAAGACCAGGCCATCATCGACGCAGCCATAGTCGGCCAGGCGGTTTATAACCAGCGGAACCTAAGCATGGCCTATATCGATTACAGGAAGGCTTATGACTCCATACCTCACTCGTTTCTCGTCCGGGTATTGGAGCTCTACAAAATTGATCCCTTCGTCGTTAGGTTCCTGCAGCATGCGATGAGGCAGTGGAGTACGTCTCTGCACCTCAGTGATGGGGAAAATGTGTTGCAGTCTAGAACGCTGCAGATAAAGAGGGGGATATTCCAAGGCGACTCTTTCAGCCCGCTTTGGTTTTGTCTGGCATTGAACCCCCTCAGTAGGACGCTCAATAGAAACGGTCATGGCTATAAAATAAGGTATGGCGACGGCGCCCACGAAGAAGTGACCCATACCTTCTACATGGATGATCTCAAGGTCTACGCTGATTCACGTCAGCGTCTAGGTGTAGCTATCCGGGTTGTCGAAGACATAAGCAGGGACATTTGCATGGAGTTCGGCCTCGACAAGTGCCGCTGTGTCCATCTGCTGAAAGGGCAGCTTACCGAATCCGGAGGTTACGAGGTCTATGACGGCGAGTTCATAAGAGACATGGTTCGTGGCGAATCCTATAAATATCTTGGATTCCGACAGCTCACCGGGATTCGCCACTCCGACATCAAGACGGAGCTGCGAGACAAGTTCTTGAGTCGAGTGAACTGTGTCCTGAGGACTTTCCTCAACGCGGGGAACAAGGTACGCGCGATCAACACATTCGCGGTTCCCCTGCTGACCTTCAGTTTTGGTGTAGTCAAATGGAGCAAAACTGACCTAGAGGACCTTGAGAGGAGGATGAGGAAAGCATTTAAAGAGGCCGGAATGCACCATCCTCAATCGGCACTGGAGAGAGTTTCACTGCCACGCAAAGAAGGGGGACTTGGAATAGTCGACATATCTGCACTGTGTGTTGCCCAGGTACGACAACTGCGCGAGTACTTCGCAGAACGCGCCAACCAAAACGCGCTATACCGGGCTGTCTGCGCCGCCGACAGAGGATACAGCGCTCTGCACTTGGCGCAAGCGGAGTACCAACTCAACTGCAATCTGCAGACAGTGGAGGAGAAGATTGCAGCTTGGAAGCAGAAGGCAGTGCATGGTGCCCACCCCCATCAACTGGACCGGCCACACGTCGACAAGGCCGCATCTAATCTGTGGCTAACGCGTGGTGAACTCTCTTCAGTAGTAGAAGCCGACATGATAGCCATCCAGGACAGGATAATGCCGACGAGAAACTGCAGGCGGTACGTCTGGCATCAAGACGTTGATGACATTTGCCGGATGTGTCATCAACCAGGTGAAAACATAGAGCACATTATGGGAGGCTGTCCCGTTTTGGCCAACGCAGCCTACACCGAGCGCCACAACAACGTGGCCCGTATTGTTCATCGACAACTGGCGCTCCAATGTGCTCTACTGGAAGACAACGTACCAAACTACCGGTACCTGCCTGCACCTGTCCTGGAAAATGACCGTTTTAAGCTGTACTGGGATCGCACTGTTCTGACCGACCTCTCGATCCACCACAACCGGCCAGATATAATGGTTTACGACAAGAGCGACCGCAAAGTCACCATCATCGATGTCGCTATTCCACTGAACCAGAATCTGGAGGAGACCCACGGTCGCAAAATCTGCAAGTACCGACCATTGGCCGTGGAGCTCAAGGAACTGTGGGGGCTAAGGGAGGTCCCAAGAATTGTTCCAGTCGTTCTCTCTGGAACTGGAATTGTCCCGAAGACACTTCTGGAAGCGCTAAAGGTGTTGAATATGGAGAAGGAATTGGCCGGCATCCAAAAGTCGGTCATCCTTAGCACCTGCGCGATTGTCCGACAATTTCTCGGTCAGGACTGAAACAGCACGAGCATGCAGATACGTGCATTCCGCAGAGCCTAGTCCCCCTTTGGCATTCAGAAGCCCGGGGGCAGGTGAAAATTCTGGCTAGGTTCGCCTAGTTAAGAAGTGAGATAAGTCTGCTAAAAAAAAGTCAGATTCTCAAATGGGGATCAACACTAGGGTAGGAGCCTACCTGTTGGTCTCAAATGTTCCTATCTCACGCCTCCACGAAGATCATATGACGACATTTTTAGATCGGGCGTGAACTGGAAACACACACCTGGTCTTGGCTCCGAGAACGGGTGTCGAAAGTGGCTAAGTGAGGGGGTGCGAGCGAGTCAGAGCGCTATATCTCTCCCGGGGAAGGCCTCCCGGGTCATGGAGGCCTTGCCAACCCGCTGTCTCCCGGGCAAAGGAGATACACCCAGAAAATGGAGCTACGTTCACGAAGAATACTCAGAATGCGATCGCCCGAGGAGGGTCCCCGAACTGGAGCTGGTCCTGGAACGGGCGTAAGAGCGAGCGGCCAGCGGCTGGAGGGCGATGTGCAAGAGCGGGCCACCAGCCGGGTTCAACCCGAAGAGCTACCGCCACACGGAAACAGCAGCCATCGACATCACCAACGAAACGCTGCGCCTACGAGGCGTGTTGCGACTGTCAGACGACAGTCGTCCACACTTGTGGGTACTACTAGGCGACGGATCATGTGGACACATGAAATGAATGAATTCGTGATCCGCGCCTATTACATCTGCACTGCTTTGGAGACGGACATGAGCGGTCGCCCTCGAATACTCGCAATGTTCGAGGAAGCGTATCCAGAGTTCGTCGGGAGGCTTGACCAAAACGCGATGAACGCGAGGCGTAGAGCGATTGTACGCAACAATATGCTCTCCCAAACGCAAGTCGACGAGATCAAGCAGCAGGTGCAGAGAGAACTAAGCTCCAGAACAAGCAGAGCAAGCGATGTGTCGAGACGAAGTTCAGTACGGCTGAGCAATTCATTCGCGAGTGGGGCACGCGAATCAGCACCAGTGGAGGCCACAGTACAACAACCCCCTGAGCCGGAAGATCCACAGCCAGATCAACAACTACTACGCGATCTGGTCTTCCATTACGACGAGGCGATCTCACAGTTCCGCGACACGGACCCTTTGTCGCGCCCCAGGATCCCGAAGTTGCAGCATTCCCGCAGGCTGACAAGTGCAGTAAAGCTCATGAACGAGCACGTTCTTCCGCTGCACTTGGTTGATGCTGAGAACATGGAGGAGCTGCAACTGAAAGTTTACTGTGCTGCTGTGGCGACCGCCAAAAGTTTAGGATACCGTATTAGGCCAAGAGGCGGACTGCTCCAACATCTCCGTGAAAGGCGTGAGCCTCCATGGCGAAGGAGATTGGAGCAACGGATCCTAAACAAGCGCGCCGCAATTGGAAGACTGATGGCGTACAAAAGAGGCAGCAGATCGGCGAAATTATGTCGCCAAGTTGCTGTGATCGTGCGGCCTACTGAACTTCGCCAGCTGGGAGCTCACCAGCTGACGGAAAAACTCGACACACTGGTACAGCAATTGAGCGTCCTAACTAAACGGCTGAAACGTTACTCTGACTCTGCAAAGCGCCAGGAACAAAATCGGATGTTCAGAGATAACGAAAAAGCGTTCTACGACCACATTAACGACGAGAAGCCCGACTACCGCGAAGGTTTGCCAGATATTAGCGATGTGACGAACTTCTGGGCTGGTATTTGGGAGACCCCAGTAGAACATCGCGACGGGCAAATGTGGTTAAGACGGGAGGAGGAGAGTTGTGGTGAAATTGGAGAGATGCCAGCTATCATCGTCGGAGAGAACGATGTCCGCGAAGCCTCGCGGTACCTGAGGAACTGGGCAGCACCGGGCCCCGATGGTGTCCAGAACTTTTGGCACAAGAAGCTGACCGTCGCACATCCAAAGATAGCTGAGTGCTTCAACAAGGTGCTACGTGACCCACACAACCTTCCTGAATTTGCCACCCGTGGCGTCACCTTCCTCCTCCCGAAAGACAGCAACACATTGAACCCATCAAAGTACAGACCGATAACGTGCCTATCGAGTCTGTACAAAATACTGAGCAGCATAATTACCGCCAAAGTTTCTGCTCACTGCGAACAGCATCACATCATCGCAGAAGAGCAGAAAGGATGCAGGAAAAATACGCATGGCTGCAAAGACCAGGCCATCATCGACGCAGCCATAGTCGGCCAGGCGGTATATAACCAGCGGAACCTAAGTATGGCCTACATCGATTACAGGAAGGCTTATGACTCCATACCTCACTCGTTTCTCGTCCGGGTATTGGAGCTCTACAAAATTGATCCCGTCGTCGTTAGGTTCCTGCAGCATGCGATGAGGCAGTGGAGTACGTCTCTGCACCTCAGTGATGGGGAAAATGTGTTGCAGTCTAGAACGCTGCAGATAAAGAGGGGGATATTCCAAGGCGACTCTTTCAGCCCGCTTTGGTTTTGTCTGGCACTGAACCCCCTCAGTAGGACGCTCAATAGAAACGGTCATGGCTATAAAATAAGGTATGGCGACGGCGCCCACGAAGAAGTGACCCATACCTTTTACATGGACGATCTCAAGGTCTACGCTGATTCACGTCAGCGTCTAGGTGTAGCTATCCGGGTTGTCGAAGACATAAGCAGGGACATCTGTATGGAGTTCGGCCTCGACAAGTGTCGCTGTGTCCACCTGCTGAAAGGACAACTTACCGAATCCGGAGGCTACGAGGTCTATGACGGCGAGTTTATAAGAGACATGGTTCGTGGCGAATCCTATAAATATCTTGGATTCCGACAGCTCACCGGGATTCGCCACTCCGACATCAAGACGGAGCTGCGAGACAAGTTCTTGAGTCGAGTGAACTGTGTCCTGAGGACTTTCCTCAACGCGGGGAACAAGGTACGCGCGATCAACACATTCGCGGTTCCCCTGCTGACCTTCAGTTTTGGTGTAGTCAAATGGAGCAAAACTGACCTAGAGGACCTTGAGAGGAGGATGAGGAAAGCATTCAAAGAGGCCGGAATGCACCATCCTCAATCGGCACTGGAGAGAGTTTCACTACCACGCAAAGAAGGGGGACTTGGAATCGTCGACATTTCTGCACTGTGTGTTGCCCAGGTACGACAACTGCGCGAGTACTTCGCAGAACGCGCCAACCAAAACGCGCTATACCGGGCTGTCTGCGCCGCCGACAGAGGATACAGCGCTCTGCACTTGGCGCAAGCGGAGTACCAACTCAACTGCAATCTGCAGACAGTGGAGGAGAAGATTGCAGCTTGGAAGCAGAAGGCAGTGCATGGTGCCCACCCCCATCAACTGGACCGGCCACACGTCGACAAGGCCGCATCTAATCTGTGGTTAACGCGTGGTGAACTCTCTTCAGTAGTAGAAGCCGACATGATAGCCATCCAGGACAGGATAATGCCGACGAGAAACTGCAGGCGGTACGTCTGGCATCAAGACGTTGATGACATTTGCCGGATGTGCCATCAACCAGGTGAAAACATAGAGCACATTATGGGAGGCTGTCCCGTTTTGGCCAACGCAGCCTACACCGAGCGCCACAACAACGTGGCCCGTATTGTTCATCGACAACTGGCGCTCCAATGTGCTCTACTGGAAGACAACGTACCAAACTACCGGTACCTGCCTGCACCTGTCCTGGAAAATGACCGTTTCAAGCTGTACTGGGATCGCACTGTTCTGACCGACCTCTCGATCCACCACAACCGCCCAGATATAATGGTTTACGACAAGAGCGACCGCAAAGTCACCATCATCGATGTCGCTATTCCACTGAACCAGAATCTGGAGGAGACCCACGGTCGCAAAATCTGCAAGTACCGACCATTGGCCGTGGAGCTCAAGGAACTGTGGGGGCTAAGGGAGGTCCCAAGAATTGTTCCAGTCGTTCTCTCTGGAACTGGAATTATCCCGAAGACACTTCTGGAAGCGCTAAAGGTGTTGAACATCGAGAAGGAATTGGCCGGCATCCAAAAGTCGGTCATCCTTAGCACCTGCGCGATTGTCCGACAATTCCTCGGTCAGGACTAAAACAGCACGAGCATGCAGATACGTGCATTCCGCAGAGCCTAGTCCCCCTTTGGCATTCAGAAGCCCGGGGGCAGGTGAAAATTCTGGCTAGGTTCGCCTAGTTAAGAAGTGAGATAAGTCAGTCAGATAACGGACTGTAACAACAATTACCGAAGTGTCCAGTGAACAACGACCTGTTGTAGCGGGATAACCTATTACCATTATCCTTTCCCACTTGTCATAAAATCCCAACGATCCTATTCCCACAAATTCATTCCCACGCCATAAATTATCGTCATACATGTTTGTAGGCCAAATGCATTTTTATGTCACAAGCTCACAGCTGCATACGATAATATTAAATAACAACCACTCACCCTTGCAGCGTAACATTATGCAGAACTAACCCACTTCAACCAAGTGTGAAATGACAACACACAGAAACAACCACTACCCTTTTGTTCTCCGTATTGACCCGTTCGAACCAATCGAACGCGCTCACATATTTCCTTGCTGGCTCCTCCTCCTCTAGAATAGAAGCTACCTTGTGTAGAGTTTTAGTTTAAGCATTATAAAAAGTACATGTCGAATGCAAGCAAGAGGTCTTTTACATTTCCAACCAATCAAGTTAACAAGTGTCGAATGCACGCGAGGACGGAACTAAGAATATAGTGATATTTATATTAGTGGAATGTGCCTGAGTTCTTTCATTCCGAAATATATCACAAGTGCCCCAAAGTGACAGAAATTGTATACTACATCGGGTTGAACCTTCTACATGGCGACCGAGACTTTAGCCTGAATCTTCGGCTATGAGTGAAACCAAACAATTTTTTTTTTGTTTTGACGAAACAGTGAACGTTCAAAAATGGGCTTTTTCTCGGCAGACGAGATAGTGTCGAGCGCCCCAGTGTCGAGTTCACCGCAAACGATTGCTTTATGCATCCTTGCTGGTGCTGCGTTAGGTTACGGTGTTGTGCGGTTAATGCACACGTTTTATAAGAATCACTCGGAGAGAGTAGCCTCCCGAGCAGTGAGAGCGGCACAGCTCAACCAGGTATAAAGGGCAGAAGTGAACTATTTTTTTTTTCAAAATTTGAACAAAGTGAACTAATCAACGAAGACGTGCCAACTAGACCAAAGTGAACTAATAAACGGAACTGTGCTAACCACCCATGTGAACGAACCAATAGAAACTCATTACACGAACTAGTGACCATTGGAAAAACTAAACATGTGGAACGAGAACATCAAGGACATCTTGGCCCAGGCGGAGGCCCAAGCGGAACACATCGCATTAGTGGAAAAAATCGGATGGCGGCAATATAGGAAGCAACACCCGAAGCAGCCGAAAAGAGGTTTCAATATCAAAATTGAAGACATCCATGGAGCAACCATCTATGTGACACCTTTCACAAAGCTCAGCCTTACTGATACTGTAGTAGGATACCGCCGACAGAGATGGTAAGTCAATTATAAGATGTAAAATATGAAAAAAAAAAATTTTTGAAGTAAAAATTGTTAATGAGAAAAAAAAAAAACACAAAATGTTCATGTAAAATATGTGCTAAGCTGTAAGACTACTTGTTGTAGACATCAACAAAAACAGAAATAAAAAAAATTTCGCCTTTAATTTAATGGCAAGTTTAATAGAAAACAAAATACAGAAATTACAAGTAATTGCAAAATCACTGCGATCCGAGCAAACTAAAAAGTTAAGAAAAGCTACATTGAGAACCAAGCTCGCAGAAGCTGAAAAATTAGCTGAAGATATTAAAACAATAGTAGACCCTCTCGTACACAATAAAGAGGCTGAAGAATTGTTATTGCTTGCCGAAAATGCTAATCTAATATATCAAGATATTAGAAATAAAATAAACATTATCATTAAACAAAAATCTTTCAAAGAAGTAGCTCTTGCGATATTGTTCGTTGTTGGAATACAAAAACCGAAAATGTCCAAATTCGATTACAAAGAGGCAGCCGCAATGGTGCCAATCTACGACGGCTCACCTGATGGACTCGATATGTTCATCAGTGCAGCCACACTACTAAATGAGATCTCCCCCAGCGCAAACAAAGCGTTGGTATATCAATTCCTACTGACCAGACTCGACAAAAAGGCCCGAAGAGCAATTAATAATAGCGTGGATATACCTTCACTGCTAACAAATTTAAAAACTACATGTATATCAAAGACTAGCGCCGACAGCATATTAGCGAAGTTGAAGTCTATAAAAAAACAGTCAGCAGACGAATTATGTAAGGAAGTTGAAGAGCTGACCGAACAACTCATCGACTTACACATCAAGGAAGAGACACCACCGCAACGAGCAGCAAAACTCGCTTGCCAAGCAGGAATCGATGCCCTCATCGAAGGCATTGATAACCCTGAATTAAAAACTATATTACGTGCGGGAGCCTTCACCAGCATAGCTGACGCAGTGGAGAAGGTCAATAAATATAAATCGCTGACAACCAAATCAGCAAATGTGCTTATTTACAATCGCGGGCAGCGACAACCGCCCTACCCGCATCCTAACCGTTTCAACCAGAACAATCGTGGTAGAAATTTTAATAACTATAGAGGAAGAGGTGGTAGATTCAATAATCAACCTCAACAAAACCAAAATTTTAACCAAAATCGCCAATATCATCAACAGAACTTCCCTAACCAAAACAGAAACTTTAGGGGCAATGGCAGCCAAAACTATTACAACAGACCGCAACATTTCATTAGAATTGCGGAAAACTCCGAAAACCCGGCTGCGAACCTCCGCGCGTTGTCGGACGAAGAACAGGAGGAAAACCGAAATCAACATCAAATATTTTCAACCTAAATATTACTTGTTCAATGTTTATTATAGTTAAATTAAGCATGTGCGAACAACCATGCGTTCTTATTCTTGATACAGGGGCAGATATATCAATCCTAAAGGAAAATTTGATCAAACGTACCCAGAAAATTAACAAAAATAATACATGCATAATAAACGGCGTGACCGAAGGCAAACTTGAAACAATAGGTAGTACCAACACTAGTCTACTTATAGAAAATAATAAAATTCCACACCAATTCCATTTGGTGAATAAACAATTCCCAATTACAGCTGACGGCATTCTAGGAAAAGACTTTTTAACAAAATATGAATGTAATCTGTGTTTGAAGACATGGTTACTATCCTTTTTCTTCAATGAGACTAATCTAGAAGTACCGATCCATGACACATGGGAGGATCATCTAGTCATCCCCCCCAGATGCCAGATTATCAAAGAAATAAAAATTCCACATATAAAAGAAGACACTGTCATAATTTCTCAAGAAATCAAACCTGGAGTATTTTGCGCAAATTCCATAGTTAACTCTAAAACACAATTCGTTAAAATCATTAATACCAATACGTCTGAAATACTTCTACCCAAAAATTTCAAGCCACTAACCCAACCGTTAACACATTTTACAATCAACCACAACACAACTAACAACCCTAATCGTATACCAAAATTAACTGAAGAATTAAATCTAACTAACACTCCCCGTGAAGCCCAACACAAACTGATAAATCTCTGCAGAAACTATAACGAAATATTCGCTTTAAAAGATGACTTCTTAACTACCAACAACTTTTATAAACAAAACATTCAACTCAACGACAAAAACCCCGTCTACATAAAAAATTATCGAACTCCAGAGGCCCAAATAACAGAAATAAATAAACAAATATCAAATATGTTAGAAAATAGAATCATCCAACCATCAACCTCTCCATATAATTCCCCTATACTTTTAGTACCAAAAAAATCTAATACACAAGATAAAAAGTGGCGATTAGTGGTAGACTTTCGCCAGCTCAACAAAAAAATTACACCAGATAAATTTCCCCTTCCAAGAATAGATGAAATACTCGATCATTTAGGAAGAGCCAAATACTTTACTACTCTAGACCTAATGTCAGGTTTCCACCAAATAGAACTTGACGAAAATTCCAAAAAACTAACAGCATTCTCTACTTCAAACGGTCATTTCGAATTCAATAGACTACCTTTCGGATTAAATATTTCCCCAAACAGCTTCCAAAGAATGATGACAATTGCACTCAGCGGCTTACCACCAGAGTGTGCTTTCCTTTACATTGACGACATTATAGTAGTCGGATGTTCCATAAATCATCATTTAAGTAATTTGGAAAAAGTTTTTAAACAACTCCAAAAATATAATTTGAAACTTAACCCCGCAAAATGCTCATTCTTTAGACCAGATGTCACATACCTAGGTCATAATATATCCGCATCTGGCATCCAACCAGATAAATCAAAATTTTCAGTCATATTAAATTACCCTACACCAAACACATCGGATGAAGTCCGTCGATTCGTTGCTTTTTGCAACTATTATAGAAGATTTATTAAAAATTTTGCCCAAATTGCGCATCCCTTAAACAAACTCCTTCGAAAAAATGCAGTCTTCGATTGGAGCTCTGAATGTCAGCAAGCATTCAATTCTTTAAAATCAGCACTGATTTCTCCCACAATTTTACAATTTCCCGATTTTAAAAAAGAATTCACACTAATAACCGATGCATCAAAGACTGCCTGTGGCGCAGTATTGGCCCAAGATTGCGATGGAATCGAATTACCGATCGCTTACGCAAGTAAAGCCTTCACCAAAGGTGAAGCAAATAAATCAACAATTGAACAGGAACTTACTGCCATTCATTGGGCAATAACATTCTTTAGACCATACTTATACGGAAGAAAATTCACGGTAAAAACAGACCACAGACCGCTTGTTTACCTTTTTTCAATGAAGAATCCATCTTCCAAATTAACACGAATGAGACTAGATTTAGAGGAATTTAATTTTGACGTACAATATGTACAAGGAAAACTAAACGTAACTGCCGACGCATTATCACGAATAGCAATTGATTCTGAAACTTTGAAAACAATAAACGTCCTAGCCGTTCAAACGAGAGCAATGACAAGAAAAGAACAAAATATGAATCAGACGGAATACGAACATTTGAATAATAACACTGTACTCGATGTCAATGAGCCTGATCAACTCAAAGTATACGAGGCAGTTGAACCAACCGAATGGGAAAAACTACCCAAACTTCAATGCGGACGCGCACTCGAAGATAATGAAAACGCTAGCGAGAATGAATTTAATAATATGAAATGCGCAATTAAAAATAAAACAGGATTCAAAGAATTAATGTCGACAAATACAAAAATTGCAAGCAACTCGAAAGAGACCTTAGGGAATCTATTACAGAAAGTTGAAAATATGGCCAAAAAATTAAGAATAAGCGCGATAGCTCTAGCGTTATCAAGCGTGATATTCCAATTATGCAGCGTTCAATTCTTCAAGAAGACTTGTAACGACTCGCTAAAAGACTTGCAAATAGTGCTCTACACACCCAAGCGTGTGATAGAAAGCCAAGAAGAAAAATTAAAAATCCTGAAAAATTATCATGATGCACCAATTGGAGGACATATAGGTGCCAATCGATTATATAAAAAGCTCAGTAGACTCTATTCCTGGAGCAAAATGAAATCAGAAATTTATGAATATGTTAGAAATTGTATACAATGCAAACAAAATAAACACAAAACCCCGACCAAGGAAAACTTTATAAAAATACCCACCCCAGAAAAACCTTTTGATTGTGTATCTATTGACACTATCGGACCTTTTAACAAATCTAATTCAGGAAATAGATATGCATTAACTATCCAATGTAACCTCTCCAAATACGTAATAATAAAACCAACCCCAGACAAACAAGCATCCACAATAGCGAGAGCATTTATAGAAAATTGCATTCTCGTATACGGTACTCCGTCAATTGTTCAAACTGATCAAGGAACCGAATACAAGAATGAATTATTTGACAATATTTCAAAATTACTCCAAATTCAACAAAAATTTTCTACCCCCTATCACCCGCAATCAATCGGAAGTTTAGAAAGAAACCATCGTTGTCTTAATGAATACGTGAGACAATTCATCAACCCATCGCAGAGCGACTGGGATGATTGGTTGCCTTACTACGCATTCTGTTACAACACCACTCCGCATACAGATTTTTCATACACACCTTTTGAATTAGTTTTCGGCAGAAACGCAACACTGCCATACAACCTAAAATCACACATTGAACCCGTATACAATATCGAGCAATATCATAAAGAATTACAATTCAAACTCAAAACGGCAACAAAATCAGCAAAAGAAATAATTGACAGAATCAAACAAAAGCGTCGTGAAGATCAGCAGAAAGATACAAACCCAATACAAATACATGAGAATGATTTAGTTATGATGACTAACGAAAACAGAAGAAAACTAGACAAGGTATATCAAGGACCATACAAGGTCATATCAATAAATCACCCAAACGCGACATTATTAGATGAGAAAACCCAAAACACTCATACTGTACATAAAAATAGATTAATTACTTATAATTCCCTCCTCCGTTAGGGGGAAGGGGGTATTTAGAAATTTGGTACGTATCAGAGATTAAGTTCATTTTTACTCAATTATTTCCCAATTATAATTATTATTAAAATCATCACTGTTATTATCATCATAATTATCGACAATCATTAAATACAAATATTATACAATAAGCATCACAGAACAAATTAAAACTATTATAAATTAAATACACTATATAATTAAATTTACGAATTTATCACAACCTGTAAATATAGTTAGATAACCATATGTAAGAGGAGAAGCTATAACACCCAATAATAATGAATATAATAATAATAAATGATTCCACCCGGTTACATCATTCTCCCAAAGAGGGATGGTGTAGCGGGATAACCTATTACCATTATCCTTTCCCACTTGTCATAAAATCCCAACGATCCTATTCCCACAAATTCATTCCCACGCCATAAATTATCGTCATACATGTTTGTAGGCCAAATGCATTTTTATGTCACAAGCTCACAGCTGCATACGATAATATTAAATAACAACCACTCACCCTTGCAGCGTAACATTATGCAGAACTAACCCACTTCAACCAAGTGTGAAATGACAACACACAGAAACAACCACTACCCTTTTGTTCTCCGTATTGACCCGTTCGAACCAATCGAACGCGCTCACATATTTCCTTGCTGGCTCCTCCTCCTCTAGAATAGAAGCTACCTTGTGTAGAGTTTTAGTTTAAGCATTATAAAAAGTACATGTCGAATGCAAGCAAGAGGTCTTTTACATTTCCAACCAATCAAGTTAACAAGTGTCGAATGCACGCGAGGACGGAACTAAGAATATAGTGATATTTATATTAGTGGAATGTGCCTGAGTTCTTTCATTCCGAAATATATCACAAGTGCCCCAAAGTGACAGAAATTGTATACTACATCGGGTTGAACCTTCTACACTGTGCAATGAACATGGAAAAAAGCTGCCTAAGAGTTGGCTCGCAAGTGCTCCTTGGAAGGCGAGACCACTGCCAGCAGTAAGGAACTGGCAGGCGGGTAGATAGAAAACCAAAAGAGGCGCAGAAGAAAATTCCCGGCGAAGGCCATCAACTAGCAGCAGCAGCGTGAGCAGCAAACAGATGAGCAGCAAATCAACCTAGACGGTGGTCCAAAGGAAGTTTTCAAGTAAATGATTAAATCTTTTTTTTTTATCGATTACGTCTGTAGATTATATACGATGAAAGTTCACTTCAGAAATTTTTTTTTTAATCAAAATGATATGATGAAACAAGAGTGAGTTATTTGAAAAAAAAAAGAAGACTAAATAAATGAAATGCAAGTAGATATTATACAATTAAATAATTTTTATCATTTAAATATCATCAAAGAATTAATGAAATAAATTAATGAAATAAATTAATGAATCACGAATGTAACACGAATAATAATGAAACTTTAAGGAATTCGAATATGAACTAACATGGGATTGTTTAGCTCTAAAAAGGTAACGAATACTGGAGATCCACAGGTCACAGTTCTAAATTACCTTGAGCAGCATTCTCGATTCCATGAAACTAATGAAGTTATATTGTGTGTGATTTTAATCATCACACTATTGCTTGCATTAAACAAAGTTTACAAACTGTATAAAAATTGTACGCGGACAGAAGCTTTGAGAGCCGCTCGAACTATCGCTGGTCTACAGGAGATAGCATAAAAACACATATGCGTATATACATTTTTTTTTTTTTTTCTCTTCCTCTCTCCTCCTATTTAAAAATAAATTTAATCTTTTTCTCATCAATAATTAAATACAAATAACATACAAAATGATTTCGGAAGTCGAGCTCAAAGAATTTCTAGAATTCCTAGATGAAGTAGGAAAAGGTAAAGGAATGGGACCATTTGCTCCATTACAAACGAGCGAAGTATTCAATTCTTGGGAAGAATTGTTAACTCGAATACGTGAATTGCCTGGAGATGATCCAATTACCTGGATAGATTATGAAACTGGCAAGAGATTACACCAACAAAATGAGAAGTAGGGTGTACAAATTAAATGAACAAGTTCTCTTCAATGGATCGACTTAGAGAAATCGAATTCCATTTAAAGAAAGAATTTCAAAACCTAACCAAAAATAAACTTCGACCTAGGACCTTACAAAATATTGAAATAAAAAGACAGCAAATACAAGAAAACTTGGAGGAATATAGAATAGTTTTAAAAACATTCGAATTCAGAATCAATGCATCTAAGTGGAATGAAGAAGTAGAAACCTACGGAGCATTGAAGGTAATATACCAAAAGTGTATAAAATTACTTGACAATTCTCAAGTTATACAACGAGAATATGACAGTGAGCCGGAAACAAGCGAAAAACCTCCTGGCTTACTCCAATATTTGAAACCAGACACTGAAGACTCATTGTTAAGAGTGCGCAGTGAAATAAATCTGGTCAAGAGAAAATTTAAGCTCAAAATACTAGCAAAAATTGTAGTTTGGTATCTAAGAGCAAACAACAAAAAGATAATGGCGTTAAGTATTAAGACAGCTGCTGAACTAGCAACACTTATACCCACCTATGATGGAAGTCCAGGTGGAGTAAAATCCTTTATTGATGCAGTTAATCTGACTAGTACAATAGTACCAGATGTAAATAAAGCTGCAGCGATTCAAGTAATATTGACAAAGTTGAGTGGAAAAGCAAGAAACTTATTTTCCACAACTCCCATCGAATACGACGAGATCACAACCAAGATAAAGTCAAATTGTGAAGAAAAAGGAAATTCAGATTTAGCATTAGCTAATTTGAAAAATTTAAAATTAAAAAACGCCAATGAAATCGAGAATTTTATTAAACAACTCGATGTTTTAGCAGACAAATTGAAAGACACTTATATTAGAGAACAAATTCCTGACAATGTAGCGAGGAAAATGTCTCAAAAGGCAGCAATCCAAACACTTATCGACGAGACATCAAATAAAGAAACGAAAATGATGTTAAGAATTGGAAAATTTGATAATCTCCAAGAAGCCATCAATGTCATGGTGGAGAACGAGAAGACGGGAAATAGAGACACAAATGCAGTAGTACTGCATTCGATAAAAAACAGGCAACCAAACAATTCTGGACAGAATAATAACAAGTACTTAAACCACAATATTAACCATAGAAATTCAATGATGACCGATCGATTCAACCAGAGAAATTATTCTCAATGCGGATATCAGAATAGATACCCAAATAACAACAGAAATTTCAATCGGAATTGGCAACAATATCCCATTAACAGAAATTTCAACCAAGGGTCACAACAATATCCTACTCAAAGAAATTTCTACCAGAATAACAATAGAAATCCTAACGGAACTTACAATAGAAATAACATTCCAGCTAGGATGTACGCTGTAAATCATCAAAATATTCCTCGACGGAACGCACATACTAACAATAATCAATTTTATCCACAAATTGAATCGGATAATAATTGCCAAGCTTTGGTACCATTCAATAACAACAATACAGTACCTAACCCCAACAATCAAACGACGCAATCAGGAAATTACAATTCTGATTATTTTTTAGTCAACCAGTAACAATTGAACGCAGATGTCGACTAACTGGACAATTGTTACGGTCAGACTCACCGATTTTGACAATAAATTTAAATGCATCAAACTTTATTCAGGTCAAAGTGCACATGACTGGAAATAAAGTATGCAACCTAATCATTGACACCGGTGCAGATATTTCGTTGTTTAAAGCACGAAATATTCTCCCAACTCAACCTGTAAATAGTAACAATAAAATTAAATTAACCGGAATTACGGAAAACAGTGTAGAAACTTTAGGTATAACAAATACAGCTATGTGTTTTAATAATACTTTAACTTTAAATCATGATTTTCATCTAGTTACCGCAGACCTACCAATACAAGCAGACGGTATACTAGGAAGGGATTTTTTAATAAATTATAAGTGTTTAATAGACTATGAATATTGGCTACTTACCTTTAATATAGCTAATGTACAGATTTCAATACCAATAGAAGATAATTTAAAAGAAGGCTTCATGTTACCAAGCCGTAGTGAAGTAGTTAGAAGGATACCATATTTAAATATTATAGAAGATATGGTAGTTCATTCGGAAGAAATTTATCCAGGAGTTTTCTGTGGAAATACTATAATTTCACCAGCAAAACCCTATGTAAAATTTGTAAATACCACAAACAAACCTTTGTATATACACTATTCAGAATTTAAACCTACATTAAGTATTTTAAATAATTATACAATACTTAATAGTAATAACAAAAATAATAAGAGATTCGATGAAATTTTTAAAATCATAGATACAGAAAAAATCCCCATATATGCTAAAGACAAGTTTAAAAATTTAATTGCTAGATATCAAGATATATTTTGTCTCCCAGAGGAGGATGTGACTAGAAACAATTTCTATTCACAGAATATTGTTCTTAACGACAAAGTACCTGTATATATTCCTAATTACAAGACGATTCATGCTCAACATAATGAAATAAATAGACAAGTGAATAAAATGTTAGAGAGTAATATAATCGAACCCTCGGTTTCACCATATAATTCACCAATTCTTCTTGTACCAAAAAATTCTTGTGACAATGACAAGAAATGGCGTTTAGTTGTCGATTTCAGACAACTGAACAAGAAAATTTTAGCAGACAAATTTCCTCTACCAAGAATTGATGATATTTTAGACCAACTTGGAAGAGCAAAATATTTTTCAACTTTAGATCTCATGTCAGGTTTTCATCAAATACCTTTGGACAATGAGTCTAGAAAATTTACAGCATTTTCAACACAAAATGGACATTATCAGTTTACGAGATTACCGTTTGGATTAAATATAAGCCCAAACAGTTTTCAACGCATGATGACCATTGCAATGGCTGGTTTAACTCCAGAAATATCCTTTATTTATATTGACGATATTATCGTCACGGGATGTTCAGTTAATCATCATATTTCAAATTTGACTCAAGTTTTTGAACGATTAAGATTTTATAATTTGAAACTTAATGCTCAGAAATGCAAATTTTTTAGCACTGAAGTTACCTTTCTAGGTCATAAAATAACAGAGCATGGCATGTTACCAGATGATTCTAAATTTTCAGTAATTCAAAATTACCCAATCCCAAAAAATGCAGATGAAGTCAGAAGATTCGTTGCATTTTGTAATTATTATCGAAAATTTGTACCAAATTTTGCATTGATTGCAAATCCACTTAACCAACTTCTAAAAAAGGATTCAAAATTCAGATGGACAGATAATTGCCAAAACGCATTCAACATATTACGAAATTCATTAATGTCACCTAGATTACTCCAATATCCAGATTTTACGAAGCAATTTATATTAACAACAGATGCTTCAGACATTGGCTGTGGAGCTGTATTGTCACAACAAACACTAAACGGAAATTTACCAATAGCATTTGCAAGTAAAACTTTTACACCTGGCGAGAAAAATAAACCAGTTATTCTGAAGGAATTAACAGCCATACATTGGGCTATTAATTATTTCAAACCTTACCTATACGGTAGAAAATTTTTAGTACAAACAGACCATAGACCATTAGTTTATCTGTTCGGAATGAAAAATCCAACATCAAAATTAACCAGAATGCGTCTTGATTTAGAAGAATATGATTTTTCAATTGAATATATATCAGGAAAATCGAATGTAGGAGCAGATGCTTTGTCGAGAATAATAACAACTTCTGACGAACTAAAAAATTTAAACATATTAGGAGTAAGCACGAGAGCAATGACTCGTAACATAAAAAATGATGACAGAATAATAACATCAACAGATAAAGAGATTTCTGTACCAAGAGAACTTGATCACTTCTCTACGTACATGACAAATAATCCATCAGAAACCAACAAATTAATTAAACTTGAAACAAAAGTTGACAAAAATGAAATAAAATTTATATTAAAGAAAAACAATAAAATTATTGCGCAAGTGCATCAAAGAATTTTAAATGGGAGTCAGACATTAGAATCTGCACTTCTAAAAGTGGAAGAATCAATGATTAAAATGAACCAAAATAAATTAGCGCTCTCAACTAAAGATGAAATTTTTAAAATGCTATCAATTGAAAACTTTAAAACGTTAGCAAATGCACGAGTGTATTTAATAGAAATTATTATTTACAATCCACCAACATTTTTAACAAAAAGGGAAAATATTCAAAAAGTATTATACAATTATCATAATACCCCTACTGGAGGACATATCGGACAACATAGATTATACCTTCAAATAAGAGAGGTGTACAATTGGAGCAATATGAAAAGATCGATTGCAGAATTCATTAAGGCCTGTGAATTATGCAAACGAAACAAAATCATAAAGCATACCAAGGAAAAACAAGTAGTAACTACAACTTCATCTTATCCATTCGAAATTATTTCCATAGACACAGTTGGACCTTTACCTAGAAGTCACAACAACAATAGATATGCAGTTAGTGTCCAATGCGACTTGACAAAATATGTCGTATTGATTCCTGTGCCCACAAAAGAAGCTAATGTAATTGCTAAAGCATTAGTAGACAATTTTATTTTGACTTATGGAACATTTCTAACTTTACGTTCTGATCAAGGGACTGAGTATAATAACGAAGTCTTTGAGCAGATCTGTAAAATGCTTAAAATCGAACAAAAATTCAGTACAGCTTATCACCCTCAGACGATTGGATCGTTAGAGAGAAATCACAGGTGTTTAAATGAATACCTGAGATCTTTCGTTAATGAACATCAAACTGATTGGGATGAATGGTTAAAATTCTATGCTTTCAACTATAATACAACCCCACATTCAGACCATGGTTTTACACCACATGAACTCGTTTTTGGAAATAAAGCTAAACTACCACAGGAATTATTCAAAAATGGAACAGAACCAATATATAATTTTGAACAATATAGCAAAGAATTGAAATTTAAAATACAACGTTCTAACGAAATTGCAAGAGATAAGTTAATAAATCAGAAAGTTCAAAGAGCAACCAATACTGAAAACAATTGTAACCCAATTCATTTAAATATAAACGATAAAGTTTATTTGAAAATAGAAAACAGAAGGAAATTAGATCCTTTCTACGATGGACCATACATAGTGCAGGAACTATTAGATCCTAATTGTAAAATTTTAAACCCTAGAACAAACCATGAAAAAGTTGTACACAAAAATAGATTAATAAAAACATAAACAAGAAATATGACAAACAATTTGTATTCCATTCCAAACGAATTTTTTTTAACACAAAAAAATTTTTTTTTTTTCCCTATAATTTCAAAAATATTTCAATTACAAGAGTATAGTAGTTAGTTAAACTTTTAATTATCCTTAATATCTTGGTAACTGTTTAAAATTACATTATTTATTAAGTATCTTACAAATCCAATATATATATTTAAAAATATTCACATGAACTTTCGAATAAAATTTATATCAATGAAATAAAAACTATATGTATCAAACTTTGTAACATTGAGAGAAGCCAAGGAACAATTATTTGAAAACCAGAATACTAAGAATGATTTCATTTTATTACATCATTCTCCCGAAGAGGGATGGTGTAGTATGATTTCAAATCCCATTTCCAAATCTCATTTCAAATCCCATATTTCATAGGCCATATATCATTCCATAACCCATTTTTTAAATCCATTCCCAAAACCCATCCTCATAAGCAGTTGATTGTTTCTTAATAAATGACTCATGCGTAGTCACTTCGATTTACAATTCCCATGAAACATTCCTCAAGCACAACTGCATTATTTAGTTAATTGCTTTTCCCCACATTCATCCATAGAAACAAGCCAACGTGCGCTGACGATATGAATGTACTCTTACATCATATCGCGCGCAGCTAAAGGCAATAAACCAGTAGCCAAAACAAACCTAGTTCTATTCTGATGAAATACGCGACCATATACAAAGTCGTCGTGACACTTTACGATTTCCCATGAAATCGATATGCGCGCTTACGAGTGCAGTAAGCATTATTATTTCTTGACCCCATTCACATCGAACACTGCATTCGATTGATTGGCTATTCCCCTTTGAAATCAACTTGGCTCCTCCCAGTGAAACTCTACACAAATTGTTGTAACTACTAGCTTAGGACTTTAGTAACCAGTGTTAAGGCAGTTCTAGAGACACACGCCACGCGATAGGTCGTGTTGAGTTTTTCTTCAGATAATTTAATATAAAGAATATCGTGTCTTTGGTACAAAAAAAAAAATGAGAAATAAAGTGTATAGAAGTTATTTGATGTTGACCGTGTTTGTGAACTAAAAACAGTTGATGACAACCGTGAGTTGAGAATGGGTAGAAAAACATTTGAACACGCTCCGTACGCTAGCTCAGAAGCGTCTGAAAAACAGTGGAATTTGAATATCCACCCACTCAGCAATGAAGGCAAATCTGCTGATCCGTAGCACCGACAATTTATTCAACTAACTATGAAAATTTATCCATTTCGTTTCTATATGTGGCGGTACTGGATTATCCCAATTCGTTTACAGTAATGTCAACTCCAGCATGATCATTTTTGCGGTTATTACCACCGGTAAAATCAATCCTAATGGATCGAAGAGCCTTGCAATTGCCGATAAAATACGTCGTCTGGTCCAAGCGCTCTCGCTACCATCGATATTGTATACGAATCGAAGCTGATCCGATTCAGGTTCCCATGTGATTCCAAGTGCCTTGATCTCCTCCTCGGGATCCAAGTCAAAACTTATAGTCAGACTGGTCCCTAATTGATCTATGGGAATCCCAACTAGAACCTCTGCGCGGTTCGAACACCATTTTCGTAGAGGAAATCCACCCTTGGATGTTAGAATATCCATTTCCTTGCGCAGATGGCATGCGCTCTCAACCGATGCAGCTCCACCAATGTAGTCATCTACATACATGTCCCGTTCCAAGGCTGCACATGCCTCAGGATGATTTCCAATCTCATCGATTGCTAATTGTTTGATTACTCGTGTTGCCAGAAACGATGACGGTGTCAATCCGTATGTTACAGTGAGTAGCTCGTATATTTCGATGGGATCTTCCACCGAAAACCTCCAAAAAATCCGTTGAAATACCGTGTCCTCGTTATGAATCCGTACTTGCCGATACATCTTTTCGATGTCTCCAACTAACGCGACTTGATGTTTGCGGAAGCGAAGAAGAAGTGTAAGCAGTCGTCCATCCTCTGCTCGCTCGTGGGTATGCACGAAATGAGCCTCACAATCCTGCTCTTCCTTAGACCACGGATGGTGGTCCTCCATGCTATCAATCTTCCAAATCTTCTCTAAAACACCTTCCAAATTATCAGTCGTTGCGGCCACATAGCAGTTAATTGAATGGCTTCTTGCATCAGCAACCTTCCCTGTTACTATCCACCCAAAAACTGTATCAATCAACAGCGGAAGTTCTGGACCTAACAAAATTCGTTTTCGCTCTCTTTCGTACAGGAAGCTGAAGAAGTGTTCAGCCCCGATGATAAGGTCAATTTTACCGCAATTGTTAAAACCTGGGTCAGCCAATTGTAAGTCGGTAGGGATCTTCCAGTGCGATACCGGTACGTTTACTACTGATAACTCTGATGTCAAGCGTTGTAATATTAAAAAATCTCATTCGGAGTTTCGGTCTGCCGATGTTCACCGCATCGTGCAATTCCGGTTGATCATCATCCTGTGCAGTTATTTGATTTGTTGATATGGTATTCTTACTTGTACAACCAACTCCAGTGGATGAAAATTCCGGATGAATTAACGAATGGTGCTTTTTACCGCATGAACGACATATGAATTTTGATATGCAATCTCTCACCCAATGGCCTGTACGAAAACAGTTGCTACACAATCGTTTTATATTGACAAACTCTAATCTCTCCTTGGTCCCCATCTGCATAAATCTTGGGCATTTCGCCAGATAGTGTTGCTCACCACAACATTGACATGTAGAAGAATTCTTGACACTCTCCATAGCCGAGTGAACGTTCAGTTTTTGTCGCTTTTGGATCAATTTTTGCTTATTGTTATTCGTTTCCACAATATTTGATGAGACTGCATCCAGTACTCTCGTCCTCCTCTCCAGAAAATCTACAGGGTGGGCCATTTAAAGTGGAAGGATTTGTTTTTGCAATAGCAAAGTAAAGAAGTGGAATTTAAAAAAATTTTTTTTGAAATTCATTTATTTTGGTCCAAGGAGATTTGTTCTAACTACTTTTTGATTATGATATCTCGTAAATGACCACCTCTGGCCTTGACCGCAAAATGTGCCCTTTTTTCGGCATTTTCCATCACTTTGCCCAATGATTCGGCCGATATGGCAGCAATTTCTTGTCGGATATTGTCTTTCAGCGCAGCCAGGGTCCTTGGTTTACCAGTGTATACCTTGGAGGCGTCAAATCAGGTTATCTCGGTGGCCAGTCATAATCGCCGTTTTTCGATATTAATCTTCCGGGGAACATTTCGCGCAATAATTTGGTCGTGGCAGCCGCTGTATGGCATGTAGCGCCGTCCTGTTGGAACCAGTAATTGTCCAATTCATTTTCACGAACAAATGGCAATAAAAAATCGGTTATCATTGTCCGATAACGCTCCCCATTCACGGTTACCGTTGCTCCATTTTCGTTTTCAAAGAAGTACGGGCCGATGACTTTATCGGCATAAATGCCACACCACACAGTAACTTTTTGGTCGTAAAGAGGTTGCGTTTCGATGAATTGAGGGTTTTCAGTAGCATAAAACCGACAATTTTGTTTATTCACTCCTCCATTCAAGTTGAAATGCGCCTCATCAGACATTATGATTTTTTGCCAAAAGCCAAGTTATTTTGAATGTACAGCTGAACAATTTCAGCGCGTTGTTTAGGTGTGTATTGTTCCATGGTTAAAATTGTACTGAAATGACGCTTCCAACGCGGTATGACATTTGTTAATCTGACATCTCTGTCAAAAGTTATGGGGTTGCCAGATGCTTCCACTTTAAATGACCCACGCTGTACCAACTCTGGGAACGATGGTTCTTTGCACGATGACGCATGGTCTTCCCACAATTGCAACGTATGCATATCAAGCTTCGAGCACATCCAGTGCACAATCAATGCTCCCCAATGATCTGTCCGCTCTCCAAGTTTTGTCATTATTTTCAATCTTTGCTCAAACTCATCTACTAAGCGATGGAAAGCTTCCGCCGATTCTCGTTCTATTTTCGGGTATTCCATAAGAACCTGAAGATGCCGCTTTTTCAATAAATATTCATTTGAGTACCTCTTTGCGATCATCTCCCATGCGATAATGTAATTCTCTCCAGTGAGTGTAAGTGATTCGACAAGTTTGGCTGCCTCTCCTTTTAGGGACGATTTAAGGTAATGGAATTTCTGGACATCACTAAGTTCCATCGAGTCATGGATCAATGAAACATACGTCGATTTAAATGACAGCCAATCCCGGTAATCACCATCAAACTCCGGCAAAGTTATTTGTGGCAATAGAATTCCAGAATGAAAACCCATCGCATGGTTATTCCTTGCCATTGATGAATCCAAAATTGGCATGCTTTGCGCTTGAGCTTGATCGCGCCTCGCCAGCAGAGCCGCCCGTAACTCATAATATTTAGTCTCAAAGTTGGCACAAGCCTCGGTATCTTCTTCCTCATATTCTCCTTTTTCATCAAACCCCATAATCTCATCTTGAATCTCGTCAAAATCCTTCCACATTTGCTCCAATTTATCAAGTCTTGTTTGAATTTGACCTTCATGTTTCTCCTGATCATAACCCTTCAAGAAGTCAGCCTGTCTCTTCAATGAGGCGAACAACCGCTCTCGCTTCTTAATTTTTTCCTTCAGTTTTCGATCAGCCATTTTCCGCAAACAACACGTCAACGAAGATGTTATACTCCGATGATGACGATACCGAGAATCAAAAAACGACACAAGAAGTACCGCTAAAACACTATAGCTTCTTGGGACAGGTACTCACCTGAGACCTGTTCATGTAATGCCTTGTATGAAAAGTGTAACTAGAGCCTTCAAATCCTGTGTCGTTCAGTATTCACATATAGCCTTCCGTGTAATTCCAAAAAGATATTCGCTGAGATCCACTTATTTCCTGTTGCCTCCGTGAAACAACCGTACCGATAGTTAATCGTGTCGATGATTCAAAATCCTCCAACAATGTGTTGTCACCGTTCATAAAAGTAGAAATAAAATCCAGGAAGCACCACACACCATCAGCTACGTTATTGGACAGGGACTCACCTGAGACCCTTCGACAACAGGCCTTGTATTTTCCTTTAAATAGTTGTTCTTTTCTCGTTCCAGTTGTACAGAAAGCGTAAATCACCTCGTCGTAGCTACTCGAAGATCGGAAGTCCTTTTTTAAACCACTTCGTATCCTTTTTTGTACCTTTTTTATCTCCCAAAGCAGATCACGATGTTATAGTTCTAGCAATCCGATGTATCTCGTACCAGAAATAAAATCAAAAAAGAACCAAGAAGCATCGCAACTATAAGTTTATTTTGTTGGAAGGCCACTCACCTGTGGCCTGCTTCAACCAGACCTTGTATTTATTTATTGCGAAAAACAATGATCGTTGTTGCCATAAAGCTTTCGACGACAGATATCTCTTTAGAGCAGCTTCCGAGCAGTAGGTGAGAGTATCAATTATAGTATGAAATATTTCAGCGTACTCTGGTAGACGTTCGACGCTCTGAATGAAATGAATCAATTCGCGCGTATAATAGATTTCAATAATTATAAATCAGAAAACTGTATATTCCTTAGATTCAGCCGCCGATCCTGGTCATGGCACCAATGTTGTGTCTCAACGGTTCGTGGGCTGAATTAAACTAATCGTCCTTCCATCCTAGCTTTCCAACAAATCCATTTCCTTCTCCTTCCTGGTACCAGGTAAGTATTCGGTTTAATTTTCCAGGTAAGTATCCAGTTTCCAGGTAAGTATCCAGTTTCCAGCACCGAACGCGAGGTGATCGAAAGGTGGAGGCAGCACTACGATGAACACCTGAACAGCGCGCAGACAGGAGACCTAGACGGCGTTGAGGAGGACTACACCGGTGCAATGAACAACGACGACGTACCACCCCCGACGATGGGTGAAGTTAAGGAGGCCATTAATCAGCTCAAGAACCACAGAGCAGCTGGTAAGGATGACCTCGTAGCGGAGCTCTTCAAGGGAGGGCCGAGAAAACTTGTAGAGTGTATGCACCGGTTGATAGTCAGGATCTGGGACACAGAACAGCTACCGGAGGAGTGGAAGGACGGGGTAATCTGCCCCATCTATAAAAAAGGCGACAAGTTGGATTGTGGGAACTATCGTGCCATCAGAATCCTGAATGATGCCTACAAAATTTTGTCTCAGATCCTCTTCCGCCGCCTATCGCCAATAGTAAGTAGATTTGTGGGAAGTTATCAGGTCGGATTCATGCCCGGTTGCTCGACGACGGACCAGATTTTTACACTGCAGCAGATCCTCCAAAAGTGCCGCGAGTACCAGGTCCCTACACACCACATCTTCGTCGACTTCAAGGCCGCATATGATGCAATCGACCGACGACAGCTATGGAGGATCATGGACGAACACGGCTTTCCCCGAAAGCTGACAAGACTGATTCAGGCAACGATGAACGGTGTGCGGATCTCAGGTGAGCTGTCGGAATCATTTGAGACTCACAGGGGACTTCGACAAGGCGATGGAATCTCCTGTCTGCTCGTCAACGTGGCGCTGGAAGACTTTTATTCCAAAATTTTCCAGGTCTTAATTTTTCACATAATTTATTTATTCAAATGTCCATCAATAGGAACAATTATTTTTGCGCGAGATGGAAGTACACTTTTTATTACTTTTCACAAAAGGATCTATATTATTTCTAAAAACTCTTTATCTATCGACTCGTATTTATCCCTTTTCTCTCTCTATATCCATCTATTATATATCTGAGTATTAAACTCTGAGTGTCTTTTTCTGGGGATGCTCAAGTGTATAACACTTAATGGTTCAAACACGTAGCAATCTAAGCTTGCGGTTGACGTGGCTTTGCGTTTAGAATTCTCGAAATATATTCACCTTCTCTCCTCGGTCATGATAGAGATATGATTTTGCTTTGTACATGGCAAGCGAAATTTGGAAAGTGAAATTTGGAGACTCCAAACACACACACACACACACACACACACACACACACACAAATGAAACACAAATTTCTGCAAATTTCTTTGGCACTCCTTTTTCCTCTTTAGAGAGGAGGAGGGGAGGGTGCTGAACAACTCGAGAACTATTCAAACAAATTGAATTAAACTCGGCATATAGAGGTTTTAGGGATCGATAAACGTTTCTATGGTGATTCGACACTCCTCCCTCCTCTCTAAGGGGAGGCTACCATACAAATGAAACACAAATTGCTGCATAACTCGAAAACTAATCAATCAAATGGAGCAAAATTTGGCATGTGAAGGTTTTTGAATATGAGAAAAGTTTCTGTGATGGTATAACACCCCTCCCTCCTCTGAAATGGAGAGGGGGTCCCGTAAAAATAATACACATATTTCAACCAAACATGGCAATTGAAACTCTGAAGGTAAATGGGAAAATTCGGAAAATTCGATTCGCATATGTTCTACAATTATATAGTGACAAGCGTTGTTGGTTCATTTGATGTTTGCGCTAGCGAAATTGATTTTTGTTCGATAGTGGGAATGGATTTTAATGTGATAAAACGCATTCCTATATCTTCTGCTGTCTATATAACTAAAAATGGATCACCGAATGTGTTGATAAGAGCAAAACTCGTGAAAGGAATTCTCCGATTTAGGGCTGTCTTTATTCTATCATATTTCCAAACATATATATTTTCATTATATTTCCATGTAACGGAGAAACATGTTATTTGCAAGTGGTTGAAAAATCTTGAACGAGAATTGTGTCTTAAAATGAAAATGACGAGTCTTGGTAGAAGAACTAGGAACATTATAGTAAAAGATAATTTTGAAGGGTATGTTGAATTGTAAAGATAGAAGCTCGTTATTATATTTAAATTTTAGAAACTTCTAAATTCCCATTCATCACCGCTGGTATATTTAAGACTATATTTCTTGATAGTAATCTATATATATATATATATATATATATATATATATATATATATATATATATATATATATATATATATATATATATATATATATATATATATATAAATGGAGTGATGTCTGTCTGTCTGTCTGATTCTTATAGACTCGGAAACTACTGAACCGATCGACATGAAAATTGGTATGTAGGGGTTTTTGGGACCGGGGAAGGTTTTCGTGATATTTTGAGACCCCTCCCCCCTCTCTAAGAGGGGGCTGCCATACAAATGAAACACAAATTTCTGCATTACTCGGAAATTAACCAAGCAAACGAAACCAAAGTTGGCATGTGAAAGTTTTAGGGTGCAATAAATGTTTCTATGATGGTTAGACAGTCCTTCCCCCACTCAAAGGGTGGGCTGCCATACAAATGAAACACAAATTTCTGCATTACTCGAGAATTAATCAAGCAAATGAAACCAAATTTGGCATGTGGAGGTTTTAGGATGCAATAAATGTTTCTATGGTGATAAGATACTCCTTCCCCCACTCTTAGAGGGGGCTGCCATACAAATGAAACACAATTTTTTGCATTACTCGGAAATTAATCAATCAAACGAAACCAAAGTTGGCATGTGAAAGTTTTAGGGTGCAATAAATGTTTCTATGATGGTTAGACAGTCCTTCCCCCTCTCTTAGAGGGGGCTGCCGTACAAATGAAACACAAATTTTTGCATTACCCGAGAATTAATCAAGCAAATTAAACCAAATTAGGCATATGGAAATTTTAGGGTGCAATGAATGTTTCTATGGTGGTTAGATACCCCTCCCCCCTCTCTTAGGGGTGGCCGCCATACAAATAAAACAAAAATTTCTGCATTACTCGAGAATTAATCAAGTAAATGGGCGGGACGAAGTTTGCCGGGTTAGCTAGTACTTTATACAATTACCATTAATTTTTTTTTAAATAAAAATAACAAAGGTTCATTCATCTGTAATCTACTGTCTTCAAAGGCGAAGTTTTCTCCAAACATTTGTTTTTATTGCTTTTTAAAACATACGTCGGATGTATAATTGTTTTCAGTATTCCCAAGCTGTAATTTTAGATATGAGGACATATCATGAAAAAAACATTTTTGAGCAATCCTAGTGATAATTTGTTAGTTTAGTACAAGTTATGCTCGAGCAACTGGATGTATAAAAATCAAATAACTAACAATCTGAATAACAAAATTTTAACAGAAACTTACACGAAGAAATATCTCCTTTCACTACTAATATGGTTCATTGAGATCAAAACAAACAACTTATAAAATGATCACGACAAAAGATAAAGAATATTTGACTCGTTGCCTTTGAAAGAGACGCTATTCTATGTCAGCTGGAGGACGCCTAGAGATAACCACGCGGGCGACCCTTAGCTCTATGCGAACCAGAAGTGGATTTTTTAGTTTATATGTAGCATAAAATCAATAATATCCGCAGATTGTAGTTCGTAGTCACAAAATCCGAAATTTTTAACACTATTTTTAAATTTGTGACTGCTTGAAATTTCCGATATTTTGAGTTGAATATTGATGATAGATGTCAAAATTAAAAAAAAAAAAGGTCAATCGATTAGGTTTCAAGTGCATACACCCTGGTTGGAACGCATAATTTAATATGTAGTGTTCAGAATTTACCAATGATATGTCCGACCAATACACGACTTATAACACTCAAATGCACATTAACATAATTCAACCGGTGAAAAAAAACTACAAATGATTAGCTGAACCATAACTCAGTGTAACCCATTCCGAAGCGGGCTGAAATATGTTCAAGTTTATTGCGAAATAATCGTGCCAAGACGCATCCTTCCGTTTCGATTGGCGTTGAGTCCGTCGGTTCCTATCCACAACCCCCAAAAGCAAAAGCGAACCACCCGTACCGCTACCTGGAATTTTATTGAGCAATAAATCTGCAACCGCAAGAAGCCATTCGGCGTATCTCCGGAGTGCACGAAAAACCCGCAAAAGAAATATCGTCCCCAACTCGATAATCGTTCCGCTCCGTCTCCTTCCGAGTGGCCGCCGGCAGTGAATACATCCATCGTGACACACACACACACTCAGACATACCTATCAAGCGCTTCCTTCCGCCAGCGTGGGATTCAACACGAATCGATTCCGGATTCGAACGAGCAAACGAATTTGTTAAAAGGATTAGATCCTAATAACTCCTAATAAAATAAACTTTGACAGTTAGATTGATGGTCACGTTTTCTGATTCACCACAATTTCCATTACCAAGGCGATGTCGGGTGCGGATTTTTCCCTCCCTAGCCGAAGGGTGGATTTTTCGGCTGGTTAATCACACATAGAAGACAAAGGAACGAACGAAACACGATTATTTGTGTAGGCTTTCCGGAACTGGGTAGGGGAAGGAAAAAAGTTCCTTTCCACCACAGATGAATGGCAAAGCAGACACAACTTCCCCCACATTCCCTGGAGCCACCGCAAATAAAATTATTATTTTACTCACAATATTCCCATCATCAAAATTGCTGCTTAATATTGTTTTTCCGCCCGCCGAAGATATTTGCTTTGTTCGGTCGGTGTTTTCCCATGGTCTATTTTTTTGTGTGTTCGATCGAGGGCTACTTTTTCGTGTCTTGTTTTCCCGGAGAGGATTTATCCTGTCATTATTTATATCATTTGGCCCTTTTCCCGGCTTCGCCGATCATTATTCGCTTTGTTGCCTCTTCGTTTGCTCGAGGCATTATATTACATTGCACTAGGTATTATTTTGGTTTTGCTTTTGCGTCCGTATCGATTCCTTCGAACGGGCTCCATTGAAACGATTATTTCTTGTACGAAATATTTCGTTTTTTTCTGTCGGGGGGTAAAATACACACAAAATGGAATCGGCCATTTGAGTAAACCACTCACACAGCCGCAGGTTACTTTTCGGGAGTGTTTTTGATCCATCCGAAAAGTTATTTATGTGCAACCCACGGCCAACTTGGACGTAATTCTTCGATCAAATGTCTATAATTCCCCGAAATGGTTCCGCACAAGGCTCAGAGGGAAACACAACCGCTGAAAACACATTCCCACTCGAACACGAGAGACTGAACACACATTAGGAGTGGTCGAGGGGGGACGAGGGGGAAAGTTCACTGCTTAGCATGGTCTGTGACTTTCTCCAGATCTTTCCTGGAGGGGGGAGGGAGTAGAAGTTTTCGGTGCTCTAGCTTGGAAGTGATAAGCGCCGGGCCATGGCGCGAGGTGATTCGTAAAATTTTACCATCCGGAGAGAAAAAGCTTCCAGATGATTTTTTTCCCTTGCTCCCGTTATTTATTACTTCGTGGAAAATAGACAGGAGTTTTCTTCGTACAGTAATGCCGCAGGATCTTTATGGTGGCAATCAGTGCTGTGGAATCCGAATGTCATCCAGTGGGAGCGGGAACGGTTCCCATATCTCTCGTTCGCACGTAATCTATTATAGTATCTCCGATGATTTGAATTTTTGTCATATTGTTTTTTGCCCGACGTGTAGTTTTTTGTTTTCTTCTGGTTAAGTTGAGATATGATAACTGGATTTTGTTATGGATTCCTCCCCGAAGAGCAAACCGAGTTTTACAGCGCGTTCTAGAAAGTAAGAATAGCTCGGGCTATTTTGAAATTGAACATTTGCATCGTTTTATTTGCATGAAACAAAACTGATCTCGATTATCTTGTGAGGAGGATGAGAGAGGTATTCAAAGAAGCAGGCATGTACCACTTCAAACAGTTCCTCCTGGAGTGTGTTACATTCTGATGTAAAGTTTTCTCTGCGACAAGAGCAACTTGTGATAAGGTATATCAGCTTTAGAAAACATTGTAAGACGTAAGTTACCACTGATTATTTTGCCCCCAAACAACAAAGTAGTTTCGAATGCGAATTGATCGCTGAACTCAAATAAAATATCTGTTTACCTCTCATTGAATATGAGAACAGTCGTCCAAACTGATAATTTGTCTATTCTAAGAACATATGAAGCTATGCATGGAACTGCCAAATGTTGAAATGCCAAATGTTGAAATTAATACAAAATATCAAAACAGAAATTGTTTACACGGTAGCCATTCGGATGTTATTTTGTGCGCATCGTATTTAAGGAATTTCCTGTGAAATTTAGATTATTCGACCTTTTTATCTATAAAGTCAAATAATTTTATATTAATATTTTTTCTGTCGAAGCCAAAAGTGATCTTACATGACATCGTGTTTCCGTTTGTGAGACTATTGGAAACAGTCAAAATTCTAGCTGTCTATAGTAAATAGAGAGTATTTACGCCTTTTTTAAATTCTTACAACAAGTTTTAAAAATCCAATTCATACAAAAAAAAGCCTTTTTCGGGGCCATTAACCATTAAAAAAGTTAAGTTAACGAGTTTTTGAATAACGAAAAAGTAGGTCTGAGTCTAGGGGTACGGACGGAAGTTTGACGTAGGACTGTGATTGTTCAGAACACTTGGTTATTTTAAATGTAATTCTTTTCATTGTTCAGAAAGCTGTTAGTTTAACTCTTTTGAAACTCTAAATAGTAGCCCAGAAAGGGCTCGTTTGTTGTAGGTACTCATAACCTTCAAACGGTTTGTAACGAACAAAGAAAGACAATAAGCTTCCGGCAGGAAGTTCAACTGTCTAACTGAAAATGATTAATGAATATCAGTGGGACACATTTGTGAATACGTGAATCGGTGAACAAAAAACAAATATATCGTCATTGATTACATTGGATATAAAATTCATGGGGAAGAAACGAAAAAAACAATTTGAAAATACTCACTATTTCGTGATATTTTGAGGTAAAATACACATGAAATCATGAAGTTGCTTTATTTTTAATGGATAGCCATGATATTGTGATATCTTTCCATTGTCTCATTCTTATTATTAGTCTTATTCTAAGGCATCGAGAGCAGTAACTTTTTCGGTGAAATAACGTTCGTTTGTAGACTATCACAATCAAATCGTATTGGTTCTACTGCTCAATCTATCATAGAAGGAATTGGGCATTGAGAATTGTACTGTACTGGATATGAGTGATGAAGAATATTAATATTTCATTTCGTTTCATTTTTGTGATGCGATGTATTGCCGATCTCAATAAGTCTTCGCAATCAAATGGTACAAAGTTAAATGTGTCAACGAATAACTTTGAAAGAGGATATACAGTAACTAATTACGTATTTTCAAAAAATATTTTTCGCGTCATAAAAAACAGAACATGTCACAAACTAAAATGTTTAATTTTTCTTTGATTTCTTCTTATATCAGTAATAGTATTCTAATGTCTACTATGTTTGGATTTTAGAGCAACTTCATGGAAGTTTATCTCTTGTCAGCTATTGTAATTACTTTTTCCACAATTAGGGTGTTGAACACTTCATTCATCTAAAACTAAGACACAAGCGGAACACTTTCGTCTCAATCTAGGTCATACGGAGTCAATTAATTTTTTTTAAGTGCATTTTACATGAAAAAACAATTGCTACCTTTTTTCCCACGCACTGCCGAATGTTTCTCCGTCAAAAGATTCTGTGACTGACTTTGTTCATTTACGTTTTTGGTCGACGTAGCGAGAAGTAAAATTGAATTGAAATTAAGTACAGAACACATCAATAATACTGAAATTTCAGTTTCTGCTAGAATGTCAGTTGGGCCCTTATGGCTTTGAACGCTAGCATTGATTTAAGAAAAAAAACTAGTTCGTTCATTTCATCTGCTTATTTTTACATTTAACAACAACACTTTTCCTATGTAGTGGACTATTATAAGAAAAGTAACATGCATAAACAAAATCTGTGACGTTTGCATTCTCCACTCGCTTTCCTCATCGACGCAACGAGCAATCTTTTTGCCTAAATTCGGGCGTTAGCTCACAATGTGAGTTAATGCGTATAATTAATTATTCTCCATTCATCGATAATAGACATTTATCAGTTGTATGTTTTCCAATCAAATCGTGCTCAGTTCACATTTTATCGTGTAGGTCTTACTACTAACAATTTATGTAACAAAATGCTGGTCCAGGATGTTATAATATCAAGCATATTGTTATTTAAAAAATGCAATTAATGAATTTAACTGACTGCTGATTTAGAAAATCGAAAGGGTATACTCACGAAAAATTTACAGATTTTGAACAATAAAAAAACTCAATTTAAATGCAATTACTACACACAATCACAGTCCTATGTCAAGATCCCGTCCGTGTCCCTAGGCCCAGACCCATCAACTTTTTTTATGCGGTCTCTATCTACCGCACAATCAATGTTTTTTTTCCAAATTGTGTACCGAACACGATTTTTTAAAGCTACTAGTGAAGTTTAGCACGATTTTTTTTGTGCGGTCCCTATCCCCCGCACAAAAAAAGGTTTGCCTGTACTGAACATCACATTGTGAGGCTCTTGTTGCGTCCTTTTTGACTGAAAGTTGCTATTGGCAGTACCTCATTGACACCGAATGAAAAACGGTGGGTTCCTATTTACACACCTGATAATTCAGTCATTTGCTCATATGTATCTACTAATAATGTGTTTAAAGGGTGTGTCACATCAAATTGCATCACGGAAAAAACGCTGTAGAAATTTAATTTTTAGGAATTATATCTTCAGCTTTCGTTTTCGCTCTTCAGATAAGAGTGTATAGATCACGTTGGCCATGCTTCACTGTCAATTTTTCGTAAATTTGGAAAAATGTCGTCGAACGAAAAAGAGCGTCGTGAATTAATCCTGCGCACTCATTTCGAGAATCCGGAGTTGTCACATCGGGACATCGGTAAGATGCTGGGAATCGTCCAATCCACGGTCAGCAGAGTACTAAAACGATACTTCGAGAACCTAACCATCGACCGGAAGGTGAAGAACGGCAAAAATGGATGCTCCGTCAGTGAAAAAGATCACAAGCGCGTAGTTAAGCAGTTTAGACGTGATCCGAGAAGTTCGCTCCGGGATGTCGCCAATAAGCTGAATTTGTCAAGTTCATTCGTCCAGCGGACCAAGCAGCGGGAGGGCCTGCGTACATACAAGGTTCAGAAGGCTCCTAACCGCGACGAAAGGCAAAACATGGTGGGGAAGACGCGAACCCGGAAGCTGTACACCGAAATGCTGATGAAGCCGCATTGCCTGGTAATGGACGACGAAACCTACGTCAAAGCGGACTTTCGTCAGCTGCCGGGCCTGTTGTTCTTCTCCGCAGAGGACAAATTCAGCGTTCCGGAGGAAATTCGCAAGCAGAAACTATCCAAGTTTGCCAAAAAGTACATGGTGTGGCAAACGATGCTCTTGCGGAAAGCGGAGCGCCCCCTTCGTGATGACCGGCACCGTAAACGGGCAGGTTTACCTTAAGGTGTGCCTACAGAAGCGCTTACTACCACTATTGACGACCACTACCACTATTGACGACCATCTTCTGGCCGGATCTCGCTTCGTGCCACTATTCAAAGGACGTGTTGGAGTGGTACGAAGCCAACGGGGTCACCTTCGTGCCAAAGGAAATGAACCCGCCCAACGCGCCGGAGCTTCGCCCAATAGAGAAACATTGGGCGATTATGAAGCAGGCCCTCCGGAAGAACCCAAAAGTTGTCAAATCGGAGGCGGACTTTAAGAGAAAATGGATTTCTGTTCAAAAAAAACTACAACCTGACGTTGTACAGAACCTTATGGACGGGGTAAAGAGGAAGGTGCGAGCATACGGGCTTGGGCTCGAAGTATGAATAAAAAGAAAATGCCAAAAGTTGTTTAAAAGTTTTTATTTTACTGTCTAAAATTTTCAAAAGGATCGGTCTACTTGGCGAATTTCTACAACGTTTTTTCCGTGATGCAATTTGATGTGACACACCCTTTATTCGATCAATATAACGATTACTTTGCTGCCCAAATATGCAATATGTTTTTAGCTGAACAATTGTGATTACGAATAATTTATACAGAAAAATCTGTCTCTAATGAATGTTGACGGTAAAAAAGGGCAGGAGGGGTTCATTATTTTTGTTTTTTAAGTTGGCGTCTACGTCAACAATGCATATTTGGGCAGCGTGGATCCTGTATCCCAAAAATATATAAGATCCTTTGGTACTAATACAAATTTTGTTTTATTCGGTCTGGTGAACGGTACTGATTACCATAAATACGTTCGGCGCTTTGAAGGAAAACGACCAGAATGGGAGAATAGACAAAAGAATTATCAAGAATTATCTCGAAAGAGTGAACTGTGAGGTTCTACCTCATCCACAATATTCGCCAGACATTGCTTCCTCAGACTACTGTTTGTTCCGGCCCTTTTTGAAAATCGATTCCAATATTGTGTAGAAATCAAAAATTGGTTTGAATAAAGAATCAGTAAGTTTTACATTTCGAATGAATGCCTTTCAATACCTTTATCACGTTGAGCCCCGCGTCGGTCTCTGAGAAAATATTTTAATGGAAAATTCCGATCGATCGATCGATCCACAGGGACCGACAAGGGTCAGACGAACATTTCATTCTAGGTCGGTCGGGGCACAAAGTTTTAATGTCAAACCGGGAAATATATAACCTCAAATAACTTCTACTCAAATACTGTGCAGCAGTTTTTTCTTAATAATTTTAAAAACACACAAAATTCTGTTCCTCTAAGAATATAAAATCTAAGCCAGAAATTTTCTTTTCTTCTCATTCCAGATGCTTCCGGCTCAATAATCGAAACAAATGGAAAACCTATCACGCTCAATAATATCCCCGGGCATCACTTTGAAGAAGCACCAAAAAGTGAAGTGTGAAGCAGACTATTGTTTCAGAGGAGGACGATAAAACAAAATTTCGCGTGTTGCGTGTTTCGATCGAAAAAATAGCCAAAGCTTCCCCCGCGAAACAAAAGCGAACTTCCTCGAGAGGCTGCAAAAACTGTTGTCAATAAAGTACGAAACTTGTTCGTTTCTGAAGATTTCCTCCGGGGTTGTGCTTCCTCGATAAGGCGATACCCATGTTTTTTGTTGTGTTGTGAACTCGTTTTCGGGGTTGAACGTGTTCGGAATATTCGAGTCCCGATGATCGGCGGAAGCTCTCGCTGGAGGACATCGGTGGCGCGTCGGCGGGGCAAAACTGCTACGTTGGCGGCAGCGATGCTGACGGGTCGAATTCCGGTGACCACAACCGCCACCGGAGGAGGATTACTGCTCTGGCTGGGACTGGTGGCCGTGCTTGTCAGTGGTGAGTGCCTTTCTCTCTATTCTTCTGTCGAGGCTGTCGAGGAGGTGGACACATGTGACGTGTAGAGAATCGTAACACGAAAATCCGAGGGGAGGGGGCAGAATTAGAGTTTGATATTCAGGGCGAGTGTGTCGTAATCGAATCGTTTCGAACATTTTCGCACGTCTTAACGTGTGTTTTTGCGAGGGGTATTTACAATTCGGAACTTTACTTGGCTTTTTCTCTGTTAGCTGTCGTTGACATTGGGGAATGCGGGTAATTCATCGAATGAAAAACGTGGTATTCAAACAAAGACAATCTTTTCCACGCCTACTTGTTCCCTGCAGGGCTGTCACTCATTTTCATCAAATGGTCAAAGCATTTCAAATTATGTTCACTTCATTAGCAGTCAGCCGGGAATCATGATATGCGCGTCAAATACACACGGAACGCCATCATTGGCTCCACGGAAGCAGCAGGCAAGCCGGGAGGGATTCCGGAGGAAATATGTACATTGTAATACGTCAAAGTGTCCTTCCAGCTGAGGATTAAAGGGGATGGCATGCGGGTAATTGATTGAATGCAAAGAAAAATGGGCTGCTTGAATGTTCGCATTCTTCTGCAGCTGGTGGGATATACATGATAAAATTTTCCTCTCCACGACCTTCGGTGGCGGTCCTGGCAATTGGGTGCAAAACTTTACCGTGTTTTTCTGTATCCCGAAACGGTGAGTATCCGTACAGAACGACGAGCGAACAGCGAAGGCAGCGGGTCGAATGAATAATGGTCCCGAGTGTTGATGCAGTAAAAAATCTGCACTGCAAGCATCGGAAATACACACCGGATGCTGGTCCTGGTGCCCAGTGAGTGTATGCACAGCGTTTTGAATATGCAACTATCGTTGTCGTTACTTTCTTTCTTGCTACTTTCATTTCGCCCACAGCAGTTACGGATGGTGGTGTTTTTTTTGTTGTTACGCCATGAAAAAAGAGGAAAAACGCGTAAGGAGATGAAAATTTTGTGGTTCTCGGAAAGAGTTTGGGGTAAAAAAAATAAACGGAACGATGGGAGATATGCTGAATATTGGATTTTTATCTCCCTGAGCTTTCCACATTCGAACTCATCCAAGTAGGTTGGAAATATTATACCATTATAATCACTGCATACTTGATGGCGAATATTCGTTGTCTGCGGGCGATTTGTGAGGGTATATGTGCAAGACAGCGAGAGTGGGAAAGAGATTGGGGAATTTGTTTTCCCACAAGCAAAAATTGCAGTGACTAGAAACGGTTGAATGTGTGGCTGTGGCGAGTTGAAATTAGGGGTAATCCAACAGTGGGTTAATTGACTTTTACTTTTTTACGGTGGGCGACCAATTTGTGTGATTACTTTGGGGTAGTTTCAGAATCTTGTGTGAGTGAGACTCAATTTGAAAAGGCAACAGTTGATGAAGAATGGTCATTTATTGCATCATCAAGTGCTGAAGCTGTTTTCGTTCACATTTTTTATCGAACAAATCAGGAAAGAAATGGCAAAATTCTTAGTGATTTTTGTAAGACTGCAACTCGATAAAAGAGATGAAACGGACATGAGGAAAACAGCAGAGATTCCGGAGTCTCTGGTTTTCAAATCTACAATATTCATCGAGCCTCAATAACATTTAAGAACACACTTCTACAACATTAAAATTAAACACGAAACCGAATTAACCCGATGTCACGACCAACAAGGAAACTAAAAAATCGAGGGGTCGTATCCGAGACACGATCGCTTAGGACGTAGGACTACACAATATTTTTTTTAATTTGTTGATTTATCATTTCGGATATTATTTGTGAATACGTCGAAGTTCCATAAATATTTTTTTAGTAAAAAGTTCCAGGGACCCTGAAAAGTTTTAATGGCTTGCGTGGTTTTGTAGAATCATTTCGAGAAGCAACAATTCTTTCTTGCCTTTGCGAAAACAATACACCAATTGGTCATATTTTGCAATTTGTTTCTTTATATCAATGCACGCATTGCACTGAGTATTTACCGAGAGGTATCTTCCGTGCATCGCCATTCAACAAACATCAAACACGCGTCCAACAGATGCACACAATTGCAGCGATAAAAATGAAACATCGAAACACACTTCATGTGAAATATTCGCTAGCGTTTACAGCTCGAGGGGAAACATGAAACAAAAAACGAGTAGAATAAGCGACCTTTGTTGTTTCGGGCACAGAAAGTTTCTGAGAATTTTCCTCAGAGGATATGCAATTCTTAAACCCTAGCGACAGCTAACTTACTATGCAAGGGTGGAGTTTACTTCGCAAATATTCTCTTTTCCCTATCCTCTTCGTTGTTTCTATTCTAGCGGCTGCATAAGTTGCCCGTTATTGACAGCTCTGTTCGGGAAAGCATACAAATGGACAGAACAAATGTATGGGGAAATGGGAATGCTTCCAAGTTTCATCAATTTAAACCATATAAAGACTATGGGATTGTAATGTATATCATATCAAACAAAACTTAGAAAATTTTCGATTAGATTGGTATGCAAATCGTTGAAATCCGTTCGCTGCAAAAATAGTTATTAACGTTAACTTTATTTCATAAAAACGTGACCTGTTTTCTGATTTGCCAACCTTAATGTAACACGTAGTCCTACGTCAAAAACAACATACATTTTATTCTCATAAAATACTTTATTATAACACAAAATGAACTTCAGAACACTTAACACCAAAGCACTCTAAACACTCTATACATATTAAATGCTAGGTCCTTAATCCGCACCAAAGAATGAAAATAATTAGTACAGCTATATATCAAAATATTTATTCTCACTTACCTTTAATACCAAGAACAATTACCTGATCAGAACACTAATTATTTGTGTACACACGACAGAAAACAACAATCACAACAAACGAACCAAAATCAAGAGAATTGTCATAAGATAGGAACATGTGGAAAACGGATTCGCTATACAAAAAGCAATTGTGTTATAGAGAATACTCTAGACACAATCCTAACAAATAGAACTATAGACATTGATAGTATAAATATATGAATAGAGTAAAGCATGTTCAGAACAGTGGTAAACCACAATAAAACCATCGATCAGTCTACTCTCTACTCATCACTCAAAAATTCTGCTCAGAAACTCTCGGGACGGAAACACCGATGATGTATATTTTTCCGGAATTCATATCCAGTCTGCCAAAAAAATCCGAATGGGGTCTAAAACCGAGAGTTCTTAAAATGTAATGGTTGTACATCCGGGTGTCGTTCCGTTTCTACAAGATGGCACAAGGTGCTATAAATAGTCGATGTACACAGCTGATTCTTGTTGAAGTGTTGACATCTGTCAACCAAATACTGCTTACAGGTCTTCGAGTTTTGCACAACAAGTTCAATTTTTACTGCGTTGAAAATGTTGAATTTCGTTGCAACTAAGCACCATTTGCGGAAAGTTCTGATTTTCTGTTTCCACTGGAATAAATAGTGCAGCTGAAGTGCATCGAATACTTGTGGAAGTTTAGGGTGACTCTGAACCATCGGATAGATTTTGTACGGCAGGGTTGCCACATTTAATTCTGTAAAATTTTCTGAAAAAAATTTTGTATAGCTGTACTTCAGTAAAAAAAACTGTATAAAAACTGTATCAAAAAACTGACAAAACAAAAATGTAAAGAAAGGTTTATTCTCATTTTGAATTTATTTTTCAAATTAATGCGTTTTTAAAGTCGTATCAATACAACAAAATAAATCATAAAAATCATAATCCTCTGAATTGTATAAGGTTCATACATGGTTTTGTTAAACTTTGCCTCCATGTTCTTTTTAACAAATGAAAAAATAGCATATGGTTGAACATTTTTATAAACCAAGTTATGTTCATGATAACGAAAAAAAAAACAAAGTTTATTAGTAACAAGGTAGATAAAAAAATGGGTGGGTTATATCTATGATATAACCGCAAGGTTGACGTGGAACTACCTTAACTTAGCAATCATTTTTTTAAATTGTATTGATTAAATTTTTGAATGAAACAATTTTTTTCTCTATTATAGTGACATTCAACACATTTTAGCTGGTTCGTCACTTTTACTTCCATTTTTGGAAGAATGTCGGGAGTGAGAATTTAACTCGTGATCTTCAGCGTTAGAGGTATGGATGATCACCTCCACAAATGAAACAATTTCCGAATTCAATAGAACTCAATATCTTTGCTTTGTGAGTAAAAAGATTGTATAATGACATATAAGGACAATTCAAGCATTGTGATAGATTATGTTCTTCGTTACAAGTAAATTTAATGACAGTCCTTTTACGTTTGTTATGATGACATCTTTGTTTAGAAGTCTGTGTTAGGCAAACACATTTCAGTCGGAACAAAAATGCCCCCGATTTGCATGTATTTGCAATGCCGATTTCCCCAGACACCTTGGTTCTGAAGTCTGTGTTGGGGCAACACAATATAATAGGAACAAAAATGGCCCCGAAATACATGTCTTCATAATGCCAATTTCCCCACGCTTCATGGATTTGAAGTCTGTGTTAGGGAAACACATTTCAGTCGGAACAAAAATGCTCCCGACTTACATGTATTCGCAATGCCGATTTCCTCACGCTCCTTGTATTTGAAGTCTGTGTTGGGGAAACACATTTCAATCGGAACAAAAAATACCCCCGACTTTAAAGTATTTGCAATGCCGATTTCTCTAACGCTGCTTGGTTTTGATGGCTGTGTTGGGGAAACCGTCAATCGGGCCAATCAAAACGAGTTAATTAGGGCCTTTAGATAACGCTTAACATTTTACAGTTATCAATTGTTCATCTAATGAAAAATAACATTTTATTAATTGCGATAGAAGCGTAGACATATTCCCTATCAATTGATGCAAACATCTTTCCGATCTAGTAAGAAATGTTCGAGTTATAATCATTCGGAATCTTTCATTTTTTCCTGCATGTTCTGTGTTTAGGTTTTCATTGTAATATGGGGGGTAACCCCCATATACTCCGGTTAGACGTAGTCCCACGTCAAAAATGCACTGTAATAAACTGAATGTTTAAAATTGAATAAAATTTTTGTAAATTCTGTATCTTTGCTGAAAATCTGTAATTATGTATATACAGATTCTGTATCTCAAATTTGGGGAAAAATCAGTGAAATACAGAATATTCTGTACGATTGAAAAGTGGTGATTCTAGCATGAGAGACAAAAAGCTTCCGGGTTAACCGAAAAAGTTTGAAGGCGAATAATTACAGAACTAGAGAATAATTGGGAGTAACTTGACAAGGCATTCCTAAGTGATTCAAAGTCGCAGGATACATCAAATAGCAAGGAAATTGTGTTCCACATAAATTGAAAGCCAGAAATGACGAATGACGATTTTGTATGTCCGAAATGTTGCTTGAGCGGCACAAAAAGAAGTCTTTTTTGCAACGAATCGTTACCGGGGACATTGCTGGCCTCAAAAGGGTGTGATTCACTATGAACTTCATAATATTCCATCATGACAATGCTCGGCCTCTAGTTACTGTTCGAGTTAAAAACTATTCGGGAAATAGCGGATGGGAAATTCTGGTTCACCCGCCTTACCTTGCCCTTTCAAACTACCTTTTGTTTCGACCGATGGAGAACGCTTTGGGTGGAATACGTTTTGCTTCAGAACAGGGTATCAAAAATTGGCTGGATTCATTGTTGGCTTCAAACAATGAATGTGACAAAAGTGCGAGGGAATCCGTAAATTTTCAGAAAGATAGGGAAAAAGTAGTGGCCTAGAGCGGTTAGAGAGCTTCAATTCGGTATTAAATTTTCTCACCTTCCAAATGGCAACAGAATTGTCCCACGAAGCGTACTTTTTGAATTGTAGCCAGTTGAAGGCATACAGAACTTGAAACAAAATAAAAAGTTCAATAACACTGTCATTGTTGAAAAGCAACCATATGCGTAGAAGGATTTTTTTCTTCATAAACTATGATTCTCTACCATCTCCTGAAAGATTCCGGATATATGATTTTTTTTTATGTGAGCAATGAGTTTTCTGACCTTAAAAGGATGAATCAAAAATTAAATTCTTCAAATTTGAAAAACGAACAGTATATGTATGTAAAACAATAAAAAATTGTATTTGAAAGAAAATCTAGACTGTATATAATAGAGCCCGCTCTGTGTATGGAATCTAATATATGAAATCCGAGACCCAAAATCTGGAATTTAATTGTGAAATCTTTAATCAGAATGTGAATTTAAATAATCCTATTTAATATAAATATCTGCACACAAGAACTGAATATGTTATAATACGAAATATGTGAACAACGATGAAAACTGCATGGAGAAATCTGCTGAATAAAAAAATTGCTCTGATTGTGCACCAATTTCGTATATTTATTCGTTTTCGAAAAGTGTTAGAAACACATTTTTTTTTATTTCGCCCTAAGAGTGTATCATTTAGAATTAGGAGGGTCTCAAAAGATCATCTGTTCTACCAATACGCCCATTCTGTTTCATCCTAAACCACCAATGGGTCTCTATTGGTTTTAAATTAGAAATCGAACCGATGGAACACATGAGTGGTTTGAGGCGAAACATGGAACTTATTATAGTAGAACTACGATTATCCTCGGAATTGAGTGACAGGGTCACCACGTATAACGAAAATCGTGGATAGTCTCTCTGATTCTTATGGACTCGGAAACTACTAAACCGATCGACTCTCAAGCAAATCGAGCGAAATTTGGCATGTGGAGGTTTAAGGGGGCACAAAACGTTTCTATGGTGAATTGACACTCCTCCCTCCTCTCTAGAGGGGAGCTGCCATACGAATTAAATTTCTTTTCACAAATTTCTGTATAACTCGAAAACTAATCAAGCAAATGGAACCAAATTTGGCATGTGGAGGTTTTTTGGCACGATAAATGTTTCGGTGATGTTTTTTCCCTCCTGTGAAATGGAGAGGGGGTTCCGTAAAAATAATACACATATTTCAACCAAACATATTCCAACCAAACATGACAATTGGAAAACTCTGGAGAAAAAATGGAAAATTTTGAGTATTCAGTTTGCATATGATCTACAATTACATAGTAACAAGCGTTGTCAGTCCATTTGATGTTTGCGAAAGTGGAAATGGATTTTAATGTGATAAATCGCACTTCTATATCTACTTCTATCTAAATAAATAAAAATGGATCACCAAATGTGTTGATAAGAGCAAAACTCGAGAAAGGAATTGTTCCATTTAGGGCGGTCTTTATTCTATCATATTTCCTGTATGAAACATTTATTCCATGTAACGGAGAAATGTGTTATTTGCAAGCGGTTGAAAAATCTCGAACGAGAATTGTGATAATAATCTGATATTATAATGACGATTTTAGGTAAAAGTACTAGGTATTTTTTTTTTTATAAATCGTTTATTTTTACAGGCTCAGTTACATTAGTTTAAAGGAGCCGAATTCTTAAATATATTTTTTAAAACTATACATATACAATTTTCCTAACACTATGGTTAGTAAGGTGGAAAACCGATTACTCGCGGTTTACTCGAGTTTAGAAGGGCGACATATTCTTTCAGGAAAGGGATGGGATATAAGGGAATTGTTACAATGTTGGTGATCACACTTAATTCTTAAATCTATTCGTATATCTTTTGTATATTTACATTTCAACTTATTTTACTGTTTATCCCAAGGGGGGCAATCGCTCGCAATGGATGAAAAGGAGGGTATAAAGATATAGGGACAATCACACACGAAGATCGATAGCTTTAAGGAAAACATATATTTGGGTCATGTAATCAAGGTCTAACCGAGCCAACACATCTCTCACCGGCACATTGGGCTGTCTTCCTCGGGCCCGAAGGGAGTTTTCTAAATTCGATCTGGCGACAAGATACACCTCGCACGACCAAACAACATGCTCGATGTCGTGATAACCTTGACCACAGACGCAGAGATTGTTGCTGGCAAGATTGAAACGAAAGAGTAGCGCATCTAACGAACAGTGATTGGACATGAGTCGGGAGAAGGTGCGAATAAAGTCCCGACTCAAGTCCAGACTTTTGAACCACGGTTTGACGCTAACCTTAGGGATAATCGAGTGAAACCACCGGCCCAATTCATCTTCATTCCACTTGCGTTGCCAGTTAGCGATGGTGTTTTTGCGGACTAAAGAATAAAATTCATTGAAGGCGATTTGACGCTGATAAATATTGCCTTCAATTGCACCTACCTTTGCTAATGAGTCAGCCCTCTCATTACCCGGAATGGAGCAATGTGAAGGGACCCAGATAAAGGTAATGACATAACAGCGTCTGGATAAAGCACTCAAAATTTCTCGTATTCTCTCAAGGAAGTACGGCGAGTGCTTTTCCGGCCTCACTGAACGGATAGCTTCGACAGAGCTAAGACTATCCGTTACAATGTAATAGTGTTCAACAGGTCGTGAGGCGACGCTGTCCAGCGCCCAATGAATTGCTGCCAATTCAGCAATATACACTGAGCAAGGATTCTGAAGACTGTGGGAGGTGCTAAAAAATTCGTTGAACACTCCAAATCCTGTGGACTCATTCATAGAGGACCCATCAGTAAAGTACATATTATCACAATTGACACGCCCATACTTTGCTTCGAAAATCGTAGGAACGATCCCCGATCGATGATAATCTGGAATTCCATGGATATCCTGCTTCATGGACAGATCAAAATGTACAGAGGAATTGATGTAGTCAGGAAAACAAACACGGTTGGGAATATACGAAGAAGGATCAACCTGCATGGAGATGAATTCATGATATGAACTCATGAATCCGGAGTGAAAATTTAGCTCGATCAGCTGCTCAAAATTTCCGATCACCAATGGGTTCATAACCTTACACCGGATGAGGAACCGAAGAGATAATAAATTGAAGCGATCTTTTAGTGGGAGTACGCCTGCCAAAACCTCGAGGCTCATGGTATGCGTTGAGGGCATACATCCCAACGCAATACGGAGACAAAGATACTGAATTCGCTCGAGTTTAATGAGGTGTGTTTTGGCAGCTGATTGAAAACAGAAACTGCAATACTACATCACTGAGAGAATAGTTGTTCGATACAACATTGGGCTCCCCACCAGGTTCCGGTAATTGTACGGAGAAAGTTTTTTCTTTGTTGGCATTTTTTCTCAGATACCTAATATGGGCACCCCAAGTACATTTGGAGTCGAACCATACCCCAAGATACTTGAATGACATAGCATGAGTGATCGGTTTACCCAAAAGTTGAAGCTTTGGTTTTGCTGGTCTATGCTTCCTAGAAAAAACCACCATCTCTGTTTTCTCCGTGGAGAATTCGATCCCTAGCCCAATGGCCCAGGTTGAAAAATTGTTCAAAGTATCTTGTAAGGGTCCTTGCAAGTCGGATTCGTTTGATCCTACGACAGACACCACTCCATCATCTGCAATTTTGTGTAATGCAATTGTCGATGTCGTCGATGTCGTGTTGTACAAAGGGTGCTTAAACATGAGCCCTGGGGGAGGCCCATGTAAGAGAACCGACTTACTGCCGAATCTCCGTGAGAAAAGTTCAAATGTTTCTCACAAAGCAAGATATATAATATATAATTCAATAGAGGCGGCAGACCCCGAGAGTGTAATTTGTCTGACAAAACCTCTATTGAAACAGAACCAAAGGCCCCCTTTATGTCCAAGAATACTGAAGCCATTTGTTTTTTTTCGGCGTAAGCCATTTGAATTTCTGAAGAAAGCAACGCAAGACAATCATTCGTCCCCTTGCCCCTGCGGAACCCATATTGTGTATCTGAGAGTAGGCCTTTCGTTTCAACCCATCGATCAAGGCGAAACAAGATCATTTTCTCCAACAATTTCCGTATACAAGACAGCATTGCTATTGGGCGGTACGAATTGGAGTCGGACGCGGGTTTTCCGGGTTTTTGAATAGCTAAAACTCGTACTTGTTTCCAATCATCCGGAACAACATTATGCTCCAGAAACTTATTGAATAAATTCAACAAGCGATGTTTGGCCACATCGGGGAGGTTTTTCAACAAGTTGAACTTAATTCTATCCGATCCTGGAGCCGAATTGTTACATGAAAGGAGAGCAAGAGAGAATTCTACCATCGAAAACTCGGAATCAAGATCGCACCTATCTTGTGGTATATCTCGAACAATTCTTTGCACGGGAGCGAAATCGGGACAAACCTTTCGTGCAAAATTAAAAATTCATCGATGTGAATGTTCCTCGCTTTCATTCGATGAAGAGCGATTTCTCATGTTTCGAGCCACTTTCCATAATTTTTCATTGACGTTTCTCGTGACAAACCTCCCACGAAATTTCGCCAATAAGCACGTTTTTTACTTTTGATCAAGTTTTTAAATTGATTTTCAAGGTCTAAATACGTTTGAAAATTGTCAATGGTTCCTCGTTTCCGAAAAGCTCTAAATGCATTCGATTTTTCTACATAAAGCTTTGAACATTGACTATCCCACCATGGATTGGGATGCCTTCGGCGAATGGTGGAACCTGGGATGGGTTTCGTTTGAGCGCGAACCGCGCTGTCATGGATCAAACGAGAAAGGAAGTTATACTCCTCCAATGGAGGTAAACCATCTCTGGAATTGATGGCTAGAGCAATCGCGTCCGCATATTTTTTCCAGTCAATGTGTCTTGTGAGGTCATATGCCATGTTTATAGATTCAGAAGAATTCGACCCAATGGTGATGGAAATTTTGATTGGCAAGTGATCACTACCGTTGGGATCCTGGATTACATTCCAGTTGCAATCTAACGATAGTGGATTCGAGTAAAGTGAGAGGTCAAGAGCACTTGGGTTAGCAGGAGGCTTAGGAACACGTGTTGTTTCCCCAGTGTTCAAAACGGTCATGTTGAAGCTGTTACAAAGGTCATATATCAACAATGAACGATTGTCATGGTACGGTTCCCCCAGGCAGTTCCGTGAGAGTTGAAGTCTCCCAAGATCAATCGTGGCTCAGGAAGGAGTGAGCACATGTCAATAAGTTGCTTGCGGCTAACCGCAGCTCTCGGAGGCCAATACAAGCTGACAATACAGAGGTCTTTGCCTCTGATGTTTGCATGACAAGCAACAGCTTCGATCCCTCCAATAGGTGGAAGGTCAATTCGAAAAAATGAGTGGCACTTATTGATCCCCAATAGCACCCTTCCGTATCTGTCATCACGGTCCAAGCGTATAATATTAAAATCGTGGAAAAAGAGATCATCTCGCGAAGAAAGCCAAGTTTCGGACAGAGCAAAAACATCACAATTGAAGTTATGAATTAAAAATTTCAATGTATCCAATTTAGGGATAAGACTACGACAATTCCACTGTAAAACAGTGATATCTCCGACCTCTCTATTTGAATTAGACATCAAAAGAGATGATCATTGCAAGGAGGGGCCATGTTTGCATCAATTGTTGCAAAATTGTCTTCAGTACTGGAAGCATTGAGATGACAATGGTTCTGATGGAATCGGAAACATTAAAACACGTGAAGATTTGATCCACAAGGTCAGTCAACTTTATAAATCCCGATTGGGAAGTTGAGCTGGACGCAAAAAAAGGGACAGTTGGGGTTTTTGATGTCCCCTCGAGTGCTGGGTCGTTCGAAGGTGAACTATTCCCACGGAAGCCAGGAGGAACCTGATTTTGCTTATCCGCTGCACTCGATATTTTAGGCAAGCTAACATGGGGTACCACCGATGGGACTTTGAACTTTGGGAGTGGACACATTTTTGCGCCGGGAATTCCCTTTGAAAATAAACGGTGTGCCCTCGTTAGCTGTATCCGCTTCCAATTCGTCAACTGGCAATGAAGCAAAGACATTGTTTGTTGGTAATGGTTGTTGTTGTTGAGCCAGTGGAGAAGCGCCCTTTAAAATATCCGCGAAAGTGCGTTTCGAGAGCACGTGTGGGGATCCCCCGCAATATGGACATCTATGCTCAGTCGCACTGCAGGATTTCCCCTCATGTTGCTCTCCGCAAGTGGCACAGCGCTCCTTGTTGGCGCAATAAGCTACTGTATGACCAACTGACTTGCATTTGTTGCAAGTCATGGGCTTTGGCACGAAGAGTGGCACCGGCAGCCTCCATTTGTCCACCATAACGTAGTCAGGGAGGGCGGCACCAGCAAAAGTGACTCGAAACGAGTCGTACGGCGTAAATTTCTTTTCTTCTCCTTCCTGGGTAACTTTTCCAAGTTGGCGACATTCCAAGATTTTGACTTCCATCGAAGGAAGCCTCTTGAACCTGCCAACTCCCACACTTTGTATAGTTTTGCACGTCAGACCCGTTTCAGATATAACGCCCCCAATTTCTACGTTATGGGAGGGAATAAAAACTCGATATTCGAGGATGAAATGCTTATCAGCAACAATATCGTTCGCGTCCTTTCGGTTAGACACGACAACTCGCAGTTTGTTCGGTCTTACTTTGCAAATTTTGAAAACAGAGGTGTATCTTTTCAGATCTGTCATAATCTGTACGACCCTCAAGGCTTTACCATTAGGTTTGGGCCGGAAAAAACAACCCAAGGACCAGCGTCAGGTGCATCGTCCGGATAAACCCTGACAAGGGGAGCGGATACAATAGGAGAGGAATTCGAGAACAAGGTTTGATTGGGGACAGTAACATCAGAGGGGGGAAGTGATGTCGATGATTGGGTGGAAGTATTAGAGGAATCAGGGGAAAGGTTTGCAATCTTTTTTTTGGAGGGGGGGGGGGGCTTGGTAGTGTGAGTAGACTCGTCCCCAGAAGAAGAATCTTCGGGCATAGGAGTCCGTTTAAGGGACTTACTACACCCTGCTTGAGAAAGCGAGGGGGAGTCTGAAATGTCCATGTCTAGACCCCCACCCTCCTCCATTCTTAGAACGAACGATTATTACTTTTACAATTTTTTTATTTATCTCACTTGTTAAAAAAAAAATTAAAAAAAAACTTAAATAAAATAAAAATAATTACATAAATTCCGATATGCGCTCTGTTACCCTATTAAGGGAGACACAAAAGCCACGCGCTACGGAGACAACACAATAGCAGAAGAATAACGTTATTGTTGTACTCAGCTGAGCGTCAACCACGTGTTGACGATGCCGTTATGGTTATTTATCCACTACAGACGCCGATCCGGACTACTGCAGAGGCACTGCTTCCTCGGTTCCGGCTGCTTTGGGCACTTTGGGCACTAATTCACCACAGAACACACGAGAAAAAAAACCAACTCGTTAGGGAGAAGAGAAAAAAAAACTTCGAGAACAATGCTTGAGGAGTGATGAATAGCACATCCAGCTCCTTCAAGTTGTTGTACGTGAATGAGGTATTTTTTAGTAAAAGATAATTTTAAAGGGTAGTTTAGAAGATCAATCAATGAACAGCTCTGCGATTGGACCCATGAACGTGCGCTTAGTAAGAAAATGTGAATGTGATAGCGATAAATAAATTTTGGGCGGGATGAAGTTTGCCGGGTCAGCAACTAAAGGACTAAAAATGAGACCAATCGTGGATAATCCGAAATCATCCACCCTCGGATTATCGAGGTTATACTGCAGTTAAATCGTATAAAGGGTGTGTCACATCAAATTGCATCACGGAAAAAACGCTGTAGAAATTCGGCCAGTAGACCGATCCTTTTGAAAATTTAAGACAGTAAAATAAAAACTATTAAACAACTTTTGGCATTTTCTTTTTATTCATACTTCGAGCCCAAGCCCGTATGCTCGCACCTTCTCTTTACCCCGTTCATAAGGTTCTGTACAACGTCAGGTTGTAGTTTTTTTTTAACAGAAATCCATTTTCTCTTGAAGTTCGCCTCCGATTTGACAACTTTTGGGTTCTTCCGGAAGGCCTACTTCATAATCGCCCAATATTTCTCTATTGGGCGAAGCTCCGGCGCGTTGGGCCGGTTCATTTCCTTCAGCACGAAGGTGACCCCGTTGGCTTCGTACCACTCCAATACGTCCTTTGAATAGTGGCACGAAGCGAGATCCGGCCAGAAGATGGTCGGGCCCTCGTGCTGCTTCAATAGTGGTAGTAAGCGCTTCTGTAGGCACTCCTTAAGGTAAACCTGCCCGTTTACCGTGCCGGTCATCATGAAGGGGGCGCTCCGCTTTCCGCAAGAGCAGATCGCTTGCCACACCATGTACTTTTTGGCAAACTTGGATAGTTTCTGCTTGCGAATCTCCTCCGGAACGCTGAATTTGTCCTCTACGGAGAAGAACAACAGGCCCGGCAGCTGACGAAAGTCCGCTTTGACGTAGGTTTCGTCGTCCATTACCAGGCAATGCGGCTTCGTCAGCATTTCGGTGTACAGCTTCCGGGCTCGCGTCTTCCCCACCATGTTTTGCCTTTCGTTGCGGTTAGGAGCCTTCTGAACCTTGTATGTACGCAGGCCCTCCCGCTGCTTGGTCCGCTGGACGAATGAACTTGACAAATTCAACTTATTGGCGACATCCTGGACCGAACTTCTCGGATCACGTCTAAAATGCTTAACTACGCGCTTGTGATCTTTTTCACTGACGGAGCATCCATTTTTGCGGTTCTTCACCTTCCGGTCGATGGTTAGGTTCTCGAAGTATCGTTTTAGTACTCTGCTGACCGTGGATTGGACGATTCCCAGCATCTTACCGATGTCCCGATGTGACAACTCCGGATTCTCGAAATGAGTGCGCAGGATTAATTCACGACGCTCTTTTTCGTTCGACGACATTTTTCCAAATTTAAGAAAAATTGACAGTGAAGCATGGCCAACGTGATCTATACACTCTTATCTGATTAAAAGCGAAAGCTGAAGATATAATTCCTAAAAATTAAATTTCTACAGCGTTTTTTCCGTGATGCAATTTGATGTGACACACCCTTTATATGAAAAACGAAAAGATAGGTTCCCTGAAGTTTAATATTTTATGTGAAAAAGTCTGAACCTTCCGCGATAAATTTGAAAAAGTTAGTGTCTTCTTTTGTCCGACACATCGAAAATCACGAAAATAAACATTTTTTTTAGAAATCCGCCTGGAATGACTATTTCATTTTTTTGAAATGAATTGATTTTCCGCCTTCTCCGCGCTGGTTTCGTCAGACCGACAGAGCACTTTTCGTTTGGAGAGTGTCCGCACAGGGAATAGCAGCAACAATTTTAATTTATTAATGATTTTGAGAAAAGGCCGCTATCGATTCACAGAGACAGATTTAGGTCAGACGAAAAGTTTATTGTTGGTTCCCTAGCTCGGCCGAGGCTCAGCATGGTAAGAAATCGGTTGAGCACTTCCAAATTTCTGAATTTTCGGAAACGGGTGTATTGGCAAGACAGTCGAACTCTATCTCCTAAGGGTGAAATAAAAAAAAGCGCGTAAAATTTTTCGAATAGGAATAAATATGTGAGAATTGAGCAGAATCAGAGCAATATGTTTTTATGGATTTGCTGTACAAGAAATTTCCTATCCAAGAATTCGAAATCTATAACTCATCTGTATGCTATCTTGGTGTGCAATTTATAGTCTGTTATCAATAATCAATATCTGATATCCAAGCACTGAGAACTGGAACATTTGAAGTACGAGGGCAGTCCAATAAGTACATAGCCTACAAAAAAAAAACAAAAATTATGGAAAAAGGCGATTTATTTCTCAACATAGTCTTCTTTTAACTCGATACACTTGATCCAGCGATGCTCGAACTTCTTCAATACATCTAAAAAAAACGTTTTCTCGAGGTCTGCAAAGTAGGCCTCCGTGGCGACGATGACCTCCTCATTCGACTCAAATTTCTGCCCGGCGAGTGAGTTTTTCAATTTTGGAAACAAAAAAAAAGGCGCACGGGGCCAAATCTGGAGAATACGGTGGATGCAATTCATTGTGCAATTCGACCAATTTACATTTTTTTCCATTTTTCTAAAATCCGCGAACACGCCCGCTTCCACACACGGTCAAAACAAAACTACGAGTCCGATTCGGTTGAAACTTTGACAGTAGCCGTTTACGAGAATGTACTACACGATAAGTAATCTCTCTTGCGATACTGACACCATCGGGCGATGAGGCTTAGTACTTATCGGACCGTCCTCGTATGATCAATATATTATGATGATGTGTTTTTTTTTTTAAAAAGATGATGATGGTCCCACCTCTTTCCCCTACAAAGGCTGGAGCGGGACGAGATATCTTATTGATAATAATTGAGTTACTGAGTTTATTACATCATACTAACCAGTGAGCACATTAAATTGAAAAGAAAACTGACTGGTTATCCCGCAGACATAGATTACTAATCGATAGAACAATTTAAGCCTTTGTCTAAAGTATTCATTCCATGGCATGTCGAGAGAATTTCCAACCCGGGAAGACCCTAGACCGATCGGGAATTGAACCCAATGCCTATGTCAGTATTAGCCATGAATTTCCAGGGGAAATCCCGCTTTATCAGATCCCCGGCCACGGCCTGCAATTGCGATCGTTTCCGAGTTCTAGTAGCTGAGCAAACCCAAGCCTTATTCTAGCCGACACTTCAGGCCCATCACTTTACATATCCCAAGGCATGTCAAGAAATTTTCCAACCCGAAAAAATTCTTGACCGATCAGGAATTGAACCCAATACCTATGTCAGCATTAGCCTAGAATTTACAAAGGAATTCCCGCTTCACTGGATACCCGACAACGGTCTGTTAATCGTTTTCGAGACCAGACAGCTGAGCAAACCTAAGCCTAATTCCAGCCGATACTTCAGGCCCTACATTCAACCTGGGGTATAAACGTGTCAACCTGAATCTGCAATGAGATCCGCCACAACACAGAAAAATCTTGATATAATTATCTGTTGAGAAGATGAATTTACAAGTATTCCGATTGAGCTATCCCTAGCTTACCTCAGGTTTCCACATTAAACCCATTTGAATGCTTTCATTAAAAAGAATTGTTTTTGCATATGTTCTATCTCAAGTTGTCTATGTGTGCTAACGCGCGCGGGCTCAAGCTATTGAAGATTTCACAAATATTGTTTAAGTTAACCATCATCATTATAGTCTAAAGATAAAAAAATACAAATATCCGTTAAACTTCGTCATCTTACACACTAACATTAATTATATGCAGGGTCAAAAATCTAAATCATGCTTCAAAAACTCTTTACAAATACTACGGAATATTCGAAGGCTTGTTGCTGTCTTTGCTTCATTTGGTAATGTGTTATACAGGCAATATCCTTTATAAAAAAGTGAGTTTTGGGTACATGACATTCGAAAGTTCATGGTTCTGAGGTCACTTGCTTGCCTTGTGTTATATCGGTGCATATCTCTTCCATACGTTATCGTGTTTTGTAAATAGTTCGGTTGTGTGCACCCGTGGCCGAGTGGTTAGCGTCATAACTAACATGCCGGGTGTTCGGGTTCGATTCCCGTTCTGGTCGGGGGAATTTTTCGTCAAAGAAATTTCCTCCGACTTGCACTGTGATCACGCGTATTCTAGAGCTTGCCACTCAGAATGCATTCAAGGCGTGTTATTTGGCATAGAAATCTTAACTAAGTACTAATAAAAATGACGCAAGTAATACTACGTTGAGACGGCGAAGTTCCTCTAGGAACGTTAGTGCCATTGAAGAAGAAGAAGAAGAAGAAATAGTTCGGTTTCATGCCGCTAACCATCTTATATATGAACGTAAGAGTGCAATATTTGATACGCTGTCCCACTGACATCCATTGTAGGCATTCAAGCATAAATCTTCGTGGAGTAAGTTATACAGGCTATCATTTTGGAAAGTCCATTCGCCTCCACATGATAAATATATATATTTTAGTTTTTTTTCCGAAATCAATAATCTGATCTGTAGAAACTTCGAACCTAACCCGAAACTGCAAAACAAAATTTGTGCAGTCTGTTCAATCTAAATTTAGAGCTCATATCTGCATAGAAAGACTGAATCCGAAATCTGTGATCCGAAGTAATGGAGACGGATACGAAATTGGAATTGAGTTTCTTTCGTTAGTAACAATGACCATTAGTATCATAAGAACATTCAGGACCCGCAAGAGAGAATACGTTTGGTAGAAATGTACTTCAAAAATGACCTGAAAGATGCTTCGGGAGGGAGATTCAAAGCGTCGGGTTGTGGCAGACCTCGGTATTTCTGGAACAGCTCTGAGCAAGAGGTGCGAACTCCATTTTTAAATCGTTATTCGTTACATCGGAGAATGAGAACTTGACTTAAAAATATTTTTTTTTTCTGTCAGAATTGGGTCTGCGTATGTCTGAACCATCTGACAAACAAAATAATTAGAGCGTTCCCATCTTGGGCTGTTCCCTCGAGAGTAGCAACTGCCAACTTCACGCGGGCCGTAGGAGTGATTCACACCTGTCATTTGTCGAATGAAAATATGCGATCTCAACGGGGTTATGAAGCCCTAGCTATACACACACACACGCGCCCAGTCCCGACGTTCGTTCTGGATGGTAATTTTTCGGCTGTCACGCTTACGGCTTCTCTTACAGCAATTCATTACAAGCGTTTCATCTCATGAGGCCTTCGCTCTCCAGCTTCTTCGCACACGGAACAGCAGCAGTGTGGCAACGAAAGGGAAAACGGGGAACTGCCCTGGGAGTTTCGGATTAATTAAGAGATGATGCTCGAGCACCGTAAAATGGCAACCAAAGCCATTCGCTTTGCTGACGCGGCGGCAAAAGGGCTCTGCCACCAGAGTGTACAGGCTATTAAATATGCCCAACTTACAAGCGCCCTCTCTCCACTTGGAGGAACGAGAGAAAGTGAGTTGGCTGTAATTATGAAGATGTTAAGTCCCGAAATGACGACGCCGACTCATTCCGCCACGCTAGGGTGCGGATGAAATGTCGAAATAACAAGCACTTTTTATGGGTTTCCTGCCCGAAGGATCCTCGGGCTGAGGGCGTCAGTTCGGAGGGGAAGCTTGTGCTATGATAAGAGAAATCGTTTGTACGCAAGCGGTTTTGCGTATGTAGAAGAGGTTATTCTGTCTTAAATATTTCACAGCAACATAAGCCTGGAAAAACAGGGCAGAACAATCATTAAATTCAAATCTCCCATTAGTCAGAATTTCGCTATTCATAAAACCTTCAAAATTCCCGACCATGTTTTTGAAGAAACCAAAAAGCCCCAAAAGTTTTACTCATTCGCCTTACCCTCCGTATTCCTTGAGTCAGACAAAAGATACTTTCATGGCGGAAAGCCCGTCATCATAAAATTTGGCTTTGTTCACTCTTTTCAATTTAACCCAAATCTTTATTCTTCTAAAAACAAAAAAAAAAGGAAAACAACAGCATTAGTAGCGAATTGTTTACCAAGAAAACATGTTTCCCCCCGTTATTACCGAAACGATTACCCCACAATTGGGCACAAACACCAAATGAAGTTAAGTTCAAAATTAATAATGCGTTAAGCGGGGTGAGGGGGCCGCGTCGCAGCTGATGATGGAAATCATCAAATTAGCATGGAGCAGATAAGCGGCGAAAATCTTCCCAGTGCCGCTTCCTTTGTCGCATTGTGCGTGAAAGTTGTTCGGCAACGGGACGAAGCCGACCGAGCGCGCACAAGCAGGCCGTGACTTTTATCGCTCAGTGTGTTGATGGCGGTGAATGGCGGTGAATGGAGGTCTTCTTCCCCGGGATAAACCGTGCGGTGAGCGAAACGGAGGATAAACATTCCGAAATGGAAACCCCTAATGAAAACCAATTTTAGGCGTAGAGGCAAACAAATTGCCGGCAAATTGAATCGGAGCTTTGGGTGGAAGGTGACTTAGTGACTGTTCCCGTGGATGGGTGTGGGTTTTTAGAGAAATGTCCTCTTCGATCGGGGATCATCGGGATTGACGGCGGAACCATCTGTTACTTGGCGTTAGATGGAAGCGTTTATGTGGTGAGCGGATTAATGGTTGGAAATTGGCGGTTAAAATCCGGCATTTTGCAATGGGATGGAGTCAATTTTTATAGGATCGTCACAGTTGATGTACTATGTTATGTTTTGCTTGTGTACATGTATGGACTGGATATTTAAATCACATAGGGTTTTTGATATATTCATATCCTCCTACTGTTTACTGCAGAAATTTACGAAAAATGTTTTGATTCATTAGTTTATTTGTACATTCAAAATTATTTTTCAGCACATATTTTGTCATCCAGATTCATTACATTAAATGAGCATAAAATTAACAGACTCTGAAATACTGGTAAAGCATTTGTATAATATATATGGTATTGCAATATAAGATCAATATGAGCGAGCGTAACATGAAACAATAATTGGTTATACATTTAGTTCTAACATAATAAAGTATTACGTTTGTTGTCAATTCTTACAGTTAAAATTTCACATGTGTGCTGGAGCTCAACACTAACGTTTGACCACGTTCAAATAATTAAGGTTTTTTTTCTTCAGACGTGTTACCATAGGTTGACCGAGTCGCCTTGCTAGTGGATTTGGATGATTCTTCACCTTTTCCGCATATTTCCTCCTCGTTTTATGAAGTTCTTCTTTAACCGTCGCCATCCCTAAGTCTCGATGTATGACACTATTGCGGATGTACCAAGGGGCGCCAGTAATTTGTCTTAGCAGTTTATTTTGTACTCTTTCGGTGATTTCGATATTACTTGCTGAAGCTGTTTGCCATAGTTAACAGCCGTAATGCCAAATGGGTTTCAGCATGGATTTGTATAGAAGTAGTTTGAACTCTAGTTTTAATTTAGACTTCCTCCCGATTAGCCAATGTATTTGTTTTGCTCGCATCTTCAGTTGCGTTTTCTTCGCATCTATGTGTTTCTTCCAGGTTAGACGACGATCTAGATGTACACCAAGATATTTAATTTCATTCGATTGAGGTACTGCAGATCTATTGAACTTAATTTGTGGGCATGTGTTCTTATTAAGCGTGAACGTAACGTGGACACATTTTGTTTCATTTACTTTAATTCTCCATTTTTGAAGCCACTTTTCCACGACCGTTATGTGTTCCTGGAGATCACGTGAAGCAATCGTTCTGTTTTTGTGACTGCTGAGAATAGCTGTGTCATCTGCGAATGTTGTAGTCATTAAGTTACGCGCGCTCGGGAGATCAGCTGTGTAGATGAGATAGAGAACTGGTCCAAGAACACTGCCCTGAGGAACGCCAGCATAAATTTCTTGCTCTGGTGATAGAGTTTGGTTATACCAAACATGAAACTTCCCAGTAGATAAGAACGCATAATTTCATATACTTGTGGTAGCATATTTTTAATTTTATAGAGCAGTCCTTCGTGCCAGACTTTATCGAAAGCTTGAGCTACATCAAGAAAAAGCGCTGAGCAGTATCCGCGGCCTTCATATACTTTACGAATTTCTTCTATCAATCGGTGCACTTGTTCAATAGTGCCATGTTTTGCTCGGAATCCGAATTGATGATTCGGGATTAATCTTTCAATCTCGGGCGCTGATTTTATCAGGATAATTTTTTCGAACACTTTTGAGAAGATTAGAAGGATGCTGATAGGTCTATAAGATTCCACTTTCTGTGCGTCTTTCCCTGGCTTAGGAATCATAATGATGGTCGAAATTTTCCATGCTTGTGGGAAATATCCTTTATGGGTCATTGCGTTGAAAATTCTCGTGAGATGTTTAATTGCTAGGTCAGGTAGTTCCTTGATCATATATCCGTTGATGTGGTCGATACCGGGTGATTTTTTCACATTGATATGATTATTGATAACATGTCTCACCAGCCGATGTTTGATTTTCATTTTGTTATGGTTTATAGCACCAGAAAATTCGAGCGTTTCTTGATTAGGTCCGGATTGATTCGGAGTGAAAACTTTTTGAAGATGGTTTGCAAAAGTTGCTGCTTTTTCATCGTCACTTCTGGCCCAATTACCAGAGGGCATTCTAAACGGCGGGACCTGTAACTGAGGTCGTTTTAGATTCTTAGTTGCCTTCCATAGTGAGTAATTATTATTTTGATTTGGCGATAATTCAGTTAAGTAATTATGGAATTTTTCATCTTTCTCGTCTTGTAATAGCTTTCTTAATTTACGTTGTGCCACATTGAATTGGTTTTTAGATTCTGGCGATCGTTTGTTTTGCCAGATACGTCTTAGTCGTCGCTTTTCTGCAACTGCTGCTTTTATGTGGGAGGCAGTAATAATTTTTTTGTGTTTCTGAGGCTTCATAGGTGGGGTAGCTATCTTCGCAGCGTTCTTCTTGAGTACACTGAGCTGGTTAACTGCTTCCTCGATATGATGTTCGTTATTCAGAGGTAGATCGAGAATGTTAGAGGAGATATATGTCTTATATTTTGTCCAATTCGTTGAAAAGTTAGTGAGATTAGATGACGTCTGCTTCACTTCCTTTTTTATGAAGTATTCCAGGAGTATTGGTGAGTGATCAGATGATAAATCCAGAAGAAGCTTCGATCGAATTCGTTTATTATTAATATTTTTTGTGACAGCGAAATCTAACAGGTCCGGAAGTCGTGCGAGGTCCTCTGGCCAGTGTGTTGGTTCACCGCATGATGCAATGTCATAGCCAGAGTCAGTGATAACGTTGTATAATACGCGTCCACGAGTGGTAATCAGCCTTGATCCCCAAAAGGTGTGTTTTGCGTTAAAGTCACCAGCGACGATAAATCGGTGCCCTTGGAGTGAGAAGAAGTCTTTCAGTTCCTCTTCCGAAGGGTGGTGGTTCGGTGAAGAGTAGAGTGCTGTTAGTACTATTTTCTCAGATTTATTCTCGATGCACACAGCCGCTGCTTGGATATTTAGAGTACTGTGACGGTGCCATCAATAGTGTGGAATATCTCGTTTGATGAGGACCGCAGCCCCACCTCTTGCTGACCCGTGCGGGTGATTTGTACCATAGAAATCATATCCCGTAACTCTGATGTTGTAGTAATCCGTCAGATGAGTTTCATTGATAAGAAAAACGTCAATGTCGTGTTGGTTCAAGAATAGTTTAATTTCATTCAAATGGTTATGTATCCCGTTTGCATTCCAATAGCAGATTTTCAAAAAATTTATTTTGAACATTGCAGTTTTTGGATGAGAAGTTGCTGGCTGCATTGGTTGCGCGTTCGCTTAGTAAGCGATCGATCGATCAAAACTCAGGACTCTCATTGACCATCTTTGTGTTGTTACAGAATAGCTACGTCCACGCAACAATCATCAGCGATGGAGATCGATCCACGGTCGAAATTAGATCGATTCATCCATACAACTGCTCTGCTCTGCAAGACACATCGGGCTGCTGTTCTATAAATAGCTCAACAATGATCAATCAACTTTCTCCGCTGTCCGGTGGTCTAACTGGATAATGGAAGAAAAATACAATACAGAATACTTTTACGCCTAAATGGCTACTGTGTAAATGTACCATATGCAATGGTATAGAAGGAATACTGGCGAATGGCAACTGTGTAATGTAATGTGCTATAATTATAGATATGATAACCATGTGACATGTACACGATTCAAATTCGGCTCTGTTACAGCTAAAATGCTAATGAGCCTGAAATAAATAAATGGGATAAAAAAAAAGGTGCTGACTGCGCAACATTTCTTGCATCATTGTAATTGGTCCGCGGGAGGAATTATTGGTGTTGAAGGTTTGGAGAGTAGAGCATCCCTATACGATGTGCTAGGTGTAGGCGTGAAACCAGGAGGTTGGGGTTTCGGGTGTGTGGCTGAATTTACCGTTGGTTGCAGGGTTGGCTGATAGTTTGCAGACCTGCTAGTTGCAGCTTTTTGTCGAGATTCTTGCGGTTTTTTCTTTAATGTTGTATATACAGGACACCCCCTGTAGTTTGCAGTGTGGTTGCCACCGCAGTTGCTGCATTTTTTTGCTTCTGTTGCTGTTCTTGAGACTGGGCATTTTTTTGTCTCATGAATGCCATTGCAGACTACACAGACTGCTGGAAGGTTGCAATAACCTTTGGTATGCCCGTATTCTTGGCAGTTGTGACACTGCACAGGGCCAGTCCGTTTGTGCGGCTCTTCGAACGTCACTACACGATTTAAAAGTCGGGTGACTTTATAAATTGGATGCACTTCACCCGGTTTCAATTTCCTCGCTGATGGCTCTAGTTCTACTCTATAGAGCGACTGTGGTTTCTTTAGTCGGTTCAACATATTAGTAACCGAAGCCACTTCAAAACCTTTATCGGTTAGAGCGTCTTTAATATCATCGGGTGAAACACCCTGTTCTATGCCTTTCAGCACCACAGTTAGACCTTTCCAAGCTTTTAAGCGGTAGGTGTAATAGAGAGTTTTTTCCTTCTCTAACGCGTTCACAATTTTGCGATAATCGTAAATTGTATTGCACTGCACTTTTAGTTCACTAATGTTTCCGCGTTGCACATTGCGGCACAGAAAATTGTTGCTACCGATAGATTTTTTAACTAGGTCAATCGCGTTTCCAGTTACCATCTGACGCAGGTAAATCGGTGCGGGCTTTGATTCTACACTTTTATGCTGTGCACTTTCGTCGTTCACCGGAGCAAATGCATCGAACCTATTGCTCAGAGGGATAACTGTGTTGGCTGTAGTGTTTGTTTTTTTGGCTGCGTTGCCAGTGTTTGGACTATTGGGACTAATTTTTCTTTTAAAATAGCGATCTATCCCTGTTTGCACTTTTTTGTCGTCTGTTGGTTTCTTCACATTTAAGATGAAATCACTATTTTCCGGCGATTTGTTCAAAGTGGGCTCACTTTCAGCGCGGGTTAACGAGTACCGCATCACTTTTTTTCGTCGGCGTTCTGGAAAGGCCAGATTTTACAAACGGCTCAATCTCAATAGCCAAGCAGCGAATGTGATAGATATAGATTCACGTTTATGTTCTCCTTTTGACGTAGAACTACGTCTTTCATTAAGGGTGCCAAATCAGAAAACTGGTCACGTTTTTATGAAATAAAGTTAACGTTAATAACCATTTTTGCCGCGATCCGGTTTTGACGATTTACACACCAAACGAATTGGAAATTCCCTAAGATTAGTTTGTTATGCTGTATATTATAATCCCCTGGTGTGTAAACGGTTTAAGGTGAAGGTGGAAGGAAGCCACAAATGGCTGCCACAATGGCGCTCACTCCTTTCATCTCCCTTCCTCACCCATGGCCAGATATGCAAAAAAAAAATCAATAATTTTGCGAAACATTGTGTAGAAAATGATTGTAAGTAATGTCAACCAAACTCTAATCGATTACTCACAAGATATTAAATTTTCATCTTCCGTCGCAATGTATAATGGAAAACGTCGGAAAACTCGGACTAGTGCTCTGAAAGAGAAATTTTCATTTTTCAATTTTCCGCAATGGTTTTGTTTGTATTGGTGAAAGCATCGTTACTTTTTCGACACTGATGCCAGACAACATCATCGAAACAGCTATAAAAACCACTCAATAAAGTGTTATTCCTGAGTCTTAGCGTTTCATGTCATGAATATCAATAAAATAAAATTTTGTTGATGTCGATACAATTACTATTTTTACGTTTAATAGGTCTATAATGTAAGTTTTAGCAACTTTAACTTTGGTTATGAAAATTGTATTGCAGAGCTCGGAACACTGCCACGGCTGCCTATAATTTCAAAAATATTCTCACAAACTCTATTACCCCATGTATACAAATGATTTTATCTATACTACTACAATGGCTTCCTTCCACTTTCACCTTAAATCGATGGAAACTAGAAGCATTTCCATTTTTCCATACATTTGTTCTGCTTATTTGTGAGCTTCCCTACCCATGCCGTCAATAGCGAGCAACTTATCGGTGATCAACGAAGGGGAATGATGAGAGGCGATCTGGCGTAGTGGTAACATCGATACCTCTCACGCTAGAGATCACGAGTTCAATTCTCACTCCTGAGATTCTTCCGAAATGGAAGATCAAAGTGACGAACCAGCCAAAAGTGTTGAAAGTCCCTATAATACAGAGAAAAAAAAAGAAGGGGAATGGTTCAAAATCTTCGTGAACAAAAAAGAAGAACGAAGGGGAATATTTGCCTAGAGTAGTGATATTCAACCTTTTTTTTCCGAGGGGCCACAAATACATGTCAGGCATGGTGTCGTGGGCCGCAAAACATGGCTGAATTTACTACGAAATTATAACCAGCGAGAAACAAACATAAACATTCAAGAATGAAACTCTTTAGTACAAACATTTGCTAACATTGACAATGAATGAATGCTTTTACTGAGTTTTTGTGTATGAGTTCCAAACTTTATACACACCAGATGGGGCAACCAGAAAGGCTGCCGGGTCACATGCGGCCCGCGGGCCGCTGGTTGGGTGTTGCTGGCCTAGAGCATAAATATTGGATCTCGTTGAGGCAAACTTTCAGTATCGGTCCAGATACGAATCAATGAATATCGCTTGTTCCTCCTTCCGTCATCACATGTCTTCGTTTCGGATTGAGCTGTGGACGCGACCAAATTACTTACTCGCTGATGTCTCTGGTATGCAATCATTACATCAAATTGACGCCATTCCATTAAGGTTCAAAAATACACAATTGTGTGGGGTTAGTTTGATGATTAACTAGGCTATCATCGGCTCACTAAGAAAATAATTGTTCAGAAATTTAGTTTGTGATTTGCTTTCGCATGACAGTAGCGAAACTATCTCCTCCAAGGATGACAGCTAAGCTAATCGAGACCGGTAATATTAACAGAATTTACTGCTGTTGAGAAGAGCGCAAACAGAGGGTGTGTATATTTAGTTGCTTCAGGCCATCAATATATGATTATTTATGTGCGTACGTGCGTGCTTCATAACCCGTACGTAAAAATAGTACATCTTCGCTACGCTGAAACCCCATTTGTATCTGCTCTCGTGTGCATTGGTCCTGTCGCGATGCAATAATCGCCTAATTTTTTGATGCTATGATGGACGATTATTTGGTGGTGAACATTATGCAGCCGTAATGATAAATATAAACAAGGTGGGGATAGCTGGAAGGAAATATTTGCGCTAGAGTATGAATGATGAATCTCTGCTGAGGCAAATATTGTGTCTTATTCATTACTCCAAGCAGTTAACATCGCTTGTTTTCCGTCGTCATAACGGCTTTATTGGTGCCTTTGACAGTGCTGACGCTATTGCGAAGCAGAAATTAAGGTTGTGCGCCAAATAATTATTTTGGGAATACCAAGCTAGACCATCGTGAATGTCGTGTTGGAATGTTATGAGTTATTTGCGTTCGCGTGCCAGTCGCAAAACTGCCTTCAATTTGGATAGCATTTGTATTAATATAGATCATAATGAAGTAATGCTACCCTTTTCGGGGTTATAGAGATTAACAGAAAAAGATTATTTCGTTTATTTAGTCACCACGAAAGTAAACGTCGTTCTGGAATTTTGTATTTGATTTGGTAATATCCGAAGTTATAAACTTATCGACTTGAATAAAATAACAGCGTAGTTCTACGTCAACAATAATTTTTTCCTCTTAGAAAACACTTTCCGACTTAATTTTATCACGCATTTAAGCAATAGCATCAGTAGCTATGTGGATAGTGTGATCGTGTAAAACTGCCTTGCATTCTAGCCGGATTTGGTTCGATCCCCGTTGATATCGTTCAAACTTTTTATTTGGGTACAATCCCAAAAAGATGGAAAAAGAAAAAAAGAAAGAGATGTCCGCTTCCATACATGCAAACATCTGAAAGCTACAGATACTTTTATTTGCCCATTTCACCCTTCAGGACACGACCTTTTTTCTGCCGAAGATGAAATGTTTTCAGCCAACGCTAGTTTTGGTGTACGAAGTGTACAGTCTACTCAAGTTCAAGCTCAAAACAACTTCTTCTCATTTGCATTGATACACGCTTATTCTCGAATTGGCCACTCAGAATATAATTAGGGTGATAATATACAGACGACATTTTCGTTCAAGAAAACGTGTTATTCTATTACTTGGAATACATTTTCGATACTGAAAGGTTGATCTGTATTCATAATTTTCATTCAAAAGATGTGTTTATTTCAATTGAAAATCCACCAACATTTTGGCTTCACGTCCGTGGAACATGCTCAATGCCGTCAAAGCGAACTAACTCCTACATGTTTCATCATTTATTGGGAGTACAGAAATATGGAGTTTTCATCATCCAGTTGACAGGGGGTGGATGAGTAGGAGGGCTGTTGTTTGCTTTGAGCAGGAGGTGTATCGTTGATATCAAACGCAAGGAGACTTGTATCCTTTCCAATATTACGCTACTGCTCCTACAATAAATTTACTAGGAAATATTCGTTCCGCTCGGGAGAGAAAGAGAAAATGTTTGCAATGCAATTGGGTTCGTATGGAATATTGTTCTGATATAGGTAGTGTATTTGAATTTGTTTACAAACAAATCAAAGAAGACTCATCTTCCACGTATTCTAAACATATTGATTGAAATATGACCAAACACTGTACTAAGAATAGAATGCGGTTGGTGATTATGAAACTGTGGTGAGAACAAAAATTTGTGTGGTTATGCTGTCTTTTTTTCTTCGGATAAACAAAATTTAGCTTATTGGTCAGAAACTATAATAAGTACTATCATCATAGCACACACAGTTCTTTACAGTGTATTAGCATATCGTAGGCTGTATTGACTGCGAACAAAATTGCATTACTTGATAAATTTCAGGAGTGCTAAAGGCAATCCCTCACGAGTATCTTGATTTAATGGAATCACATGCTCTGAAACATACAACAAGTTCAAAGGTTTTTTCTCCACGTAATTTGCCCACTTTATCATTAATCTGTGCTAACCCAACGAAATTGAGCGAATTCTGAGCATTTTCTCCCCACACAGCCACCCCACCGGTCTTCAGGGCAGATAATTTCCTCCCTACACGAACATCTAAATCGTTTATGTTTCAAACGTCCAGAAATAGAACCACTCCGCTTGAAATAAAGCTATTTCTAAATTATATTGCGTCCCTCGTTGCGCTCGTCCTCATCGGAACAGCTCTTCGGAAGCCCCCTGTAAGACGTGGAAGGAAGTTTGTGGATGTCACCCAGTTTATTTTTCTCATCTCGTCGGAATTTTCAGCTTCCCTTCCTGAAGCGGTGGCATTTCGGGACAAGTGATCTGATTTCGGCCGGAATCGAGACCGTGTTTCGCCCTGATGGAACGACGGTTAGAAACCATTGGTTCGCAATATTTCATCGCGGATGACGCAAAAAGGCTTCAGCCGTTTGTTGCTTTAAACACTTTTGGGAACCACGCAAACCCAATTTTGCAGCGAAGGTCGGCGAACGAGGCAACGGAGGAAAAATTCTCGGAATGCTATCCGTTCCGACGCACGGATAAAAATAAGACCGAGGGCAAAGAGCCGATGGGAATTTATGGCAGAATTTCAAGAAGAATAAGGGCAATTTTATTGAGTTGTTGTTAGTCTCTCAAGTGCAGTCCGTGCGCGCGGGGGAGGGAGCGTAGGTTCCCGTTTCTGCTGGTGTTGCTCTTTTTGTTTTCCTTTTCCGGTTTCTTCGAAACGGCAAAGGGAAAGGCATTCGCTGAAAACAGTGGTTCATTCTATCGTAATAAACCGTATCGCCAGCGCTATAAACGTCGAACATTTATTTCATTATGCAAACAGTTCATTATGTTTTATCGCTTTGTTTTGCAATTCATCAACAAGTTTTTCATTTAATTTGAAAAAAAGGAGGGTGGCTCAGTCGAAAGATTTTTTTTTGACGTAGAACTACGTCTTTCATTTAGGGTGGCAAACCAGAAAACAGGTCACGTTTTTATGAAATAAAGTTAACGTTAATAACTATTTTTGCCGCGAACGGATTTTGGCGATTTACATACTAAACGAATCGAAAATTCCCTAAGATTTGTTTGATATGCTATACATTAGATTCCCCTGGTTTGTAAATGGTTAAAATTCATGAAAACATTAAGCGTTTTCATTTTTCCATACATTTGTTCTGTCCATTTGTGTACTTTCCCGAACAGAGCTGTTAATAACGAGCAACGAAGGGGAAATCGTAGGATGTAAAGTCTCCGTGAACAAAGGAAACAAAGAAGAATGAAGGGGAACACTTGCCTAGAGTATAAACAGTCGATCTCGCTGAGGCAAACTTTCAGTCTCGTTCTGTATTCAAACCAATGAACATCGCTTGTTCTTCTTTGTTTTGCGTCATCACATGTCTTCGTTTCGGATTGAGCTGCGGACGCCACCAAATTATTCACTTGTCTCTGGAATTGCAATCATTACATCAAACTGACGCCATTGCATTAAGGTTCTGAGCTACACAATTGTATGGGGAATCATGAAAAACCACCAAGAAAATAAATGTTCTGGAATTTTGCCTGTGATTTGGTTTCGCATGACTGGAGCAAAACTCTCTCCACCAATGATAACAGCTACGCTAATCGAAACCAGCTATTTTAAAGGAAAAGCTCGGAGATAAGTGTGTGTATATTTAGTTGCTTCAAGCCATCGATATATGGATATTTGTGAGCGCACGTGCATGCTTTATAATCCGTACGTAAGGGCAAAAGGGCATCTTCTCTACGCTGAAATCCCATTTGTATCTGCTCTCGAGTGCATTGGCCCTGTCACGATGCAACAATCGCGTAATGTTTGATGCTGTGATTTTTGGTGGTGCTAATTATGCAGTCATAATGATAAATATAAACAAGGAGGGGAGCTAGCGGGAATGAAATATTTGCGCTAGGGTATTAGTAATGAATCTCTGCTGAGGCAAATATTCAGTCTTTTTCCAAACAGTTAACATTGTTTCTTGTCCGTCTTCATAAGGGCTCCGTTGGTGCCTTTGACATTGCAGCAATGCATTAAACTGACGTTATGGCGAAGCAGGCGTTAAGGTTGTGCGTCAAAAAATTATTTGGGGAATACCAAGCACCTTGAATGTTGTACTGGAATGTTATAAGTTAACTGCCTTACACTAGGACTGCATTTGCGCTAATCTTGATCATACTGGAGCGATGCTACTGTTTTCGAGATTGTTGATATTAACAAAAAGAGTTTATTTCGCTTGTTTAGTCACGAAGAAAGTAAATGTCGTTCTGGAATATTGTATGTGATTAGGATTCGCTTGCCAGTAGCAAAACTTCCTCCACTAAGGGTGACAGCTGCGCTTATCTCGAGCATGAGAAAGTAATGCAACTTTATTCGAGGTCAGTAATATTAATAGAAGCGTTTCTTTTGAGAATAGCTCAAAATGATGAGAAGTGTTAATATTCCTAGTAGTTTCAAGCCACCTGTATGAATGCTATGGCGAACGCTTGTTTGGTGCGTGGTTTACGTTGTACGAACGATGCCTAGAGGTGCATAACATAAATAACATGTAGCATGATATTTGATACTTGCAAGTTTTGTCATGTGGAATGATGGTGCTGGTGCAACATGTATATAATCGACTGTAGCCGAGTCTATGTCAATAGCAAAAAAGGCCACCGAAATAGCGTTCAAGGTAAACTCTCAATGCATAGACATGACATAAATTGCGACATACGATCAGCTAATATATTGTTCTGCGAGGGCAAGAATGAATCATCAATCAATCATCGTCAACTGATTCTACAATGAAAAAACCATTTCAGAGATTGTTCTACTAAGCAGCTGTTTCTAAAATTTCACAGCATTATAGAATAATAACCGAAGTTATAAACAAGCGACTTATATAAAATAACAGCGTAGTTCTACGTCAATAATGCGGTCGTATCTTGGAAACAACCTCCAATAATTTTCTGAATTTAATGTTTGCCACTTCGGGAATTCCGCCTGATTTCGTTATGATCGCAACCATGAGGGTAAAACAAAAAGGGTGATTTTAGAGGACTACGAAGTTGTGTGTATCACGATGAATGGTTGTCACGCAGTGAATTGTTAATATTATTGCCAGGTATGGGCAAAATCGCATCGAAATTCTTTCAACAACACTCATTCACAGATAAAACTCACCCTTCTATTTTCCGTTTATGCCTCACATTATTTGAGACAGAAAACATTCCCCTATCATCTTCGCAAAGTTCATTCTCGAGTTAAACGGATAAATACTGTCTCGATTCCGCTCATCTCAGAAAATTTTGCATTCCCTCATTTGCCTCTCGGATTGACGTTAGATGGTGATAGAATCAAATTGGAAACTTTTGCTTGAGCCAGTGAGTGTCTCGGTAAAATCATTTGTTATTCACTCAAATAGCAATCATTGAACCCTCGATCGCGGCAGTAAAATATAGGTAGATAGTTGAAATCGAGTTGTTTCCTGTACACTATTGCAATGACATTTTTTCGTTTCTAGTATGGAACGATCTAAGCCAACGCAAAAGACCATATTAACGCAAGTTATTGATGAGCGGAAAGGTGGATTTCATGTGCACTTGAATGCTGACAAGGAAAAGGATACAAGGGAAAATAAAATCATACATACACGCAGATTCAATCTATTTAGACTTACTCGTTATTTTGTTTCGTGCGATCCTTCCAAAGGAGTTTTCATGCAATGAATGTTGTTTCCTACTCTTTGTTTTGTTATGTTCACTCTCAGTCCCGAATGAATATGGTCGGAGAGTGTAAAATAATTCATCGTGCAATCTCACGATTGCTTGCTGCATTCTCTTCGCCATGATTATTCCAAGCAGATACAAGAGTGCTTTAAAATTAGGTGTGGAGAAATGAGCGAATGAACTTTTCCATACTTAATTATTGCTTTAATCTGACATCAAGTCATTCAGATCTGAGAGAAACTGTTGGTGACGAGTTGCAAAAGGATTTATTATCGATACATGGATGAAGTAGGGAACAATGAAAAGCGGAAGAAATTTTATTTTCATTGAAAGTTAGACAGGAATTGATGAAAGTAGTGTGAATATGCTGAAAATACAAATGCATTCAAACATCTCAAAACATCTAGGGTAAGTGACCCAACTTTGGAGGAGATATGTCACTAATTTGCAGAAATTTGCGAATTAATACTCTATTTTAGTTTAAAAGTATACAAAAGCTTGAAGCTTGAAGTTTTTGAAGATTCCCACTGATATTTCGATGATTAATTGACTAAATTGTATTGAAACATGTTTCAAAATGTGACTTCCATGTACTCATTATAGTAATAGTGTTCCTGGAGTTTCGCAATAAGTGTACCTATTATGGTAATAGTCGGTGTCACATGGAAAAAGTATTAATAGGATTCAAATAATACTTCGATAATAATTTTTAAATAAAACTATTACTCTAAATCTTATTCCTAGTATGCAATACTATGTCATTGTTTCTACACTCGACGAAAATTACGGAGCGCGAAGTCGAAGTTTTTAAACGATTCTAGAAACGCTGTACTTTTGTCAAAAACCAACACATGAAGATGGGATATACATCATTTTAAAGCCTCATTTGAAGCTTCAACTTTTTGAAGTGTGATACTTCTATTTTTTGTGTATAGGTGTAGTGGATAATAATACTGGAAAGAAAATTTTTTGTTTTTTTTTAAATGTTTTGTAGATTAACACAGTGTTTTATTAGCCATGTCATTAGTAAATCCAATTAACCTTATCCATCAGCATTCATTTGATTCCAAAAACTCTCCGGTAGGTTATTTAACTACAGGAAAATATTTTGATAGAATGAAAAAATTCCCTTTCTCTAATGAATATTTTCAGAATGCAGTTTTGAAAATTCAATAAATTCTGTACAAGGCTAATTATTTATTATTCATTATTCGGCAATTTTTGCCTAATTTTTGCTTTGGTCGATTCTTTTAATTGACTTTCTCTTACGATAACCATGGCTTTCCAGACAGATTTTGTGCCACATAATTCCAATATGCAAAGAATATCAACCAATTGTTTGTATTCAAAATTTAAAAAAAACTCAGATCTTCCGGGATGATAATCTGAGAGAGGGTATACATAATTGACTATAAATCAAAAAATAATTAACAAGCATTACAAGTTCCGGTTATTATTTATCTTCTGTTAATGAGAAATTATTGTTTTTTTTCTAATATCCGGTATCCGGCCAAATGTTGACCGGATAAGCAGGATACCGAATATCCGTTTCATCTCTAGATAGACTCATGTTACGTGTTTCCCGGTTGTAAAATAACTACCGGCTCCTCATTGCTAGGTCTCTCTGCTAGCTGACAAAATAATCACGAAGGCGTGAGGGTTGTGATGAAGTTTAACCTTCTCTTCAGTAACTGAACAAAGGATATTAACCCATTCACCTAAGATTTAATTTTCATCGAAGTGGATCAAACAAATATGTTTCGATCGGACACGCATAGTGCTATTTCACAACACTACTGAGCGTTCAAAAACGCCCTATGATATGCAATTGCACAGCGTGAAAACGTGAGGTACAATCATAATTGCATAACAACGTAAAACCATAAAAGGAACATATAGCAGCTCTACTTTTCAGCTTTGCAGTGATTTCCTACAACCATAATAGGAACATGCATCTTTCGATATTGCGATGATTGGTACGTAGATGTGAAATTGTACCAATTATGATAATACAAAAATACATGTTTATTTCGATAAAATCGTATAAATTGACCAAATCACAACATCAAGAAGGTTGCAATGTATACGTCAACACTGTGTTCGCATCAAAACAGCCACTTCACAGCATAAAAATCTCATTATTTTGATCGCATATTCCTTAGCAAAATGCTAAGAAGTAAGCATCAATGGGACATACTATTTTCAAACTAAATTTTTCAAAGAAAGAACAATGTTTCGCATGGAATCAAGTACCAGAATCAAGAAGAAAAGAAGAGATTTCTGATGTTTAAAAATCGTATTAGAGCCTTTAAAAATAAGATATGCTTTCCAAACTAACAAAAAACTCACTCGTATTACCATAATTGGTACTATTGCGATGATAGGTACTTCTACCCTAATTGACGCAGATTTTCTTCAAACACAAAATAAGCGCATAAGAAATTTAATAAGAAATAACAATTAACAATAACAAATAAGAAATCTAACAATTGATGTAACCGACGTTACCGAGATTTAGTCGGAAATGCCAAATCGACGCGAAGATATTTAGGAATTCAATTAGAGAACACACGACGTGTAGAATGGAAATAATTTCATTCAATTCGCTTGCTTATCACTTCGGATTTTGAATTTGATTTTTAATAACACGTAATGAACTATTCAATAGAATTATTTCACGCAGTGAATTATTCTAGGCGAATATGAGCCGGCTGGATATCACTAGTCCATGAATGCACTGAAGCATGATCGTCCGTTGAAGTGTGCACAGTGTTTGCTGATTGAGCGTTTCACTGAATAACTCACTTTCGTTTGTTCTCGTATGATCTTGCTGAAGCCATTTTCTCCAGTGTCATTCGTTTGTTGTTATATGCTACGAAACATGCCACAAACTAGAACGAAAGAATTTTGCTTCCGCGAACTGAAACGTCATGACCGCTTTCGGTGCTGCAAGTTTTTTCTTTGTTTCCCATTCGTTATACAGTAGAACACCGAGAAAATAATAATTGACGTTAACTTTATTTCATAAATACGTAACCTGTTTTCTGATTTGGCACTCTTCCTGAAAGACGCAGTATAACGTCACAAGATGTCAGATACGGTTAACAAAGTCACTGTGCAGAAAACAAAGGGGGGTATTCATCGAAAAGTTCGACAGTTCATCAGAAAAGCTGAAGAACATAAACACAACAAACTCAAAAACTGAGTCAGTCTTGACAATTTGTTCGTTAATGAATGATTAAGAAAACTTTATAAATTAAAAGATTCAAAATTCGAAGACTTGAATAAAATTTAAGCTACTTGACAGGCTCTGGTACATTCAGTACAGGCGCACACGCATTATACCGAACACGTGTAATTATTTTATCTTCTCCTCCTCAAAGTATAAATACAATTAACTTCCAACCAAGGAAAAAAAACCTACCCCTGTGTCAACCAGTGTGTAAAACTCCCGGCGGCATGAAATTTCCCACAGCGATTTCCGTCCCGTTATTCGTCTTAATTGCTGCAGGCAACGAGCGGCAAACACGGAGCATGTTCACCTAATTACCGTTATTATATTCCCAGTTCCTCTCAATTAACGGGCTGCCACGAACGTGCAGCAGTGATAATATTCCTTTGAATATGAAAACAGAAAGCAGAACATCTTCATTCATCTTCTTCCGCTGCTCACTTTGTGTGCGTGTGTGTGTATGTGTCATTTAAACTCCTCCGCGATAGTGGCTCTTCAGTGCAAGAATTTTCCGCTGCCACTGCCATGAAAAGACATGCTTTCGATTAACACAACCACACACACAACTAGGAAAGCTTAAGTGGCTCCATGTTTTTTTTCCTGCTTCTCACTTGGTACTCGACTGAAAATGGTGACAGTAGTTCATAATGGAGGGAGATTATGGTGAAGTGCTGTTGAAGAAGTCGACGGAGAAATATGTGGGTAGAGGATGTGTCTAAAACACGCCTACAGGGCAATTTGATCCGCTTGAATTTCTCGGAAACCAACAAGAATAGAAATGCAATTATTATACGCAATCATCCTAGTCAATGATAGTATCCTACTATGCAAATTTGACAAATGCTTTAACATGTTGAACCCCGAAACATTCATTCTGCACTTTCCATTCAGCACGCATCAAGAGCGTTTGCACAATATCAGTGTCGGTCCCAGCTTCCAAAGATACAAGCAAATAGCCAGAAATTCGACTAGAAAGTAGCCACATTTTGCAATTCATCCGAAAACAAACCATATGTCATATTATTGTCTTATTTTGTAACTGTCAGTCCCAGCCAGTCAGCGCTTTCCTACCAAAAAGCTCAATGTCGGCCCCTAGGAACCGACGCGGGGAGCAACGTGTTAAAAAAAAGAAAAAAAAACTCTCGAGAAGCGATTTTCGATGTGATTTTCACTTCTATAAGGTTTTTGTTGCATGAAACCGCTTCATTGAGTTTAGTGCCCAGAGTGATGTCTCAGATGCAAAAAAACGGTAAAATAGGATTATTTTTCAGCTTAACAACGGGCAGTACGGCATAGCCTGGATAGGGGCAGTTGGCTCGCTTTCGATCAGATAACATCCTCACAAGAAAGACAGTTTGAATGCGAGGTATACCAGGTGATTTTTTCAAATTTCTCTTCATGACACGAACAAATGTCTTCAAATGCAATCATAATGAACATAATTTAGCGAACCATCACGATATTTCTATATCATGTTCGATAAATCGCACAGATAAATGTTTTTATATACAGGCAAATCTTTATTGTTCGAGCGATAGAGACCGCACAAAAAAAAACGCTTAAAAGATTAGACGTTTTATGCATTTTTTAGACATTTAGTATCAAAAAAAATTCGAAAACAACAATTTCATGTACTTTTCAATACTTCAACATACGGAAATGGATGGAAGAAATGTATGACATGCAGAGAATATTCACATTTAATGTTAAACATAGATGTTGATTCCGTATTTAGTTTTCTTTGTATTTAATTCGAGTACCTACATGAATTTGTTGAAACTTGTTGTTTCTTAACACTAAACCTACCACGAGGGTAGGTTTAGTGTTAAGTTGACCCATTTTAAACTTTTAGTCAAAATTTTTATGCAAATTACATTGTCACAACATCATTTGCCTACACTACTTTTTCTAAAACAAACATCGAATGTATTTTCCAGTGCATTCTCCTCTCTTATTTTGTTTTACTGAGAAATATTTGTAGTCTACCCTAAGTACCGCAACGGGTCATTTAACCCTTGCAAACATTTATATGATATCAGAAAGATTTGTATGTGTGGTTGTGATACAAAACTATAGCGTTACACATGTTTTGCTATTGCTTTATATATTTTGTTGTACTTGTGAATGAATAGTGAATGATCGGAATTAATTGTATTGCTGACTATCCAAGCGAACTAACAGTAACCATTCCAAGCTACAGTGCTATTTTGCGTGTCAAAACTTGTAATTTCAATATTTTGCTAATAATTGTTATCCCAAAATGTCCAAATATACAGGAGAAATATGGTATGCCACTTTTCTCAACAAAACTAAATACATCGAGTCATTGTTCATTAACTATTTATAAAGAGTCACTTGACCCGCTGTGGTAAGAATAGGTATACATGAAACATCGGTTGGTTTAGTGTTAAAAAAACAAGTCGAATATTAAACAATCTACATATATCATGCGTTATATTGAAATACAGTAACGTCTCGATTATATCACGCTCATTAAAAAATTCGCGTGATATGATGGAAACGTGATATATTCGGACCAGATTTTGACGTAGGACTACGTCTTTCATTTCTATACCGGGGTGTAAAACCAAAGTTTCGAGAACGAAAGCGTTACGCCGGAGACCGAGATTTTGAGCGTTAATAGCTCTTAAACAACTGAACGAAATGGTATGATAAACACTTCATTTGAAAGATAAAATGTCTACGCGTCATATACTTGTTACTTTTTCATCCAAAAACTTGTTTCAATAGTCTTAAAATTGCTTTCAAAACAGGCTATTGAAATCACCAATCGGTATATAAGCGAGCGCCGCTCGTAAACCCACTCAGTTATGATTGAACAGCGATTGGAGCATGTTGTCGCTGTTGTTGTGAAGCTAATTTCGTTTATCATGAAAGCGCTGATGAACGGTGTCACCAAGAGCCTGTTTGTGCACCTAAGGCCAAAAGGGAATCCATCAGGAGGAGAGTGATGCCACGGTTCCGCTTGAAACATCGGAGCAGCCGCCACACACACACATACACGCGCGGAATTCTCGTTGCTATCATCGTTGCTGAAAAATAATCTGCCAGTTCCCCTGGGAATTGAAAAATACATTCATGCGTAATAGTTTATTTTAATGTTTTCTATCCATATAACACAGCAACCAAATACATTTGGTTTTGTTATTTTTCAATCAATCGCAATTAACAGGAAAGCTTCTGAATATTTTTTTCCCCATCAGTGGAAATTTTCGTATCCAATGTTGGATGCATAACATGAAAAACGGAAAATGTTTTACATCGCGAAAATCAAGTCATTTTCGAGCGATTATTTGCTTTCTACTCATATAATGCTGCGACCAAATACATTTCGTTTTGGATTTTTTCAATCAAGTGCGATCAACGTAAGACCACGTCTTTCGGCAATTTATTAGAGGTGCAATGAATCTTTAGGAATTCCCGCTCTACGCGCACTGGCAAACAATGTTTACTCAACAATTTCTCAAACTAGAAATGGGTGTTGTGAGAAAGGATTAGCGAACGTGAAAACGACAAACGGGAGAAAGATACGTTTGGAGGTTGAAGGAAATTGGCAGAAAACATCTTCATTCTATCATTCAAATAATGTGATTCATACCACATCGTTTTGTCAGAAAGAGATTACTAATGCTCAAAGGAGGAATCGAGTCCTCCGAGGAAATTACCCAGCGCAAATTAGAGTCGACTATCGATTGCGGCATTCGTACACAAATAATTTTATAATGCAGTTTCACCAAAGTGATTTCTTCGGATATATTCACTACATCATGTCATATATTTCATATTCTTCATTAAGAAATCCATATCCATGGCACCTATCGGTAACGAATTATTATCGAAACCACGATTTTCGCTAAATGCTCCTTTCAGTTCGGCCTGTAAAAAACTTTTCTAAACTCTAATCCATCAAATTTGGAGCCCTGAAAAGGGCCGTTGATTATATGCTAAGCTAATATAGCACGCTCTCCTCGGATACGATGGGCCAGCTGGATGTCCTTGGGCATGATGTGACGCGTTTTGCATGGATAGCACACAAATTGGTATCTTCGAATAAGCCTCCTGCAGCGTCATAACCGCGGAACTTTGGAAGCGCAAGTCGGTTTTGAAGTCCTGAGCAATTCCACGAACCAAATGCTGCAAAGGTAGCTTGCGGATCAGCAATTCGGTCGATATCTGATAGCGACGAATTTCATGCGAAGTTCCCGGTCGATAGCGATGTGGCTTCTCCACCTATCCTGCTACTGGTGCGCTTATCCGAGCTGACTTCGTGTGCCTTACCACCGAATGACTAACGAGCTGTCTGCGAAAGACTAACGAGCTCGAGTCCTCACGGTGCGAGAGTAGAGTAAGAAATGAACGAAAGCAAAGGAAGCGTCATTTTATAAACCATAAAAGTATAGAATCTAAATCCCACCCTTATTATATTCGTGAGTATACAGTAAGCTTATACAATAAAGAGGGTGGGGTTTACATTCGATTCTTTTATGTTTTATAAAATGACACTTCCCTTGCTTTCGTTCATTTCTTACTCTACTCTCGCACCGTGAGGACTCGTTTCATCGGGACTAAGCAGACAGCTCGTTAGTCTTTCGGTGGTAAGGCACCACGAAAGCAGCTCGGATAAGCGCATCAGCCGCAGGAAGCGTGAAGAAGCCACATCGTCATCGACCGGGAACTTCGCATGAAATTCGTCGCTATCAGAAGTCGACCGAATTGCTGATCCGCAAGCTACCTTTGCAGCATTTGGTTCGTGGAATTGCTCAGGACTTCAAAACAGACTTGCGCTTCCAAAGTTCCGCGGTTATGACGCTGCAGGAGGCTTATTCGAAGATACAAATTTGTGTGCTATCCACGCAAAACGCGTCACATCATGCCCAAGGACATTCAGCTGGCCCATCGAATCCAAGGAAAGGGTGCTATATTAGCTTAGCATATAACCAACGGCCCTTTTCAGGGCTCCAAATTTGATGGATTAGAGTTTAGAAAAGTTTTTTACAGGCCAAACTAAAACGAGAATTTTCGTTTGGATGCCATACAGCATCGAGAAAATTCCGGAAAGATCTAATCGTTGCTGAAAAATAATCTGCCAGTTCCCTGGGAATTGAAGAATACATCCATGCGAAAGAGTTTATTTTAATGTTTTCAAATTATATGGCGAACACAGCGACCAAATACATTTGATTTCGTAATTTTTCAATCAAGTGTAATTAGCTGGAAAGCTTCTGAAGATTATTCTTTCCCATCAGTAGGATATTTTCGTATCCAATATTGGATGCATAACATGAAAAACGGAAAATGTTTTGTATCGCGAAAATTATATAATTTTCAATCGATTATTGCTCAGTCGCCGAAATTTTCATACTCAGAGAGTTCATTCTCCTCTAGTTTGCCTTCCAAATTGCCATCGTAAACCACACCTTCTCTCGATTCAATCACGCACGAAAAGCATACTGAAATGATATTCAACATCGTTACTGAAGAGACGAATGAACTCTCAGAGTTTAAAGTCTCTCTAATTCAATACCTTCCTTCCTTCCGTTACTGAACGAGCTGAACGGCGAGGGATCGAGGGATTCATTACCTGGCCTGACCTGACCTGAAATGCAATCAGTTTGTTTTAACTGTGAGGGAGCGCAGAAAAGCCGATGCTGATACTCTCGTGACCAAGAGAGTATCAGCATCGAAATACGGTTCCTCGGGAAGACATAGAAGCAGCCGCCACACACACACACACACATACACGCGCGCAACTCTTTTCATTTGCTGGTTATCGAGAGGAAACCTGGAAAGAAATGATCGTTGCTGAAAAATAATCTGCCAGTTCCCCTTGGAATTGAAAATTACATTCAAGCAAGTTTATTTTAATGTTTTCTATCCATATAATACTGCGACCACATACATTTGGTTTTGTGATTTGTCAATCAAGTGCAGTTAGCAGGAAAGCTTCTGAAGATTATTCTTCAGAACAAGGTTTTTTGTATCCAATATTGGATGCATAAAACCTTGAGTCTCCAACGTAACGCTCTCGTTTTTGAAGTCACCCAAATATTTATTTATTCATTCATTCAGGATGGATTTAGATTCAACTTCAAACAAATGATCTCTAAATCAACGATAGTCCTACGTCACCCTTGCGGTTATACCATAGATATAACCCACTTCCTGTTTTTTTACCAATACCGTTCTGAATCATATTTCGGACGCTTAAGGGATATGATGCAGAAAACAGATCTAAACTTTATGCACAGGTATTATTTGGTTGATATTTTTAATAAATTAGTTCAATATGCTTTTAAGCTTTCTACTTTGGTACCTATTTGATTGAAAACATAAAAAAATAATCGAATAAAATGCTTTTCAAATGAAGCGAATAAGAATCAAACTTCGGACACTAAATCAAATTTTGGACAGATTGAATTCCAATTTCGGACACTTTATTTTGTAATTTTTTGGGCGAAAATAACATTACAATTGATTATATTTTATAGTCAACTGCAAAACACTTACCAAGCAATCACAGTAAACTGTTAACAATGATGAGAACTGATGAAACACTGGAGAAATTTAAATATTTATAAACGGGTAAATCCTACGTTCTCACGCTAAGGAAACGTCAAACACAAACGATAATGAGTAGTGTTGTAAGATTTTTGCGGACTATGTTATAATTCAAATGTAGTTCTCATGTGAAATGATAGTGAAACCAAGGGATTACTCTAAGGAAGCAATCGGATATTAATTTGATAGTTATATTATCAGTGCATTAAGCATTTCAAGATATTACAACAAAGTGTCCGAAATATGATGTTGTCCGAAATATGATTCAGAACGGTATCTATAATTTAAAATTTGTCGTGTGAAATGCAAAATGTATAGAAAAAGATTTATTATATTACTAGCTGACCCGGCGTCCGTTCGTGGTTTCAATCGGAGAGCTCTTCATTGATTGATCTTTACAATTTCCATTTACTATAAATTTCCTAAAACTTCTGCCACTATAATACAAATTTATTTTCAGACATTATTTTCGCTCAAGATTCTTGATTCACTCGCAAATAACATGTTTCCCCGTTACATGTAATACATGTTTGATACAGAAAAGTAAATATTCATTCATAATTTTTGTTATCCACCTGAGAATCACTTTCGCCACACACTAACGGAACATGAAGCTTTATTCCACAAACCCAAAATCCAATTAGACTAACAAAAATGTCATCGTGGAACATATGGGAATTATTGTTTTTGAACATTCTCTCAAAACTTTTCAAAAATTCCCAAACTTTCTCTCACCATAACATTGATTTACGGTAGATACAATTACAACAAAATGAAAACGGCCCAAATCGGATCATTCCTTCTTCGGGTTGTGCGCTTAGTAACACATTTAGTCTTCCATTTTTATTTATATAAATTTATCATATGAGTTTTAAAACGACGTATTGTAGCATAATAGAACATACGTAATTTTTTACAATGCTTTTCTCATAGCTAAAAAGTTAAAAAAGGTGATTTGTTTTGCCCATCAAATCGTATAACTCAAATATTTTACTGTCTTTCTGGGTCGATTGCTTTCTGCTGATGAATTTGAGTCACATATTTCAGAGTTCCTATTTCCAGTTGATACCTGTATCCACTCACTTCACTATCTTCATTCCTTCACTGTATTTGAGTTTCTTTAAAATGTTCAGCTTTTCCGTAAAGCTAAACAAGTTATAATTTGTTATTTCCAAATTTCTGCTCTGGTCGAGTAAGTCTTGGCTTAGAAATGTTCACTTACTATAATAGGTATTAAAATATTTAGACACCGTTGAGAAATAAACCGCCAAAGCGCACAATTATTTAAATATATCATTGATTCGATTCGTGATCAGGAGGATCTTCTGTCTCGCCTATTGTATCAAAGACTACCTTCAAATGGAACTGCATAAATTGACAAAATAAAATATGGATTGATGGATCAAGCTTGAGAAATTGCAGAGGCCGTGCATTTCATCCTACACAATCGAACGGAAAATCACTCAGAATTATTCATAGTTATTGATTCTGAACTCATGAAAATAGTACGAGAGACAGGGCTCAGCATAGTCATAGTCAACTGAGGACAGTCAGCTGACTATCTGTCTGACTATCCGTATTCAGTTAGTAATGACTTTTGGCTTCTTCACACAGTTTCTTCGCCAAAACGACTAAACAGTCAATCGGGTCGACTATATCATTTCATTCTTCCCAGTCAAATTGTCCTCATTGCATTTTGAAGTGACTTCCCCCAAAATGAATTCGTTCCTCTCTTTCTCTTTCCTATTTACACACATGCATCGATGTTTGACCAGGGCAAAATAGTACAGTTGACGAGCAATTATTTTCGACAAAAGCCAGATGCAGATTTTCACAGTATATGCCTAATAAACTCAATAAACTTGGCATGCAATTGTAATGAATGTTTTGAATGGTTTTTCTTATCTGGAGAAATATGATCAATGCTTCTCAGTGAACACGTTGTTCTGAAACTTGTCAAGCCATTTACAAGATGTTCAAGAAATATCACGACCAATTTTCCCAAGCATGTCACTCGCGACATAATTATTGACAAAAAAAAACAATTCTAGTTGGAACCATTAGAGGAAACAAAAGGGAACTATCCAATCAGTTTATCAAACGGAAGATAACATGCATCGTTTTTCAACTCTGTTATGTAAAGAAAACTAAATAAAGGGTGTGTCACATCAAATTGCATCACGGAAAAAACGCTGTAGAAATTCGCCCAGTAGACCGATCCTTTTGAAAATTTTAGACAGTAAAATAAAAACTATTAAACAACTTTTGGCATTTTCTTTTTATTCATACTTCGAGCCCAAGCCCGTATACTCGCACCTTCCTCTTTGCCCCGTCCATAAGGTTCTGTACAACGTCAGGTTGTAGTTTTTTTTGAACAGAAATCCATTTTCTCTTGAAGTCCGCCTCCGATTTGACAACTTTTGGGTTCATAATCGCCCAATATTTTTTTCTATTGGGCGAAGCTCCGGCGCGTTGGGCGGGTTAATTTCCTTTGGCACGAAGGTGACCCCGTTGGCTTCGTACCACTCCAACACGTCCTTTGAATAGTGGCACGAAGCGAGATCCGGCCAGAAGATGGTCGGGCCCTCGTGCTGCTTCAATAGTGGTAGTAAGCGCTTCTGTAGGCACTCCTTAAGGTAAACCTGGCCGTTTACCGTGCCGGTCATCACGAAGTGGGCGCTCCGCTTTCCGCAAGAGCAGATCGCTTGCCACACCATGTACTTTTTGGCAATCTTGGATAGTTTCTGCTTGCGAATCTCCTCCGGAACGCTGAATTTGTCCTCTGCGGAGAAGAACAACAGGCCCGGCAGCTGACGAAAGTCCGCTTTGACGTAGGTTTCGTCGTCCATTACCAGGCAATGCGGCTTCGTCAGCATTTCGGTGTACAGCTTCCGGGCTCGCGTCTTCCCCACCATGTTTTGCCTTTCGTCGCGGTTAGGAGCCTTCTGAACCTTGTATGTACGCAGGACCTCCCGCTGCTTGGTCCGCTGGACGAATGAACTTGACAAATTCAGCTTATTGGCGACATCCCGGACCGAACTTCTCGGATCACGTCTAAACTGCTTAACTACGCGCTTGTGATCTTTTTCACTGACGGAGCATCCATTTTTGCCGTTCTTCACCTTCCGGTCGATGGTTAGGTTCTCGAAGTATCGTTTTAGTACTCTGCTGACCGTGGATTGGACGATTCCCAGCATCTAACCGATGTCCCGATGTGACAACTCCGGATTCTCGAAATGAGTGCACAGGATTAATTCACGACGCTCTTTTTCGTTCGACGACATTTTTTACGAAAAATTGACAGTGAAGCATGGCCAACGTGATCTATACACTCTTATCTGAATATAAGCGAAAGCTGAAGATATAATTCCTAAAAATTAAATTTCTACAGCGTTTTTTCAGTGATGCAATTTGATGTGACACACCCTTTAAAACAGTAGCTGTTCTAGATTCTAAGCATGAATATGAGAAAATTCATAAAAGTAATAAAAAACACATGAAAAGATTTCCACCTTCATTTTCAAAAAAATACATTAGGGGGTGCGGATTACACACTTCTCCTATACCTATGCAGCAATGTGGAATATTATAATCGCCTCAAGCTTTTCTCGTTCAAGTTTTTTTTTAGAGAATCTTGGTGGTTGGGTTAAAAGCGTCTTCCTTCGGAAAACCAACCAATTTATCAATTCTCGAAGATTTCTGAAAAGATGTCACATATGATCTCAGCGCATCGTTTTAAACATCAGTTGCCAATGTTTCATTGCGCGAGATTGAGATGATACCAAACCTTAGATTTGAAGTAACACGTCATCTTCTCATTGTTCAGCTCGAAGTTCCATCGAAGTTCGTGGCAAAAAAAAAACGAGAAAAAAATGCTTCCAATTCCCAATAAAAATAACTGAAAATAAAACCAAGCGACCAAATAAAAACTCAGCTTTCGGCAAGACAAACCGAGGGGAGAATTTATGGCAGAATCCGGCGATAAGAATAGGCCCCATTTTATTTATTCAGTTGCGTTGTTCGTCTCCCGCGTGCAATCCGTGAAATTTCCCCGCCCCGATCGCAAGAGGCTGTTGCGCTCCTTCGTACGCCGGCGGGCAGATTGAATTCGTAGGAAGTGTTTTATCTTTGTTTTGTTTTGTTCCGTAATATAAAATGTTTTTTTTACTTTAGATTTCGACGATGTCTAAATATATTTGAAGATGTTTGGTTGGGGATTTTCTCGCTCCGCTCCTATGATTCTCTCGGAATCATTTACATATTCCCTGTGACAATAGCCAATGATGATGCTTAATTCGTTGATGACGGGGTATTTTCAACTCACACTCACAAAATATTAAATCATCAAATAGCCTCCGAAAGTGTATTGGTTTAAAAGTTTTTCATTCTCATCAAGTTACATCACAAATCTGCGAAATAAATAAATGACAAAAGCGGAAACATTCTTAGTATGTAATTCTCGGATTGGCTTCATACAAACCCACGAGACCGGTTACAATTTACGCCAGCACAGTAATGGATATGTTTGCAGGGCGGATTCATAAAAGATACTCACGGATTCACGATGATAAATGGCAGCCCCTGTGAACAGTTCGCTTTGGATGAACCAGAGATAAATCTTCTATTGTTGCCAGTACCTGTCAACGAAAGGCCTCCGCAAGCTTTTGCTTGCGTCGAAAATGGAAATCAACGCCAAACTGTAACGTGTAATTTAATTAAATTCCGCTTGTAATTTGTTCCGAGTCGTCGTGTCACAATCATCACACACCCGCCTCCGGCAGACGAACCTGGAATGTTCCCACACCCATACACCAACACACAAACACAAAATATCCCGAGAGCATCCGATGAGATTCCAAAGGCTACCGAGAACCCTCCCCCACTAGCAATGAAATTCTGGAACACAAATCAAAAATGATACCCACACCACACCGCCAACTTCGCCCCCGCCGCCGCCTTTACCCGAAATGCCTAATGAATAAAACATTCTCGAATAAAATAATTCAATTACAGCGAATGCCAGAACTGGTGATACAGACACTGTGAAATGCACCCCGACACGAATTTTGCGTTGGTACATGTTTCCGTCAGTGCGGCCACATTCGGCGGGGAGAACCCATTGCACTATTGCCCACAGAAACACTCCGCACTCCGTTTCCGTCACGACATCGAATGAAATTTTAAAACAAATTCGTAAACATTCGATCACAGGTGCACCTGCCGGTGCTGCTTTCGGAATTCGCTTTCCGACATCCGTTAATGAAACCATGCATCGCTCTAAATCCAGATCCGTCCCCAAAACCTAAGCGAGTAAGCGGACTGAAATGCACCCGCGAACACCCCCGCTTGAGGATGTAAGAAACGGAGTGATGATCCAACCGAAACGGTCCATTCGTTTGCTTCCGAAATGTTTTAATCAAATTTGATTTCCGCTTCTCCGCAATCACTTATCCGGAGAAAAAGCTTGTTGAGTGCCTCCCCCGGATGCCCTTGGTTCCTCAGTTACCTCAGTCAGTCAGAGAGCAACCGGGTATGTAGAGTCCTCCGATGGCGCGCAGCCGGCACGGCGTCCTGTTTGCTCATTCATTTTAAGCCATTCTCTTAATTATATTTGCCAGACCTGACAGACGGAATCAAACGGCGAGCTCTCTGCTTGTCCCGGAGTTTTAATTCGTTGAAACGATTTCCGTGATTACTTGAAATCACGTGTAAAGGGCGATTTCCGGGCGGGGATTTGTTGCAATTGAGAGGCATCCGGTGGTGAGCGGAGGAGGAAATGACAGATGAACCAACAGAAAAAAAAATCAAACTATTTTCCAACTTATTGGAGAATTGACGGGCAAATTGATTTCCTCCGTTTGCGCCTGTTTGTGTGGAAAATTCACGCTTTGTGCGGCAATTTAATTTTGTTCAAAGTTAATGCACTTGTTCTAAGTGCTGTGCAGTGAATGGAAAATAAGCACGATGTAGATTGCATTTGCTCTGCTTTCATGAACGGCAAATAGCTCTGAGAGAAAGTTTTTCGATGAGTTCCGCAAGTGGATGTGTGAGTTCGAATGAATAAATTCAATTACACAGCGAGACCAAAAAACCCACTCGGAAATTTCCAATTCGGTTTGAGATATAAAATGTTTATTAACGTCAAAAAACGCTTTGTATAAAAACTAATGTTAATACCACAGTTTATTTTAACGAACATCTCAGTGACTGGTGAAGCATTTTATAGGAGTGTATATGATCAATGACCTATTCCAGCGTGACGTGACAGCGTTTTGTCTCACTAAAACCAATTATTTTTCCCGATTTCATGTAAAAATCAGACGATTTCCAAAAGTAAACGATGTCAAAGTAAAATTGAGAAAATTTACATATAAATGAACTTTGTTCTATGATTTGCTAACAATAAATGAACGTAGATTCCAGTATAGCTAGTTTAAAAAAAAACTTTGCGTGAAATTCTTAACATTATTTAAGATGTTTCGGATTGACCGATATGGGTTAAATATGCAGCGTTTGTATAATTTGTTGTCATTTTAAAAGTAGCTTCATAATGCCTTTCTCATAGATGTCTTGGTCCTTATTAGCGAAAAACTCTAGTCATCGATTTTCACAATCTTCTCTTGAACCCAAGGCGAAAAAGGTGGTAATCGTTTAGTGCCAGGTTCGGACTATATGGTTGGTTTTAAGCTGCTGCACCACGCTTTGATCGTTTTCACACAATATGATCGGCTTCGCAGTTGGAAATTTAATCCATGATGACTTTTAGTGTTAATTCGTGCGGCACCCAAACAACGAGCTTCTTTTTGAAGTCAGTTTCGCGCAAATGGTTTAAAACTGTATTATGTTCTGTATTTAGCTCCTGGATGATGCTACGACTGCAAATATGCCGATCAAATTCGATTATTTCTGTGATTTTATCGATTTTCATTCATAATTTTCTTTTTACTATAAATTTGCTGGTACTTGTATCAGAACTTATAATATAAATTTATTTCTAGACACAATTTTCGCTCAAGATTCTTGATGCACTTGCAAATAAAATGTTTTTCCGTAACATGAAATACATGTGTGATACAGAAAAGTAAAATTTCATTCATAATTTTCATTTTCGAAGCGTTATTCCACCTACTATTGCCATTTTCGTTTCACACCAACGGAATACGAAGCTTAATTCCGTAAACGCTAAATTCAATTGGATGACCAACGATCATTGTAGAATATATGGTGGTTAATTTTCTTTCGAACATTCCCTCAAGTTTTGAAGAATTTCAAATTTTTTTCTCACCATAACATTGATCAATGGGCAGAGACAAATACAACAAAGTAAAGAGGACTCAAATCGGCCGATTTCTTTCACAGGTTTCGCGCTTAGCAACACATTTGGCGATCCATTTTTATTCATATAGATACCAGGAGCATTCAGAAACAACTGTCAGTAAAATCGCCAACAACCGAAAAATGCATTTATTCAAAAAATTCAATTACAGGCTGTCAAAGTACTACCCTTCCGATAAAATACACGATTCCCAGCGAGCTTTCCACAGGTCTGATAAATGAAGTTTTCTCCGAGCTTCTTGAAAATTGCCTCCGACGGTTTTACTACTGATATATTGTTGGTGAATCGACGGCCTCTAAGGTGTTTTTCCAGCTCAGGAAATAACGAGAAATCACAGGGAGCCAAACCTGGGGAGTAAGGAGGGTGTGGCAGAATGTGGATGGCAAGCGATGGCAAAATTTTATCGCACAACGTTTTTCATTTTTTAAGGTCGTGTCACACATAGCGAAAACTTCGGAGGCGACAATCAACACGATTTTAAAACACATATACTAGGGTGCCAATGAAAATGGCCATATCTAATTTCAAAAAGTTACCTCATGAAAAATGTTTTTTGAAAATCGAAAAATCACCCAAGGGGGAAGTAAAGTAAATCGGAGTTTCGGGGTTTTCGAAAAAAATGCATGAAACGTTGAGATCTAGTGTCATCTCGAATTTTTTTGTTGTTGAAAATCGACACTTTGGGACTTTTTTTCGGAGTACGAAACGAAAAGTATGGTTTTGGGTACCAACAAAAATAGTTATCTCGATTTTTCATTCGGAACCTGCCACGAAATGTTGATTTGCACGATAATATACCCTTTGCAAAATATTAGCTTATTCGAACTTCATTTATTAGTATCACAGATTTCCAATTTCCGGTGATTCTTCGGTTTTCAAAAAACTCAAACCCCGATTTCCTTTACTCCCCCCTTGGGTGATTTTTCGATTTTCAAAAAACTCAAACTTCGACCCCTTTGCGCCGCTCTCCCTTAAGTACGATTGAGCTGATATTTGGCATAGGGTGTTTTTTCGAGGTGGTAATAGGGTAACTTTTTGAAATTTTAGGATCTATTTTTTCCCATACATTTATTGGAACCCTAACATATTTACAAAATTTTCCGATTTTCTCTCCATATCATTGATCTAGGAGCAGAGATGAATGCAACCAAAAAAAAAGACGGTTCAAATCGGCTCAATTGCTGTCCGAAGTTAGTAGAAATGTCAATTCCTACTGCAGTTGTACTACTGATACTCAAGGTCACACAGCACCTCTTGTTGAGCGTCAGATAAACACAGAACATGCAGGAAAATAAGAAAGATGTCGAATGCTTATAAGTCTTACATTCCTCAATAGATCGGAAAGATGTTTGCATTAATTGATAGGAAATATTTCTACGCCTCCATCACAATGAATAAAATGTTATTTTTCTTGAGATAACCAATTGAACAACTGTGAAATGTTAAGCCACACCTGCCACGTTTTGATTGATTCGATTTACGATTTCCCCAACACAGACTTCAAAATCAATGCACTGGGGGAATCTGCTTTGTAAATACATATAAGCGGGCTGGGGAGTATTTTCGTTCCTATCGAAGTATGTTCCCTAACACAGCCATCAGAACCAAGGTGCCTTACATTACATGACATTTGTTCACATACTTTACTTACACAACAAATATGTTGAATACATTTGAATTCGAAAGTTGTTTCATTCAATCAATAATTTAATCATTCCAAACAAATGATTATTAAGCCAATGGTAGTCCAATGTCAACCTTGCGGTTATAACCTATATAACCGCCCCTTACAACCCAAACATTGATTTAGCCAACAACGGGAACTCGCTGAAGAGTCATATAGAATGTTATTCCAAAAACTTTCGTTGTAATCATTGGTTCAGTGGCGTTTCGTTCAAGAGAAGCACATTCGCAGGCCGGTTGTTACAAAAAACAGAAAAGGATACATTCCGCTAGGGGGTTTCACACTTGAACACTATGAACACTTCTCTCAGTTTCATGACCAAAAATCGCATATTCAATCTTTCCTTTCCTGTTGATGTTCTCACGATTATAAGGTCATGGTACGATATTCTGGGGTAGCGTAGAATGTATCCCGCCTCAGGAGAAATGGATTAGAAAATGGAGTTGTTCAATTTGGAATTTGTGCTGGTGTTCAAGTATCGTGGGCGATCGTCGCTCCAAATATGCTGTGTCCGGAGCCACCGCCGTGTGCTCGATCCCGTAAAGATTATCCGCTGCTGACCACTAACAAACTCGGAACACAATGTCTGCTGGCACCACAATGAAAGATTTGTCAATCGTGGTTTACTTAAGCAAAATAGCGTGGTTTATCACGCTACAAAATCAACAAAAGTTTTCCAGCTGCGCGCTCGAAACGCGAAAACGAAGCGACTATGCTTAACTGATTCACTTGCGCACACTTTTGTAACCGGTTCACTTCGCGAAGACTTTTCCGATCGGATCAGCTGTTACACCAAATAACCGTAAAAATATATCCCGAAATGTCACCTTCCACGTGGCAAAATCGCAAACTGAAACTCTCAGCACAACTCAAAATTGTGACCGTTCAGACGGATCGTAAGCAGCAGAAGAGACCAGATTCGGCTTTTGTTCTCCCTCCACGGAAGTGATACTTGACAGCTGCGACTGTTATATGCGCACGATTGGTGATGACAGTTTCTGTCGTACAAGTACGAGAGGTGTTTGCGACCGACAGCGCGAAAAAGGAGCAAGTATCCCTATTTCCAAATTCCCATGTCCATCCCTGTCCTTCACCCCATCCAATCCACTCCCCACCAATGATAAATGCAATGTGTGGTGCTTGATACAACTACAACTTGAGCAGCAGCAGCAAAATATCCTGACATACAGTATAACAAAAGCAGAACGCATACACACAAATAAAGGGTGTGTCACATCAAATTGCATCACGGAAAAAACGCTGTAGAAATTCGCCCAGTAGACCGATCCTTTTGAAAATTTTAGACAGTAAAATAAAAACTATTAAACAACTTTTGGCATTTTCTTTTAATTCATACTTCGAGCCCAAGCCCGTATGCTCGCACCTTCCTCTTTACCCCGTCCATAAGGTTCTGTACAACGTCAGGTTGTAGTTTTTTTTGAACAGAAATCCATTTTCTCTTGAAGTCCGCCTCCGATTTGACAACTTTTGGGATCTTCCGGAGGGCCTGCTTCATAATCGCCCAATATTTCTCTATTGGGCGAAGCTCCGGCGCGTTGGGCGGGTTCATTTCCTTTGGCACGAAGGTGACCCCGTTGGCTTCGTACCACTCCAACACATCCTTTGAATAGTGGCACGAAGCGAGATCCGGCCAGAAGATGGTCGGGCCATCGTGCTGCTTCAATAGTGGTAGTAAGCGCTTCTGTAGGCACTCCTTAAGGTAAACCTGCCCGTTTACCGTGCCGGTCATCACGAATGGGGCGCTCCGCTTTCCGCAAGAGCAGATCGCTTGCCACACCATGTACTTTTTGGCAAACTTGGATAGTTTCTGCTTGCGAATCTCCTCCGGAACGCTGAATTTGTCCTCTGCGGAGAAGAACAACAGGTCCTGCAGCTGACGAAAGTCCGCTTTGACGTAGGTTTCGTCGTCCATTACCAGGCAATAGCGGCTTCGTCAGCAATTCGGTGTACAGCTTCCGGGCTCGCGTCTTCCCCACCATGTTTTGCCTTTCGTCGCGGTTAGGAGCCTCCTGAACCTTGTATGTACGCAGGCCCTCCCGCTGCTTGGTCCGCTGGACGAATGAACTTGACAAATTCAGCTTATTGGCGACATCCCGGACCGAACTTCTCGGATCACGTCTATCTGCTTAACTACGCGCTTGTGATCTTTTTCACTGACGGAGCATCCATTTTTGCCGTTCTTCACCTTCCGGTCGATGATTAGGTTCTCGAAATATCGTTTTAGTACTCTGCTGACTGTGGATTGGACGATTCCCAGCATCTTACCGATGTCCCGATGTGACAACTCCGGATTCTCGAAATGATTGCACAGGATTAATTCACGACGCTCTTTTTCGTTCGACGACATTTTTCCAAATTTACGAAAAATTTACAGTGAAGCATGGCCAACGTGATCTATACACTCTTATCTGAAGAGCGAAAACGAAAGCTGAAGATATAATTCCTAAAAATTAAATTTCTACAGCGTTTTTTCCGTGATGCAATTTGATGTGACACACCCTTTATGTGCATAAAGAAGATCCCTACTAATATTATTTCTTATTCTAAATCCAACCATCAACCGTGTTACATTGAGTAAATAAATCCATGTGTGTATAGAAGTTTTCCAGTGTTTAATTTTCCTGCGCAAGCCACATCCAAACTAAGTTCCAGAGTTATCATCATCCTGGCCTCCTCCAGCCGAAGGAACCGCCACACAGTGGTCCCTCAGAAATTCTAGGTGGCATTAAATAGAAAAATGAATGGAAATGCCTTGAAATTTGGTGTACGGAGCTTTTCGAAGGTGCTGAATCTATTTTTTAGTCATTTTGGTTATGAACTCCAAAATAAGGGCTGGGGGAAAAGGTAAAGTTTGAAAATTTCGGAAGAAACACGTGTGGGGTGTCTAAATATATGTTTCAAACTTCCTGAAAACGTTTTCAATATTCTTTTTACCCAAAACCCAAAAGGGTGTGCAAGGGGAGGGGATAATTTTTCAAAATAAAAATCAAAAAACACGTGTGGGGTATCAAAATATTTATGGCATTTTTTCACAAAGTGGTCGGTTGCGGGCGGAAGTCATAAAGGGAAAGTCTAGAGGGGACCCTAAGGAAAACATTTCGCTATAAAAAACTTTGGCGGTTTTTGGAGGATTTTTTGTAGGTCTACTTTTGTATAAATTCAATGTAGAAAATATACTTACCTTCAAATACTTATTTCACAGCTTCAAATTTTTTTTAAACTAAGAACGGAATGCAAATTCTAAATCAGCATAAAATTCTCTATCCAGAACACCATACATTATTTTTTAACGTATTTTGTAGCACTTGTGCAAAAATTGCAAAACATGCGTGTTTATTGCTACACTGGTTCACTGCATCAAACACTACGTTGCCACGTCGTTATCGCAACGAAAATCGTCACGGACACTGTTGCCATATGTGATACTAGATGACTTGTTCTATTTAATGCCACCTAGAGTTTCTGAGGGACCACTGGCGCGCAATCTTCCTCAATGGTGTGACCTACCATGCTGTGTGTGTCATTTATTATTTATTATTATGCTGAAAAAGGCGCAACAAACGTTGAAACGCATATGATTGATTGGCCACATTTAGGTATTCAAATTATGGATATATAATCCATATCTTCAAAATTTCCAATTTTAAAAAGACGGGTGGGTAATGTCGGGGACATAACCGGAGTGACGTAAGACTATACAAAGGGGATAGCTTTTGTTAAATATATATTTTAAATATATTGTTTTATTTTCTTCTCCTACGTGAATACCTACCTATCCACCTGAAAAATGGATTAGTTTACTGTTTACTCTTTATGAACAAGTTGGTGATTCTGAAAAGAACCTTTGGTGTTGTGTTTTTGTTATCACTCGATATCCCCATCTTGTTCGGCTAAACCTTTCTGTTTAGCGATTGCATTTGCCACTCGCCACAGCTTTCACAGCTGGAAACTTTCTTCCCATCCAGCTTTGTGACATGTTGTACAGTAAATCACATTCAATGCGACGTGCTGAAGCACCACTCAGTGTTGCATTGGAGGCGATTTTAACCTGTAATTGAACATTTCCGATGACAGTGGTACAGTGTCGACTTTCAATGTGGGGTCATAATTTCGATCTCTATGTTTACAAAAATGTCCAACTAAATATGTCGCATTACTGGTCCGTCCAATTAGCTAAATGTCGAACTAATTGTAAATTACTGTACTTTCAATCTAGAAACAATTTAAGAATTGGTGAAAATTGAATAATCAGGAAAGTCCCCAACTATCAATAAGCTCAGAACAACTGCCAAATTCACATACTCATCAGATCCTGGCAAACAAAATATGAAAAAATCAACTTGTGTTTTATTATTATTTTGGATATTGTTTTAGAAAGCATTGAACTGTATTTCGTAAACTCCTTTTTGAAAGGTTTAATGGCCCTGATAAGCGCCGTGTTTTATGGAATGGTTCCAATTTAGAAAATTTAGTACTCGTGGTTTTGAAAAAAACTATTCCGAACGCTCTCGATGCCGCCTTGTTCTGGATTTGCCACCAGAGCAGATTGTATAAAGAACAAACTTTTTTCTTCTGCTACCAGCTGCCGTTTTGTGAACCGATGTAGTGTACGGTTTGAATGAGAATGATTGGTACGGAAGGAAGGAAGGGTTGTATTATAGAGACTTAAAACTTTTGCAGTTCATTCGTCTCTAGCCTTGAGAAAGGCCATTTGAAAACTCTACTCTACTCTATTACTCTACTCCAGCGCTACCACCTCCGCCCTCTTGCCTTGAGAAAGGCACTCGATCCCTCGCCGTCCAGCTCGTCCAGCAACGATGTTGTCCAGTCGGTGTCCACACAAAGAATGATTGGTACGGCAGCGGAGCGGGGATTTTTAAGCTGACTGGCTGGCTTGAGAATTACGCATGTGTGAGACTGCGACCAATGTTTCGTTCATTTTTTTGTCTTTTTCCTTTCCAATCGTGCTTCATTCTATTTCGTTGCTGCTCTGGTTGCCCGTTTTGGTCGGTACGATTTGAGGAGCACAAAATGGACCAATAAAAAATGGGCACATAGTGCATTTGGACAATGCTTGATATTTCACATTTATTCAATTATTTATCTCAAGAAAAATGAAATGTTATTCGTTATGATAGATGCGGAGATATATTTGCTATCAATTGATGCAAAAACCTTTGCGATCTATTGAGAAATGCTCGAGTTATAAGCGTTCCAAATCTTGCATTTTTTCCTACTTGTTCAGTTCCTAGATTTCCATTTCACCCCCTATATCTTCCGGTTAGACGTAGTCCTACGTCAAAAGACTCAGATATTTTTTACGTTTGTTCGGGTTAAGACTTCCAGAATCTTCAAAGTTTCGTCTATGTACAGGGTTTATTTTTGAGGCATTATTTGGTGTAAAACTTTAAATTGTAATAAGTTTGGTTTATTTATCCGGAAGAAAGATAATTCTTTGTCAATTCATTTGAATATGATTTCTGGCATATGGCTATCTCTACTGGCCTGAAGTTCAATTTTCGATCATTTTTCGCAGCAATATGGACGGTTTATCGACCAAACTAGATACTTCACAAAGGCCCACAAAACTGTCACGTGAAGACCACAAATATGATGGGCCAGTGGCCGTCACCATTAACTGTTTCGTCACTGGCAACATTTTTTGAGAAAATCCTACCAGTAATTCCATTGACCTTGAAGAATATTTCAATTTAAATGTTACTCGGGTGACAATTCATCAAGTTTTGGTAAGAAATCCTCACATAAAGAGGTTTTGAAAGGTTAAGGCTCCTCATCTTACACCATCTCACATCGGAAGACGTCTGAGTTTTGCTAAAGCTCACATGAACCGACAGTGGGACATGGTATGTTGTGACAAAGAACGTTTCCAAAAAAATACATGTTGCTATATGCCATAATGAAAAGTTCTTCAATGTATAGGTTATCTTCATTGACCAAAAAAAAGTTCAATTAGGATGGTCCTGATGGTTTCAACGGGTATTGGCGTGATTTACGGAAGAAGGAACAGTATTTTTCAACTAGGAATTTTGGTGAAGACTCGTGCATGGTTTGGGCGGGATTCTGTGCAACCGGAAAGCTCAAGACAGCTTTCACGTCATTCATGGATTACATACATGTTCTGGAATCCTCTCTCCTACCGTTTTTGCAAGAAATTCACAATCCTACTATTCATATCAGCAGGGAAACTAAGATAAGAACAATGCTACTATCCATATCAGCAGGGAAACTAAGTAATGGATTGAGGACCAAAAACTTAATTTTTGGACTGGTCGGCTCACTCTCCAGATTTGAATCCTGTTGAAAATCTTAGAGGGATCCTTGTACGTAGAATCTACACTGAGGGAGAACGGTACACCACGATTGAAGAGCTCAAGGTAAAACAATATCGAGAAATTCGTTCAGCAGCATTTAGTAAATAGTATTCCAAAAACGAATTTTCCAGGTTATTAGCCTTAATGACAAAGTTGCCAATTATTGACATGTAAATGAGCCGATCGTTTTGAATTTTTCATTGATAATACTTATGAGTTTTGAAATGGTCTTATAGAAAATGGACAGCTGATATTATCATATTTAAGCATAATGAATAAACAAACAAATCTTTTGAACGAAATTGATGTTAAATATACTTCATTCTAAGTATTCAACAATGTATGAATGTATTGTTGAAATTCTAACTGTTTGTGTTGCAACGAAATAGAATCAGGGTGGTTGTTGGGCAGAGTAAATGGCATGATCTTAATGCAAATTGTTTTACCTGCAACTGAGCACTTGAGGATTTAGCACGAATTATGTTGAGTGCATAATTGTGACAGCCATTATAAGACAAGCAATTGAAATGACGTCTACGAGTGTTTCGGGAACTGTGACGACTGCAAATTTGAAGACCTCATTCATATGGAATACTGCTGCCTTATGAATGAAAATTTTCCAAATTTTCCAAATTTCCCAAGATCTAAAAAGTTTTCTAGTTCTTCTTTCTAGTCTATTTTTATTTATAGCAGTCTTCCAAGGTTGTCAATTGTTCCGTGTATTTCAAATTTTTTAAGTCTTCCGAGTCATCTATGATTACATGTGAAAATTTAGATTTATTGAGTTTTTCAAGCATTCAAATCCAAGTTTTCCAGCTTTTAAAACCGATTAAGCCTATCAAAGACTCATACTCCCAATTTCACAATTTTATAATAATTCCGAGCTTTTCAGGCGTTTCTAATCGTCTAAGTCTGTTGATCGATTTATTAACCTTTTCAATGTTGTATCACTCTCCTAACAATGTTGCAAACTTTCTACGTTTCTCATGTTTTCTGAGTGTTCCCAGTCACAATCATTCACTGGCCCTCCATTTCGTTTTTGTCTCTAGAGTTGAGTTTAAGCCCCGTGTCGATTCCTAGGAACCGACATTGAGCGTTTGTTTGGGAGATCGTTGACGGATTGGGAGTATCTACAAATTAATAAAATTAAAAAATATATATGGCCTGTTTTCACAAAAAAAAAACAGAGAGAGTACAGAAAATAGACATTTCAAAATCAATAAGTGCGGTCAAGAGAACGTATTATTTTGAAAAAGTTCGGTTGGTACACATTCCTCTATAAAAATTCCAATATTATTTTGACTAAAACATTATCTGTTAATGTTCCTGGTCTATATCCAGCCACGAAGCTAACATTCCTTGTAATTACAATAAACAATCGCATCCGGCAATTCAACCGAATGTATGCACTAGAAAATCATTTTCCGAAGTCCTACCACGTTTTCCCATTACGAAGCTGTGAATTATCTTTATCTACTCTGGTTGAACATATCCTCCCAGCGGTTTCGCCGATGGCTTGTGCTTGTGCAACGTTGTAAATTTTCCAACTTAACCCGTTCTAAACTTCCTCCCTCCTGGTCCGTTCGTTCGATGGTTGGTCGCCTTCGGGGTTCGAAAGCCCAGCACACCAGAAAAATCCACAATAGTGCTGAGCGCAGCAGGATCCAGCAACCAACAGACAATCGAGAAAACAGCTTCTTGTCTTGTCATGTTGATATTTTATTTCATTTTTTTTCATTCCCCTCCTCGGAAGTGCACCCCGAGAGTCCGGCCCGGTCTAGGGCCAAACAAGTCCCATTTAAAACTAATAACATTAATAATGCAGTGCCGCAAACTAATCGGACAACGGAGGAATTTATGCACCAGAAGTTGTGGATTTGTGGCCATTCCCGTACTGGCCTCAAGCTCTCTGCCAAGCGGGGCAGGAACTGTTCGTGTTTCAAATATTGATACATGAGTTGTTCACTTCGGTGAAGGGCCACAGGAGCCTTGCACAGAAGCACAAAGTGAAATATTTAATTGTTCCCCAGATCACTCTTGGGATCTGTTCCTCGCAGCGAGGACAAACTGGAAAAATGGCCTCCTCGTTACCATTAAAGGCGACAAAAAAAAAAGGGAAAACACTGAGAGAGACGAATAAAAATCAGTAGACTCATTCTCGTGGGGGATGTGCAGAAACCACGAGTTGAGAAGTTATCTAATTGCTTCTATTATTCACCATAATTGCGAGAATAAATTATTTGCCAACATGCACGGCCCGCCCCCAGCGTGCAAATGTCCGCCGAAAAGCGTTTGTTTTTTGGCAATAGGAAATGGGGTGGGAAAGTGAGATGAGGAAACAAAATAAAACATCTGGCCAGACAATCCGAACAAGTGCCAACAAGGCTTTCTGAATTGAGAATAATGGCAGAAAATGTATTTTTTATGCATTGCCACAGGTCACCGGGTGACACCAGGAATGGGAGAAAGTCATTTTTATATCACTAAGGGTACCGGTTTCAAACACTGTTGCGGAATTTGGCAAATGGTGGAAGGAATTCAATTTGATGAGTGGACCGCCCATTTTCCCCCCAGTGTATTGAGTTGAATGGCAGCTGGTGAAAATGAGTGCGCTTTACATATTGCTTACATCGTGGTGCGATATGAACATAGGCGTAGAAATCCTGTTGATATTAGATAGTGATTTTTTTTAATTAAATGTTCCCAAAATTTGGGAAGAAGAGAAATGAAACTGCAAACAATTCACTCGCCTAAAAGTGCTCATGTTTTCAATGACTAATATATTGTTTTCCTTCATGTTACAGCGTTATATAGGCTGACCGGTGGCTATCGACTCAACTGAATTTGGATATAATAAAGATTCCTTTTGACTGGACAATCGAACTGGATATAGAATTTGTATGCACTATTGGATGCTGTGATAAAGGAGACTTAGAAATTCCACGCGCGGCTATTTGAAATTTGCCTTTTGACTATTCGGACATTTGTCCGTTTGATTTATTGCCCCTTTTGTTTTGGGGATTCAATCCCTTGCTAATGATTGACCCTTGAATAGCCAAATGATTTATGGTTCTTTGTGCTTTTTGGAATACTGATTGAAGCTAAAAGTATTTGAAGTAAAAAATCACATTCAACGATCAATGAATAAGTATATCCCTCTAGTCGGATATTTTTAAATCACCCCGGCGATGCAGGCGATGCTCTTTTATTCTTCATATGTACACAGAGAGAATACTTGGAACGGTGAGCTACCAAGATCTCAAAAAAGCAATATGAAAGCGGAATCCCCACTGCTTGCACTCTCGAAGCATTACTTCTACTACTCAAGTTTTATCGTGAGTGCAAGCCACAAACGGTTAATCCCATTCCATAGAGTGGATGATGAGTTCTTGATCGGAAAGTGTAACAAGAGACGATCAACTGAAATCTTACGACACTCGTCGAGGGATTTTTAATTCTCTATTGCATTGTCCGCAGTGAGTGGCTGACTCAGTCTCGTGTCGATTTTATTTTGCTGTCGTCTCCCGCCCGATGAACAGCAGACGGGTAATGGATGCAATTGATTAATTTTATTACCAGCAGATTTGGGCGAATCTAATCCCGCCCAAAATCGTTTTTTAGATACCAATAATTCTGAACATTCACAGTTCTCTCCAAATAATTTTTCCAATAGTAATTCAATTAGTGACTTCACGAAACACCTTTCGAATTCGATTGAATTTCAAACCCTTTTTTATTTTGTAGATAAAACGGATCACATATTTGATTAATTCAATTCTGTGTGGTTACGTTTTTCGTTGCGAATAAATGTAATGAATTAGTATGGACGTATTTTATCGAACGACTAATGTTTTTTTTATATCCCTACAAACTTGTTGCATCTCTCAAGTGTACATACTGCTTTGACCGCAGATTTGCATGGTTAAATCTGGTTAATTTCAGGTATTCAGTCTTCATTTTGTCGAATGAATACTGTTGGAACAATAGGTATCGCAGCAAATGATTATCAACATCCTACCTTATCATCAAACGGTATGCGAAGAATTTCAGTGAACTGACGGCATTGGAATATATGCTTTGTGAGGACCACACAATTATTATCAGAGCTGATCATGAACATCAATTCAATGTGCCCAAGATAAATTTATCCTTTGAAGGTCATTAACCTTTCTAAAGATGATCAGATGGAATATATTGCAATGTCGTCTGGAATAACCTGTCCAACACCTTATGATCGTAATATTGTTTTTGCTATTATTCTGATGTTTCATAACACGGCACTCTATTGATTATTCGCCGAAAATTAATAAAAAATATCCTTGAAGTTAGCCTACGGTTTTAGTAGCAGTGCAATATGGTGAGCCAGTCTCAGGATAAGAAAACATTAAAAAATAAACCTTTTTTGTTGAATGAATCAATAGTAAAACAAAACGTCAAAAAATTCCTCAGCTTTGTGATAGCAGAGAATCATTATCCATTTGTTATCCAAAATTTTTATGAGCAAATATTTACGTGCTTACACAAAAAAAAACACATGTTGACATATTTGCGCTAATTAGGTTTTTTGATTAATTCAAGGTAATCAAGGTCTTTTCTAGCCACCAGTTTACTCAGGCCCGAAAAAAGAGGTCTGTATTTGGGCTGGCGGAAAAATATATCTCGCAAGACCACGTGTTCGATGTCGTAATAGCCTTGGCCAATAACGCATTTACATTAACTAAATAAAAATAAAATTAGTGATTTGAGGGGGATTATTGTTGCTATTATTGTTATTGTCTCTTGTAGATTAATTTAAACACCATCTGAGAAATCCTCTGTGAAACATTAAACATTAAAGTCGTCCTATCTGCTGGAGCGCATTTTTTTATTTTACCCAGTTTCATCGAAGTAAACGCACTCGGAAAGGAAAATTGAACGCCCGGACGAGAGAGCGAGAATCGTAAAGCGTACGTCATAGAGACACTCATTCCCATGGAGCATATTCTTGTTAGGAGTTGTAAACAAAACGAGGACGGAGAGTAACTCAATTATTCGAACTAGTTTCAGTCTAGCAATGCTTTGGTCAACTCAGAGTTACCAAGAGAAAATCATTTGGTTATGATGGGTGAGGATTAATAGTTAGTCGCAGTTTGCACAGATTGCGATCTGTGCAGTTTGCGATTAATCGTAAATCATATCATGCTCACTTGTTTTCCATCCTTGATTGTGGATCTGAATATAAAATTTAAACAGTATTTATTATTGAAATTGATTGAAATTATTGAATAAAAAAACACCATAAAATATTTTTTCTTCAACTTCATACAGTTTTAATATTCACTAGCTGGCAAACTTCGTCCCGTCCAAAATTTATTTTCTGTTATCAATACCTTCAACCACTCATGTTTTCTTGTAAGCGAACGTTCATGGGTCTAATAGCGGAACTGTTCATTGATTGATCTTCTAATCGACCCTTTTAAATTACCTTTTACTTTAAAATTCTTAGTAGGGTAGGGCGGGGCTAGTTGGTCATACGGGTAAGTTGATCAGTGACGATATCTTGGAATCTGAGCGTCCAAAAAATAAGCGATCTATGGACGAAAAACAGCTAATTGCTGATACAAAAAAATAATCAAATCGGAAAAACTTTTTATAAAGTAGGTTAAAAAATACGGACATGGTTCCGATTTCGCCAAAATTATTCACGGTTTGCGCATTATAAAATGTGTTCTAAAACTGGTTAATAACCATGAAAAAAATCGGCTCAAACGTAGAACAAAGCTTTATTGTACGTATTAGCCTTAAGTGTTAATGGAAATCGCTTGCAAAATTATTTTTGTTGAATTTTCATGAATATTCTTTTTCATATATAGAGGGGCTAGTTGGCCACACAAATTGCTTGTTTGAGAGCAACGCATATAAAATTTACAGGTATGCCGTGTTTCATTTTACGCAAGCTAAAAACAAATATAGAAAGCATATGTTTTACTGCTAAACCCAGTGTATTTGAAACGAGACAACCACCACACAAACCACTTGTAATATAATTGTCATATTTATATTTTTTGCTGTAAAATTTTCATTAAATGTAATAAACGCTTACTTTGAATATCAGAACTCACAATAACGCATTGAGTAATGTAGCATACCTGGAGGATATTTCTATATACTTTGGGTCGAACGGTACAAATGTCAACGCAGGGATGCCAGGTGATTTTTTTTTTCCAAAAGTCTTGACATGGTACGAGAAAATGTCTTCACCATAATATCGGAGGAAAGTTCTTCACACAAAAACGGAACTGTGATAACTCTATTTGTATATTTGTATATTTTTGAAATTTTTGTTGTAACTGAAACCATATCCATGAAACTAATTGTAGAAAAGGTATGTAATCAGAAAACCTTCGATTTGTGAAGTGGTCGTTTGAAAGATCTAGGTTAATCTATTGTATAGTAGGGCCAAAATAATAGAAATTCAATGTCACAATAATTCGAATTTTCGAGCGCAAATGAACTAATGTCTACTAGAGACAATATGTATTCGGACTGCTTCGTTCGCTGAGACTAAAACCCTACTTTTTTAACTATATTTTCACCCAATAGTTAGAATTTCATGGAAATAATATCTTTTAAAAATCCACGTACGCTATCATACTGAAATGTATTCACATATTTCATAATGTCTTCAAAATGTCTTCACAAAATCAAATGTCTTCAAAATGAAGACATGTCTCAAAACCTCGGTCTCTGGTTTTCCACAAAGTGGAAGAGAGACGAAATCGCTAGAAAAGATTGTCTGACTAATTTTCAACGTTGAGAATTTGAAATTTTCATTAATTTGTTTTTTACCTGCTACATGATATTAGTCAATTGTTTTTGTTTTGATTGAATTAATTTATTTATAATAAAGGAAACTTTTAATGGAAAAACGCTTATTATTTGCTCAAAAAAAAACATACCTATTATTGACCAATTTACCCCGTGTGTGGGGTTAGTTGGTCAATTTATTCTGAAATATATAGACGTTAAATAAAAGAAAAATGTCAAATTATTGATTCTCTGGTTATTTTTCATTGGAAGGGTAAAAGGTAAGCTTCATTGTGGTACATAACATTCTAACGGAAAACTTACTTACTACAAAGTTATAACCAAATTTATTAAAAAATGACCAACTAGCCCCGCCCTACCCTACTTCTACCAAAACTCGTCATTGACGAATTTCATGCCAACTCGACTGGCCTTTGGCAGCACCATTTCAGATAGCAGTGAAACGTTGTGGGTGTAAAGACATGGATCACTTAAGCAACTTTGCATACTTGAAATATTCGAAAAATAATTAGACTACGTTTTGGAAAAAGCCAATTTTTTTTTCTTAATTTTTTACAAAAAATAATAACTTAAAAACTATGATACCCACAGAATTCATATCAAAAGATGAAATGTAGGAAATTGTTTAAATTCTTACACAAAAATACCAAAACTTTTTTGGAAAAAAAATTCGCTGACAAAAAAGTTATTTTAAAAATTAAAATTCATTTTTCTCAAAAACGTATTGTTTTAAAATTCCAAAAATATATATATGAATAGTCCTTACAATTTCCAACAAGTCGTCCATACATCGGAAGATGGGCACTTTTACAGGGAAAACAGTTTCTCGAACAACAACTTTTTCATGTTTTCTTTGAAAAAAATACAACTAATCCTAACTTTGTTCAAAGTCGAGATAGCGATATAGTGTATTATGGCGGGTTTACATTAGGGAGATCTATAGCTATAGATGGATTTATTCACGTGAAAATAGGTGTAAACGGAAGAGAATAAATATGATACACTTATTCGAGGTATATATAACTTGAATAAATTCAGCATAGGTAAACGCTTGTGAATTTCTCGCTGGTGAGAAATCACTAAAGTTGGATGCAGTTCTACTTCAGGTGAATAAATTCACCGAAAATATGAAGATATTCATTATAGAAGTTCACGCTAGTGTAAACGGTTGATGCGATTTCTATAAATCTCATCATATTTCTTCACATGAATATATCACTAGTCTAAACCCAGCCTTAGACAAAGTTTTAAATCTTATTAAAAATGAACTTTTGTCGAAGACGTCAACTTTCTATCTGTTATAGTTTTTGGAATATAAGTTATTTTTGTATGAAGACTGCTGAAAAAAATTATGTTTTGCTCGTAACATTTTTGTGTTAAAATTCTCACGTTTGACATGTTCTGGACATGTTTCTAAATAGAGAATAGTTATCAGAGCATATAAACAACTGTGATAATTTATACATAAAAAATGTTACGAATTAAACATTAATAGTATTTTTTCAAAGAAAAAAATGAAAAAGTTGTTGTTCGAAAAACTTTTTCTATGTAAATGTGCCCATTGTCCGATGTATGGAAAACTTGTTGGAAATTTTAAGGGCTATTTATATCTATTTTTTAAGAATTTTAAAAGTATATGTTTTCGAGAAAAATGAATTTTAATTTTCAAAAAAATATTTTTAGTATGATTTTTTTTCCAAAAAATTCTTTGATAATTTTCAATGAAAACCTAAGTAATTTCCTACATTTCATTCTCTGACCAACTTTTTGTAGATCTTGTAAATTTGTAGAAAAAGTTGAAAAAACTAAAAAAAAAAAACTACAAAAAAAACTATCAGACCTACAAAATTTTAGTCAAAGAATGGAATGTAGGAAATTATTTTGGTTTTCATGAAAAATTACCAAAGATTATTTTTGGAAAAAAATTCATTGAAAAAAAATATTTTGCAAATTAATTCATTTTTCTCGAAAACATAAGCTTTTGAAATTCTGAAAAAAATAGATATAAATAACCTTAAAATTTCCAAGAAATTTTCCATACATCGGACGATGGGCACATTTACATAGAAAAAGTTTTTCGAACAACAACTTTTTAATTTTTTCCTTTGAAAAAATACTAATAATGTTTAATATTAATATTAATATTAATATTATATTAATATTAATATTAATATTAATATTAATATTAATATTAATATTAATATTAATATTAATATTAATATTAATATTAATATTAATATTAATATTAATATTAATATTAATATTAATATTAATATTAATATTAATATTAATATTAATATTAATATTAATATTAATATTAATATTAATATTAATATTAATATTAATATTAATATTAATATAACCTTTGAATTAATTAATATTAATTAATATTAATATTAACATTTTTATGCATAAATTATCGCAGTTTACATGCTCTGCTAACTTTTCTCTATTTAGAAACATGTCAAGAACATGTCAAACGTGAGAATTTACACACAAAAATGTTACGAGCAAAACATTATTCTTTTCAGGAGTTTTCATACAAAAATGACTTGTATTCCAAAAAATATAAAAGATAGAAAGTTGATGTCATCGACAAAAGTTTATATTTTAACAAGATCTAAACCTTTGTCGAATACATTATATCGCTATCTTGACTTGAAACAAAATTAGGATAAGTATTGCAAAACAAGGAATTTCAAGAAGGAAGAGGCTCGACGAAGCACGACTTCCTTCTTGTGTGCTTACCTTACTGTACCGTCAATAAGGAGTAACTTAGTCGTTTATATGATCGAATCGAGGAAAATATATTTTTTCACTGTTTACACATTTTTTCAAAAATTCGTAACCTTTGAACTACTGGACCGATTTAGATTATCGACATATTAAATTGAAGAAATTGAAGCCAACGAGCCAGACTTTTCGTTTTTTACACTTGCGATTGGGTTTGTGGTTCCGTAATTATTGATTATATTTGTTTACATGGGTTCGGGACCAAAGGCGTTATACAGTAAAAGCTCTCTATAGCGACATCGCATCATAATTGTCGCTATAAAAGTTTGTCGTTATAGAGAGCTTAGATGTCGCTATAAGGAGAGAAACGCCCAAGTTCACGCAAAACAATCAAATTGTATTAGAAACAAAAGCAATTGATGTCTAATCATCTTGAAACAAAAAAAAAATTAAAAATGAATATAAAATTCAGTTAATTCGTCCGATAATAAAATTTTGTCTAGATAGAAAAAAAATAGAAAATGATTTTATTTAATTGATCGTCAGACAAAATATACCAATTGAACAGCATTAAAGCCAATATTCTTACCCTTGTCACGACTCTGTTCCATATTTTTGATGATGAACGAATTCGCGTTATGCAGCACATTGAATTCATTAGACAATGTTGTCTTTTTAGTACCCATTTCGAACCTTTGAATGTTGTCCAATTTATTTTTAGCGTTGAAGGTTTTCGTGTATTTAAACTCATTTTGGGCAGTGAATGTTTTCGAAGTGAAACAAACGATTTTGATATTTGATAAACAATAGATTCATTTTTAAATTTATTGCAAATTTAATGCAATTTTATTTCTTTGCTCTAGCCCAGAATTCTTGTACAATTTTTCGATGATTTTTTTCAATAAGCTTTCCCCATCTTTTATGGTTTGAGTGAAGTGGAATTGAAAATTGTCGCAATAGAGGATGTTATGTAAATAGAAGCGATAATGTATCGTTATAGGGAGAGATCGTTTTAAAGAAATGTCGCAATAAAGAAAAGAAATTTCTATTCGATTTTGAAGGGACCTTTGGACATGCCGTTATAGAGAGATTTGACTGTATTTTTTATTTCCTGAAAACATTGAAAAGTCATAACTTAAAAACGAACCACCCTGTTATTAAATCATATAATAATCGATTCTGTATAAAACAGGGTTTCTATATAATCAGGTGGTAACCCGATGGTAAGTTGCTGGCAGAACGTAAAAACCGAGTAGTTATAATTTAATTCAACCAATCATACTCCTACCAGCGAGCGATCACCATCATCTTGGAGTGTCGACAGAGTGTCATGTTAATGAATGAAATCGTGATGTGATTTTATTCGCAACTTCAAATCCAAAGTGGATCTCGATGAAATGATCGGTTTTCACGCCGTCTGGCAGAGAGAACTTGTGTATTTTTGCATCACACGCACATATTGTTTGTTGTTTTTAGGCGTGGTCAAATGTAGATTGAAATGGTTACCATTAAGCGGTTTTAGAGTTTTGTTCATTAGAAACGTGGTATAATGGATGTGATGAAGCAATTATATTATCGCCTGCGACAGTGTGTATGTCAACCGGATAAAGTGCGTTGCGATAGCTGTTATAGCTATAGTACCAAGAAGAACAAAATATACTTGCGATCAGTAGCGTAGCGCACGAGGGGCGATCTGAGTACATATCTATTTTAATGTGCTCGGATGATGCCAATATCACAGCTATCAGTGAGGTTTGAAAACTATAAAAGTGCCTCCATCGCAGCTGTCGCAACTGTCAATAGGGTTCAAAACCAATCAAACCGCCTACATCTTAGTTGTTTTGGTGCTCGAGATGCTGGCATCTGTCTATGAGAGGGCTGGTTGACGCCATGATAAGTATATTATATTGTTTCGAAAAGTCTTCAAGATTTTTGATGGACGTCACTCATCAGCTCTTGTGAACGGTTCGGGTTCAACAAGGCATACATTTGTTGTTACATGCTACGAATAATAACACAAGCTAGAACGGAAGATCTTTGTTTCGGTTAGTACTTCATGGTACACAAGCCGGCAAACTAGAACGTCATTCCTTCCTTCCGGTGGCTCTTTTCGGTGACATTAAACCTAAACCTTTCTATTAAAGAGTTATTTCTTAAATAGTATAACAGTATACATGTTCATCAAGCGAATCGAACAAAATAATTTAGTGATCCTACGTCAAAAGGTCTGTTGGACTTACAACCCGTTACATTTTTTATAAAGTTATCTGTAGTTACGAGTCGTGTGCCGACCAGCATGACCATCATGGAATCCGGGTGCATGTCTTTCTGTTAAATGTTGTAGAATTTTTCAAACTGTGTTTTCCAGTTGTTGCTAGACTAGGGCAATTAAATCTTTACCTGTGCATTTGACCATATATTGTATTTTGAAGACAGGGCTCTCTGCCCTGTATCCTCTAGCATTCAGCGTATGTTTTGACGTAGAACTACGTTTTTCATTAAGGGTTATGCTATACATTACAATCCCCTGGTGTGTAAACTGTTTAAATTGATGGAAACTAGAAGCATTTCCATTTTCTCATACATTTCCCGCGTAACTTTTAAAATGTCCTATGTAACATTTACGTTAACTCGAGAAAAACGAATCTGAAGATCAGAACATTGTTCCGCGAATCGTTTTAAAAGGAATCGATCTTTATCACTACTTTCACCACTAGCAGTTAATAATATCTCTGTAAAACCTATCGTAACTGTTGTTCCCTGATTCTAGTTTGAAGCTCAAGCCTCGTAGGGGAAAAATGTTATATTGTACGTTTTGACTGACCAAGTTCGTACGTTGGACAAATTACGTTGCACGGCAAGCATTTGAAAATAACTACTGAAAAACAATCCAAATACCTGCGCTTCGTGCGAAAGCAGTTCATAATTGTTACCATTCGTTAAATTGCATTAAAAACGATAATAACATCCGAAAGAAATAAAAACTCAAAACGACTGAAGTACAACTTCGTGTTGTTTTGAATTCTCTGTTATTTCGGACATATCGGGTGTCGGAGGAAAGTGACGTCCAAAGTAACAGTCGAGTGCTTCAAATTCGAATCTGTACATTGGGCATCATTTTATCTGTGATTAAATGGTGAGAGAATAGACGATTGTTTTTGCAACACATTCAACGATTGAATACTAGTATTGTGTATTTATTAACTTGATTTGATTACATTTGTTACATAGAAGCTTTTCAAAAGTTCTGTAATTACTTCTGTAATTAAGATAGCCAATTATCGTTCACCTTAACATTGAAATATAGATTTTTCCTTAAAATAAGTCATTATTGAAATATCAAAAATATTTTTTTAAACTGTAATCGAGACTGTAATTAATAGGGTCTATACATAATCGGGTTCGAATTGTATTGCAATTTGAGTTCTACCTGATGGCAACTCGCTCGCAGGAACAGAACGTAAAAGCCGAGTAGTTCAAATTTCATTCAACCAATCTTACTCCTACCAGCGAGCGGTCATCATCATCTTGGAGTGTCGAGAGAGTGCCATGTTAATGAATGAAATTGTGGTGTGATTTTTTTCGCAACCTAAAATCCAAGGTGGAACTCGATGAAACGGTCGGTTTTCATGCTGTCTGGCGAAGATAGCTTCTGTATTTCTGCATCACATATTGTTTGTTGTTCTTAGGCGCTGTCAATTTTTTTAGCTATGAAGTTATTTCAAGCAAAACAACAACTAGATGATATTACCCCAATGCCCTGGAAAAAAGGTAATGAAGATTGTGGAATTTCGAGCCACATAGCATGCGCTGCCCTAGCTATTTCTCAAATCGTGACGCGAATGTTTGTGTTTATATTTGATTGCCAACCACATTCATGTGAAAATGCAGTTTTCAGTAATTGTTTTATCAATTAAAAGGATTTCATTGGAGTTCCCGCTAATTATGAGTATAATGTGGCAGCGTGTAGTATTTGTGAAATTACGTCGGAAAGGAGGCGGATAAAAGTGATATTTTTGTGTGCCATTTTCACTCCCCCACGTTCATAGAAACAAACAATATTAAATCATTCTAACGAACCCGTGTTGATAATTTTAAAGTTCTGAGTGTCGGTGTGTATAATGTGAGAAAATAGTCTTCAATTAACCAGCATTTCACTGAAAATGTTACTGCTTTCGAGGATTAACCATACGACTGTTCTATAGTACTTTTTATCGCATAAATAATAGAAATAAGTCACAATACAGGGTCTTTCAGATAAAACGCTCACGCAACAAATTTTGATAACTTCTACAAAAGTGAACCGATTTTTATTGCTAAAAAACGAAAATAAAGCTTACTTTAGCACATTTTCAATGTGACCACCCCTTTTTTCGATAACGCGTTTTAAACGGTGAACAAAATTTTTCATGCACAACTCTAACATTACGACTTCGATGCTGTCAAAAATCCGAGTTATTTCTTCTCTAAGTTCCTCCAAATTGTGTGGCTTATTAACATAGCAACGGTTCTTCACGTACCCTAGGGTGGCAGCGAAAATGGTCATGTCAAATTTCAAAAACCGACCATGTACATTTTGTTTATTGGCTCAAACAAATGATCTGTGCAAAGTTTCAGCTCGATCGGATATGATTTAGGGGTGCCTCAAAGCACTCAAAGTTTTGATTTTTTGATCCTCGAAAATCTTCCAAAGGGAATTTGAAATATCGTTTTTTTTTCGATGCCAAAATGACTTTAAAATGCATGAAACGTCGAGATCTGGTGTCATCTCGAAAAAAAAATTTGGCCGAAAATCGACCTTTTGGGACCTGAGAGGCAATGAAGGTATGAAAAAAAAATTATCGAATTTAAAGAACCGGCCATGAACATTTTATTTATAAAAAAAGGTCGATTTTCGGCCAAATTTTTTTTTCGAGATGACACCAGATCTCGACGTTTCATGCATTTTTAAGTCATTTCGCATCGAAAAAAAAAATTTTTGATTTCACCAATTTCCTTTACTCCAATTTTACTTTACTTGGAAGATTTTCGAGGATCAAAAAATCAAAACTTTGAGCTTTGAGGCACCCCTAAATCATATCCGATCGAGAAACTTTGCACAGATCATTTTTTGGGCCAAATAAACAAAATGCACATGGTCGGTTTTTGGAATTCGATTATGAAATTTTTCCCATACATCCATTGCTATCCTAACGTACCCCCAGAGGAAGTAATCGACGACGAGAAATGTTGAAATTCTTACCATAAGTGGAGAAAGTTTCATTAAGGCTTCGGTCGCTCGAGTAATACGATTTCACTAAAAATACACGTTCTTGTAAATTGTACATCGTGACACTAAAAACCATCCGACCAGACTGAACGAGTAGCCGAATGTTATCGTCCAGAAGTAGGGAATGCAGTATTACCATCGACGAAGCGAAAAAAAAATGTTATAAGGTGCTATTCGATTTTTTTGCGTGAGTGCTTAATTTGAAAGACCCTGTATAACAAAAAATCACAAATTTGTCCGTGTTTCCGAACACAACACTGCACGCTATTTAATGTGCGAGTAATTTTTGTGTACGATACAAAACAATCAGGCTCACATCTGTATATGTCAAACCACGTTGAACGATACATGCATACGTGATACATTTGAGAGAGAAAAACGAATTCTTTGTGGGGGAGTCGCTTCAATATGCATTGAAGTCCATTTGACGGAGAAGAATGAAATGCGAAAGTCGAGTCGTAGAGTGAGATAGTAACTAAACTATCGACTGACTATTGAGTCATGTTGACGGAGAAACTGCAGGAAGAAGCCAAAACTCATTTCCATTTTTTACGAAAGCGAATTCCTTCATAGTCCGCTGACTATATTCAGTTGTCTATGACTTTACCGAGCCCTGGAGAGAGCACAGATTGCGTGTGCCAATAGACGACGATTACGCGGGATTTTTTTTTAATATGATTGACATTTTTCAGTTAGTTTCATAAAATATCTCATGATGAAAATATGGAAAATATAGATCGATTGTGCCCAAAACGATTGATGCAAAAACTCGTTCATCCATCAGGGAATGACTGAATAATAAGCGCATAGAATTGAAATTTTTAGCGACGCCACAGATTTCCCGTTTTTCAATTAGCAATCCCAATATATCTCCGAAAGACGTAATCCTTCGTTAAAACATTAAGAAATTTATATACAGCTATATATATATTTTTTTTATAATTGCTAAGATTACCGCAGCGTATTCCAGGTTTCTGAAGCCTCCAGCCGACATGCCACAATCTCCTGTTTCGCATCTATAATCTACTTTCCGTTTAGCAAAACACACAAACTGACGTATGACGAAGGAGCAGCAATCCTATCCAATAATTTTCATCCCTGCAGACAAAGAATCGTTTTCGTCATCGTTGTTTGCCTCTCTCCCAGGGAGATGCGATCCAACCCAAACTGAGGAGAGAGAGAAAGAGAATCACTGATAGCACACAATCATTGAATTATATATTTAAATGTAGATTTATTGCCAATTTCGCATTCAAAACAATAATGCTCTCTGGCTAGGAGCAGCTTGGTTCGGTTCGGGGCCCGGCTCCTACGGTTTCGATCCGCTTTTGTGCTCTTGTGTAGCTTCTTCCTGAGCAACGGGAACTGTTCCCTCGGGGGTTGGTCCTACTTACTCTTCACATATTGCTCTCGATTGTCCTTGGTGTAACGTTTTAAGGCAAGGATGGAATTTGGAATGGGATTTTTCGCAAGCAAGCAGTCTCTTTTTCCATCTCACTGTCTGTTGTTGCTTTGGCTTCCATGCGCTCGCCCTCCGTTTGCCCACAGATACGCACCGACAGGACTGAGACAGTGAAATTGTGGAAGGAAGCCGGGTATATATCATTCCGGATTAGTCTTTATTTGTTTTGGGGATAAGTGCCGCCCCGACGCCCTGCGCTCGCCACCGCTGGAACTCATTCCTTCATCCATCGTCAGCATAGTCATCCATATGGATGCGCAGAGTGTGGCACTTTGGTGTGATTTGTTTTTCATATGTATTTCCCCCCAACTAATGGCTTTGTACTGAATAATGGAACAAATTTGTGTGATTCATTGCGAGGAGGTGAAAATCGCGATTGGCATCGCAATAAAAACAGTCCTGAATCGTCCCAAAACTCCTCTGCACAAGACTTACTTCGTTGGAATAATCTCAGGTGAGCATCGATAATACTTGATAATTGAAGAATCATACGAAGAAACCCTCCCACGTACAATCTGCCACTGAGACAATCATTTTGCGAAGCTTTTACCGCCATACGGCAGCTTTCGCACTTATCAGCTTTCACATCAAAGCCATCCTACACGATCCCTCCAATTTGCTCAATCGGTGTGAAGTTTGCTCATTTGAATTTGCCCAACAACCACACAGCATAATACCCCCTAGCGCTCCGGTGCTCCATTATCTGTCGTCCCGAGCGACAGCTTAAAAGTCACATTCAGCTCGCAACTTAAACACAACCGCACATTTATTTGATAAAAGTGTGCAATTCAAATTATAATAATAAACATAACACTCACATCCGCACATTCTCTCACCCACGCATTCACTCTAATGGCATACGGCGCGCTGTATTCCATCTGACAGAGCCTAAGCAAAAGGAATGTGGGAGAACGACGTTTAAATCATCCGGAGGGCCATCCACTCATACCCCACATCCACACACAAACACGCGTGAGCATCGCATTCACTCTGTTATCGCCTTGCAAGCCCGTGTGTAAGCCTGTTCCGTCGCAAATCGCTCCCAAATGAACCCAACCCCACCCACACTCGGTTAATGAGCAAGTTTAGATCCATTTCAACTTTTCGCACTTTTTGCGCGCGCGAGAGATCTTTCGCCATCCGACAATAGCTAGCTTTGCGGTGGGGTCCTGTTTGTTTTTTGAGCGGTTGTCTACTAGACTAAAAGCATTTTCCACTTATGCAAATCAGGCAGCGAGAGCATTAACCGCCGACGCCGCCGCCATCGCGCTTATCCGCCTACCCCAAACCATGCCATCGCAACCAGTTTTCGTTTGAAGGCCTGGCGTGGGGCGGTTGACGCATGGCTGGCACTTAATTCGTGGGAAGGGGGCGCTTCCGGGAGCAACCGGGATGACTGGCGGATCCGTAGGGGGTGACTGAAATTGCTTACTTATGCTCCGCACTCTTGACATGCCAATGGACGGGGTTCATTGGAGAGCGCGTTTGCTTGGTGACAACAAAAAAGGCGAGAGTAATTTAGACTGAAATTGTCGCCGTTTTGACACATCCTAAACAATGTCGAGCGTATTCAATTTAATGAAGTATCGCGGATCTTCACAGCGAGGCGTGGTAAATTTAGCTTGGCGTGGAAAACCTTTCCGATTTAATGTGTTATACCTAATCACATTTGATTAAGCTTTGCGGGTGAAATTTTTGGCAGATTTTCCATGCGTTGTATTAGAATGGAAAGTAATTCTATTCAATTATCAGCTCGTGTATGTCAATTACTTGTTTTTTCAAAATTGAAATTTAGGTTAAGATATTTTTAATTCATTATTTATGAGAGAGAGTATAAGTCGGAAAAAATTTCTTTGACGAAAAATTATCCGGCAAGAACGGGAATCGAACCCGAATCCCCGGCATGATAATGTGGGAAGCTAATCACTCGGCCACGGGAGCTTGTGAACAGATTGTGCGAATTCTTCAACATTAATAAAGTTCTATACAAATATCAATACGGTTTCAGACGAGGCTGTAGTACGACAACAGCAGTCACTGAGTGCCATATTTGCCAGGAAACATCTGCTTGATGCGCCCTCTTAACCTCAGAGAAAGGAACCAGAGGAATGACAAATATTTTGTTTTCTTCTCATTCTTCTTACGCTTTTGTATCATGAAAATTCAAATCGGACAATTTTAATCTGCGATTTGATGTTTGACGTAGGACTACGTCTAACAGGAATATATGGGGGAAAATGAAAATCTGAACACTGATCATTTAGGAAATAATGAAAGATGTACCAGGTCAGTCCACATCATCGCCTTCAGCAGCTTCGGCCCGATGCAAACAATTATTTTGCTTTTTTTCTGAAGTGACTTGACCAAAATTCAAACAAATGAAAATAAAGAAATATTTAAATATTTTTGACATCCTTTCGTGTAGTCCTACGTCTCTCTGGTTATGTCCCCGGCATTACCCATCTTTTCATGTTTTGATCGGATAGTTTCGATTAGTGTTTACCTTTTGCGATCCGGTGCAATTTCATTTGATTTGGTACAGCGAGGATGAGGCGCCAGGTGAGCCGATGTGGCAGGAGCAAAAAAATCTTACCCTAACATATAATTCCACCGGTTCCAGTTGATTTATTGCTGCAAGCTCAGTGGAACGATTTTTGCAATGTTAACGATGATTGGATACCCTTCAATGCAATGCGAATATGCAGCGTATGTGGAATACATAAAATAAATGTTAATCCCCCAACATTGATATCTCCCAGGTGCATTTTGAGGGAAGTATTTTTGTCTCCGATGGAAATAATAACAGGTTGACAAAAATGGATGCAGTACCAACTGTGTCTGCATTTTTAATAGACGGTGATCACGATTCGGATGAAGATGAGAATTATCCTACCAGTCTCCCGCCGTCTTTGCCGTTATATTTCTGTCCATCGCTGGAGGACCATTCTTATGAAAATTTCCTATTTGACATGCAAGTCGCTTATCAAGACAGTAGTATCACTTGGACCTTCAGTTGACCGATAGTGAAAGTTAACCAATCAGTCTACATAAATTATGCACTCACTTTTCCCTCACATCGTTTGAGCGGTAGTGAATTGTCTTGCTCAAGACTCATTGTACCCCTCATAAGTTCTCGAAAGACGTAATCTTACGTTGATCGCACTTGTTCGAAGAAATTACAAAAATAATGTATTTGATCGCAGTATTTGATAAACTTTTTCGTCTCAAAGCAATTTGGAGTTCTGAAAAGAACTGGATTTGATGTGCTGAAAATACGACAAAATCTCTCGTGTTGTGCGTGGTGTGTGGCGACGGTAGTTTTTATTCGAAGCCGCCGCTGATTTCTAGGGCTTCGGCGTTTTCGGCTTCTGTGCAGTGATTTTTGAGGATTTATTTGACTTTTGCTTCCAGGCAGCCACATCAAAGCAGGAGCAGCTTTCTTCTTGTTGGTCGCCTTCTTCACAGCAGCAATTTTGTTTTTTTTTGCAGCGGTTACTTTTTTTTTCTACCCGGTAGCAGCGGCACATTACTTGTCAGCAGCGATGACATTTTTCGGATTTTTCTCGGCGGATGTCTTCTATGCCCTGCTATCATTTCCGGAAACGGTAGCCTTTTTCGATGCTGGCGCTTTCTTGGTCGCCTTACCAGTACCATTTTTCTCTCCAGTGGACTCCTTTTTGGATTCAGGGAGGAGCTTGGCCAAGTATCCTTCGTTTGCACAAACAGGCGCTTGGTAGTGACTCCTTTCATCAGCGTTTTTTGATGAAAGAAGTTAGCTTAACCACATCAATCTTGAGTCTCCAGTTGTACGAAGGTGCGGTATCTACTATTGAACATGGCCTCAGGATGACGCGTCTAGGATCTCCAGGGCTTCATCTTCATGCCTCAATTCTCTGCGATCCATGAGTGCTACCGTTCGTTGAATTCTAGTCCATGGGATGATCCGGGATTTACGTACAGAACATTTGTTCCTCAAAACCAGAGATTCTCTGTCGAAAATGTCGAGCTAAGCATCCCTAGTGTTGGAACCGATTAATGCCATTGGTATTTCACCGTCTAATTCTAGACGAAACGGAGCAATGAATGAAAATGCTGTGGCATAACCGCAGTGTCGCATCGTAAAACCTTCCATTGGGTGAACCATTTTAACTTTATTCACTACCTCTATTACATCTTGAGATGTTCAGAAGCTATCCAGATAATCGTTCACGTAGTGCTTGTGGATTATGGCCTCACCAGCACGAATAAATTTGATGGACAGTTCTTTGGCGTTTTGGTTTTTTACGTACTGGGCAGACACTAAAGAACAACTCGACCCGAACGTTGCCACGTCCATGATGTAGACTTACGAATAGTCTGAGGGTCTAAGAGACCACAAACTGTTGAAATAAGTAGTCCGGATACTCACTCTTCTGGCTACAGGCCGTTACCGACCCAGCGCCGAATCTAGAATTCGTTTCCAAACCCATCGTTCCTGGGCTGCGACATTCCAACCGCCCCTAACACCCGCAGATCGGGCATCCTCGTCGACAACACATATCCGACGAGTGTGGGGTCTGCCTCGAAGTCAACGGCCTCTATCTCGATCCCTGTCGAATAACGTCTTCGCTGGTCCGCCATCTGCGGTACGTGCCAACCTCACCGATGTTATACAGCGCGAATTTTGTGCGGAGCTGCATGCTACGGGCCTTCAGTTGGCTACGCAATCCGTACGCCGCCCCTTCAATGGTACGGACACGAGCAGTCCCTCTTTTCAGTCTGGATATGACCACAGATTCCACCGGAGCTTAATCCCGATTTTCACTAGGATTCGGATGATACCACGGGAAGGTTGAGATAGAAATTGTTGCACAGAGGTGAATGGTCGAAGTGGAGTCTCGAGTTGCACTTAACCAACGTTTATCAACCAAAGTAGTCCGAATGCCGGGTTTTTAATTGGTGGAAAGTTTCCGTCGAGTCTCCAGAGACTGTCACTGCCAGTTTTCAGAATTGGCATAAAACTTTTGGAAGTGGCGTCAAATGATCCGTTTCTTCCAGAATTGAACGAGATATAACCCACTTCAGCGGCTGCATCCTAACTGTTATAGATCCGACGTGTAGATAACAGATACATTAGAGAGGCTTTGTCAGATCCAGTTTCGTTCTGGCATCTCTAAACGACGAACGATCATCGAATAACTGTCCGGGAATTTGGTTCGTTCGCTTTTTACAAAACCCAGTGTCAATGTGAAATCCGTCTTGGGTGCGGCGTTTTAAGTCCTGCAGAATTCGAATCGTCCGCTTATCCTCTTCTGACTCGATTTTGTTATTCGACGTACTGACCGGAGTCCTCCATCACGAAGTAATCGCGCATCTGCTCGTTCATGTCCTTCTCTTTATTTATTTCATTTTGATTTTGGTTCGGCCCTCCTGGCGTTGTCGGTCAATTGAAGCGCAAAAGCTTTCTTTCGGCCTGAAATTCTCAACTTGTCAGTAATCGAGTATTCCAGTAGCGTCTACGAGGAACCTCCATCGATGAAGGCAAACACCACCAGTGAAACATGCTTCCTAGAGAGAACTATCGGTAATATCCTGAAGGGAGGTCACGTGATTTCTGCAAGTGACATACGGCTTACGGAAACAACAATATTTTCGGAAGAATACAATTGGAGGAGCATATGATGTTTTAAACAAGGTTTTTGTGGTCATGTCGTGGTTTGTGGATTATTAAGACATGATTTTCACAGTTCTTTTTGCTGGGCTAACTTCTACCGCTTGTCAACACACACAGTTGGCATAAGTCACCAGGTTTTCTATCTAACACAGCTTTTATATACATCTCAGTCCAGCAGCATCGATTCTGGGAACTTCTCCATCATCATAACCCGATTCGAAAGGTGATTTTTCTGGTGGGCTGTTACGAGGTGACCCACGAGATTCTGCATCGAAGTTCCGAAATCGAGTCGGCGATGCCTAGGCACCGACACGCGATGAGTTTCGTCGAGTGGCAAATAAATAAGTTACTCGGACTGGCTATAGAGTACCCGCAGGATCTGTGTGACGTGCATTGATCTTGATGGCAGAAGTAACAGATTCATAATCGACACTGCACTTTTTTGTTGTCATCCCGATTTTTACATTCAATGAGCCTAAACATAACAGAAAATGTCATGACTCTTAAATACTGCTAAGCATTTGTATAATATATATGGTACAGCAATATAAGATTAATACGAGCGAGCGAAACAAAAGACAAATAAGCTTTCCGCATACTTTGCCACATACACGGCCCAGTCCGAAATAGATATTGCTCTCCTTCATGTTCTACTTTTTACTCTTAGAAAACACTCCCCAACTTCATTTTATAATCAGGTGGAATATTAACACGCATTTACTCAACAGCATCATTAGCTGTGAGGATAGCGTGGTCGTGCAAAACAGCCTTGCATTGCCTTGGTTCGATCCCCGTTGACGTCGTTTGAACTTTTTTTGTGCAATCCCAAAAAAGATGAAAAAAGAAAGAGATGTCTGCTTCCATACATACAAACATTTTAAAGCGTTGGGGGACAGATTATTTTATTTACCCATTTGACGCTTCAGGGCACGAAATGGCATGGTTTCTGCCGAAAATAAAATGCTTTCTGACAACGCTAGTTTGGGTGTGAAGCTCTAGAGTCACCGATCGACGGACTGTGTTCTTCGATTTATCTGCACTCAAAGACTCATGGTTTCTTTGGAGTCTTTATCAGGATCTTCAGGAACTTTACATGTGTGGGAATGGATATTGTCGAAGTGTTTATGGTTTTCTCCTACTAAATTTCCTTCCGTTTGTCTAGCAGCTGCTTGTTTATCCATCCAATTCGATATCTTCTGCTTAAAAACCGGAATTGATCCTCCTCTATAGACTGACCAACCATTTTGAACGGGACAGTACCATTTTCGACCCTTTTTGATTGATATTTCTTTCTTTGTCATAAAAAAGTGCTACAAAAATTCAACTTATCTTCCGCCATGAATTCTATCTATGATTATTATGGGCCTCGGCACAAAACTGGATTTCCTTGAGTTTGAAACCTTATACCCTAATGGAAAGAAATTCATAATTTAAAATTTTTGAAAAATCTGATTTTTTAGGGTTTTAGGGTTTTTTTTCTAGAAGCAAGATAGCAAATAACTAAAAGGGGAACCAGCCATATATTTTACCAATACATTGCTTCAAAAAGATCCGAAATCGGTCAAGAATTTGAACCACATGGCATTATTTATGCTTAAGTGTTTACTTAAGCGATAGAACATTTATCCGAGGTGTCTGCTCTGCCTCCTGCTGATATGTTTTGTTGGCGTTGTTGATAACATATATACTTTTTTTGAATTCATCGCCTATGTTTTTGAGTGAATGATTATTGAACAATGTTGTATAAGTTATCAAATTAGAAAATTAGGTAATTTTTCTGAATTCCTATATGGTTCATTATAAGAGCCATAGTGTAAAACAACGAAGTTTTCCTTCTTTTGCGCCATACCGATAGGCTTGGAAATGAAAAATCGAGATAATACTCAAAGTGCGTCTATTAAAACGTCCATTAAAACATAATTTTTATTTAAATGTACCTGTTTTTGATATGTGATTTTTTCGGAATTTTAGAGCGCATAATTTTTTAATAATTTGAAATTTTGAAATTATTAATTTAAGTACAACGTTTTAGCCATAGCCCTTATAGTTAACCATATAGTGATTCAGGAAAGTTACCTTATTTTGTAATTTGCAACAATATTTGCCAAAGCGCTGGTGATCAGGTTTTGGGATATTTTTACGAATACATGAAAACAATACAATAATTGACTTCAGGAAAATGAAAAAAAAAACAAAACAATATTTAAAAAATATTAGATATTTTCGTACCACGCAGTTTTCGAAATATTCTGAAAAATAGATCACCAATATCAGAAAAACACATACATACACAAGTAAACATACATATTTAAGTATGAATTTAACCTGCAATGGGTCTCAAAATCCTGAAAAAAAATCAAAATTTAGAAATACATTTTTTTTGATAATATTTCTCGATACACCATAGTAAGATGCACTTTCAGTATTTTTTTTAGTAATTTTTATCTAGCAGCTATCGATAATGTCATGCAAAACATTGAAAAGTATGTTTTTTACAATAGATCCTATGGTGAACCTCATAAGGGTTCATGGTCAAAATTTCGTATTTTATACCCTATACAATGTTTTCATAGAGCGGGTGATTTGGTTTGGGGGGCACTTTTTAATTCCAGGCCTTTCAGATAGCATTGAAACAATTAAAGATACACATTTTATACTGAATTTCGAAAGATTTGTTTTTTCTTAGATTCTGATATAGACCAATGACAATAATTATCCGAGATCCCCATCTATTCCGATGGCTCATTCCTCGATAAAGCGCCCTTGATCACCCGACGCATAAGACTTGACCGGAGATGTTGTAATCCTTGCTGACAATGAAGGGAATGATCATTCTTTTCTCAGATGAAGAACTCAATAAGCATTTCATAACAGCTTTCCACGTGTCTTATTCGGGCCAGGGCTACTGTAATAAAATCTGAGTTTTTGGTCTCAAAAAATCTTTCAACACGAGAAAACAGTACTACACATCACATATAAATGTCAAAATGACTCTCATTCAGACTGATTCGGATTCTATATGAATAAAATTGGTGAGTTGGGAAAAGATATTATTGAGATCGAGCTATAACTTATATTGGATCGTTATTTTGAAAAACCTGTATGAAAACCAAAAAAATCTGTAATCTGCATCTACAGATTCTTGGTTTCAAAAAGTCTAAAAAATCTGTATAAATACAAATTATTCTGTAGATATGGTAACCCTGATTCGGACATCAATTTGATGCAGAAGCTTGGTCAATTTCACATTCATAAACTACCACTCGTCTCCATGGAACGAAGATTATTTCTAATTCCGATTGTTATTTATCTGTTCTCCGCAGGTAGCACCGACACCCGGAGCGAGCAGGAACCAAAGCCGAGCTTCGCCAGTCCAATCGAAAATGTGACAGTTCCTATCGGTAGAGAAGCTACGTTAAGTTGTGCTGTACAAAACTTAGGTGCCTATAAGGTAAGTCCGTCGAAAACTCATTCAGTTGAAAGGAAAAAAAAAATTAAAATTCATTCCCCAAAACAAAACACACAAAAAGGTTGGATGGATGCGTGCTTCCGATCAGACAGTACTTGCCCTGCAGGGCCGGGTTGTGACACACAATTCTCGCTACAGCGTTACCCAGGAGGAGTCCAATGTGTGGCGGCTCAAAATACGAAACGTGCGCGAGTCGGATCGCGGCTGCTACATGTGTCAAATCAACGCCACTCCGCTCCAGAAGCAAGTGGGCTGTGTCGATGTGCAGTGTAAGTGCTGCTCCCTCCATTTGCGTTGTTTTGCCGCGTTAGAAGTGTCAAAAGCGTCCCTTTTTTTCTCGTTTTCCATTTTCCCCTTCGAACAGTGCCACCGGACATATCGGACGAACAGTCCTCATCGGATACGACGATACGCGAGGGCGGCAACGTGACATTCTTCTGCAAGGCCACCGGTCATCCAACGCCGAAGGTTACCTGGCGACGGGACGATGGAAGTCCGCTCTATCTGCAGCGCAACGGGTCGGACGTGCGAAAAGGTGGGTAGCCCTTAACCACGATAATCATCCATCACTCAATTCTGCGGTTCCGACGTGCGGATGCCAGGAGAGAAAATTGCCTGCGGGAGATCCGCTTCGGTCTATTGTCTGTTCATTGGAGGGAGGAGGATAGTGGCGGATGGCGGGGAAGAAATTAATTTAGCGAGATTAATGATCCGGTGGAGTTTATCCTGGTGAATAAATATTGCCAGTGGAGCTTGAAGTGCTCCAAATATGCTCATTAAATGTGCTTTGTGGTGATTAAATCCTCCAGATGAACGGCCGGTGATAGCTTCCTCTCTTTCACAGGTATTCATGAAAACGAATCGAAATGAATCCTACATCCTTTCACACGATACGCCTCGCGTTTCGAGTTATTCGAGAAGATTGAACATGAATTCCGTAGGTATCTGTCTTGTTTCATTTCGATGAATACTCCGGAAATGGATAAGACACACTCGGGAGTGATTCCTGACAGTATCTTCTTTGATGACGGCGCTTCCGGCTTCATGTGGAGACGATAGATACCCGAAGGGCAACGATTGATTAATGTTTTTCTTTCTTTTCGAGACACCACTTTTACTCTGCTATTGGTCAAGTGGCGGATAATCCTCCCAATTTATGCTCTAAGGCGATTGCTTGCTTATAATGAAATCAATGACCCTTTTGTTCGTAATCATCGATTGGATCGCAATCGTCTGCCTCTACACTTCTCAATTATTCGAGTCTACAATGGCGCTTGCTGAGCTCTTTCACTTCCGCATAATCCTGACATAAAGCTGTTTATTGCATCTGTCATCTTAAAGATGCTTATTTTTCAATAAGTTGATAAATTTACGACTCAATCTTCGACTCCCCGTTGTCTTTGTGGCTCAAACTCAACAAGTGGTGGTGTCAATAAATGTAATAATTTTTCGCATAAATGGTGCGAGTGAAAGACATTAATTCGGCTTTGCTGAGTACCGCTTCATGGAGGTGGCGAAGCTTCCTGGAAGGTGCTGCAGCACACGTACATATGTCTTCTCTTGTGGGTGGGTGGGTGATTGTATATGGATGTGTAAGTGTGTTGGTTTTTTTCTTCCCTGCGTTGGCGTATCTCACGTATAATTTATTGCAGGGCAATTTCCTGGCATCCGACGCGTAGCGTGGCAATTCATCACGCTGAATTCTATTAACTTTAACTCGCTCCTTTGTTGTCTAATGCTTTTTTTTTTCTCTGTCTCTTTTTTCCCATCCCACGATAACCAGTTGATACCCATGTCGGAAACTTTCTGAATTTATCAAACGTAGATAGAAGACAAATGGGTGCCTACTTGTGCATCGCATCCAACGAGGTGCCGCCCGCCGTCAGCAAGCGAGTCTATCTCAACGTGCACTGTGAGTATCTGTGGCCATGAATCGATCTGTGGTTTTTGGGAAGGAAACTGGTTGTTTTGGTTTTCGGGATGACGACGGCGTTCGGATGAGTTTTTCATTTGATCTATATTTTAACCTACAGTGCAAATGTAGTGCTGAATTTGTAACGTACTGTGCTGTGATTTACCGATGACAGTTGATACTATTTCACAACGCACTAGAACTATATAAATTCACTCAGCAATTTGATGATTGTCGAAATGCTGTACATTAGTGATAAATGAGTGCATTGTACGCATTATTTTTAAGTTACAAGTGCCTATATCCTACTTTCCCACTTTTGAACTGATATAAAAAAAATTATCGGGAAACGGGAATCTTCATGTTTATAAAACTTTTCTAGGCATTGAAAACATTGGGCCTGATCACGAACATCACTGTCACAAACGCTTTCACGTCACTTACACTTCAATTAATCTTTTTGTGTCTATCATCATTGTCACGGACAGTTGCGTGTAAAAATAAACTCCGTGAAGCGAAAGAGTTCATTCCCGTTTATAAGAGACGTGTCAGTTGCATAGTTTCGGGCGTTTGAACGTTATGTCGGTTGCATAATTTCGGACGTTTGAACGTTATGTAGGTAAAATTAATAAGTGTATGAGATAATATTCCATTTAATTGAACGTATGTTTTAGAATGATAAGTTTGCGATTATACCTCGATGATTCGGTAACTATTCCAACTATTCCAACTATTGCCAACTATTGCCAACTATTCGAACTCATTTCATGAATCATTTGCTTGGTGCGTTAGTTTGCTGAACCAAACGCTGGTTCAGAGATGAGGAGAAATACTTGGTTGCTCTTAAATGATGTAGTTGTTGAACATATGGGAATGTAGTGTTATTTCCTCTTTTTATACTTCTTCTTCTTCTTTGTTTTTAAGAGGCTTTAAACTTTGTAGTTCATTCGCCTCTAAATCCTCTTTTTATAAATTACTCTAGAGATAAAGCATGATTATCATGAGCTTAATGATCGATATCTCGCATACTCTTGTACTCAGCTTTGTCTTTTTTGTTTGAATAGTGAGAAGTACTTAGTATAGGCCAACGTTAAAATATTTTTTTAAGAACCGTTTCTACAACTTTGATGAATAATAATATCTTCTATATCTCACAATAAACCCGAATTTATCCATCTCATGATCAGTATAATCTAAGCTACTCCCATATCGAATTCTGAAGTTTAATCCTCTTATCCTTTTCATTCTCGTGTAATTTGATATACGGGACATGAGGTTTGATATAATTATTAAAACAGAAACTGGTCAGTAGCGTCGGTCAGAAGCATAATTTTCATATGAAACATCTGATGAGTTTCAAGGAATTTTCCAAAAGCAGAAAATGAAAATGATTCAGATTTTCTTTAGACGGATATCAAAATTATGGAGAATAATTTAAAAATTATTAATTTAAAAGTTTTCCAATGATAGTATTATTATTTCCTTTTTATTTCCGTTGAAAGTATGGCTTCAATATCGTTGAAAATATCTTTTACGTAAAAAAAACAGGAAGTGGGTTATATCTATGGTACCGTTCCAACCGTCGTTGAGTGCTGACCGGTTTCACCAGCGCTCCAGTATATTTTTAAGTAACTTTTTTTTTATTAGTAATCAATCTTACTTTTTTACGACGTGACCCGCGCGCTCCACTTTATTTATTTACATTTTTTTTATCGACGCGAGTGTAATGAAGTGCGGAATAGTGAATTGTGCGCTCAGCGACAATCGCTTTTTGTGGCGTTGCTATGGAACCTGCAACCGCCAATTTCACGCCGCCTGTGTGGGAGCGCAACGAAATCATGAAGAAATTTTGCGATCCTTCATGCTGCCTCTATGTCAGGACTGCCAAGAAGAATTCATAACTAACCTTCGCATGAAGTCGCTTGTGAAGCCACTAAAATCAATCAACGAAAACATTGGCATGACACTCGAAGCCAATCATAAATTACTAAACAACTTCAAATCGCTCAGTGCAACACACGATGAAACCCTCTCGAACATAGAAGAAATGCTGCAAGATATAAAAAAGAGCGTCTCGCAAGTCTTCAGCAACACAAAAACCAGCACTGCGGAAATCAAAAATGCCATAACATCGCTATTAGAAATAGCCCCAACGGACAACAGCGCAGCAGTAGAATCAGCAGCGAAATTAGCGGCATCAGTCGCAGTTGCAGAAATGGAAATAAAACATTCAACAACAACAAACTCCATCGACCTTCTGCCCCAATTATTCGAGTCCCTAAAAACTGACTTGACAGACTCGCACATCACACTGGCGTGCGAAGTAAAAACACAAATGGAAGAAATGGCAAGTGCTTTGTCTTCCTCTAGTGTCTCCCATACTATCAAGCCAACTGTAAGCTTAGAAGAGGAACTATCTGAAAGCCGCGCATCCATCAAAATAGTTCATACGAAGGAAGACCACACTTCTCCAGGATGGCGCCGCTTTGACCATAAATGGCATTGGAAACCGGACTGGTCGGAATTCGATGCCAAACAACGAATTCGTAGGCTTCAAGAAAAAGCAGCCGACAAAGCAAAACTCAACAGAAAGCGAAGAAAGCAAACTGCACGTAACAACAGCCAGCACATTCGCAACAATGCGAATAACAAAAATCAACACAGACGCGCCGATAAATCGGATAAGGAACTGCTGGCCTCAGCAAAAGTGCAGTTTGCTGGCCCACCATCAAATACCGACCATCCAATTGCTGACCTCTCGGTCCCGAAATACATCAATTTCAGGAAGGGCGAAACAATCAACCCGTACCGAGCAGAAAATCAGCCGCATTACAACAGCACCCAATCAACGTCAAACGCAAATTCCACTCCGCTAACACTTGTGGAATCGAATTCAGCACCTGGAGAAGGCTCTCCTCTTCTGGACCCAATGCGACCTCCTATAATAAGAATTACGGAGCAATCTGCTGCCGGCGACAGACGCTTTTTGAAGGCACGCCTACGGGACTCGAAAATAATGGACACAGTGAGGACGTATCTGTCCTTCCTCCACGACCAAACAACGGCTGTTTGTATTCGTGGAATTACAAGAACTAGTGCATCAGTAATGCTCGCAGCTGAAGGTCTACCAACAGACACAAACCTTTTGCGTGAAATTTTCCTGGAAATACACGAAGAGCTGGGAGTTTCACGCATTGACGCCTTGGCAGACCTCACATCACACCGAGCATTCCTGTCCAGTGAACACACGCAACGGCTACAACATGCTAGGGAAGCATCTACAAAGTTCTACAGTCCGCTAAATTTTCAACGACGTTGACGCGCCCCTTAGAGGGAAATAGTAGTCGAAAAAATCAAAATAGTAAAGTAAGTAGAATTAATCTTTCAAAAACTTCTCCGCCTTCTCAACAGAATGCGACTGAAATTTTGATATACTGTCAAAACTTCAATCGCATGAAAAGCCCAGCAAAAATGAAGGAAATTCATCAAAATCTTTTACCGGCTTCTTTCAATGTAATTCTTGCAACTGAAACTAGCTGGGACGAAAGCGTAAGAAGCGAAGAAGTTTTTGGAAATAATTTTAACGTATTCCGGCACGACCGCAACTTATCGTTATCTCAGAAGAAGTCTGGAGGAGGGGTCCTCATTGCCATTAATGCAAATTTCACTTCTGAGGAACTTATAACCGAAAAACATAAAGAATTTGAGCATGTATGGGCAAAATTATCTATAGCTGGCGAAGTACACATATTTGCTTCTGTGTATTTCCCACCCGAACATGCAAATAAAAAGTCGTATGAATTATTTTTTCAGACGGCAAATCGAATTGCAGAAACACTAGAACCAGAAGTGAAATTGCATATCTATGGCGACTTCAATCAAAATAAAGTAGACTTCATTCCCGATAATGATAATGAATGCATTCTACTCCCAGTCGTCGGGGAAAATGAAACCCTACAATATATATTTGACGAAATTGCACATCTCGGTCTTAACCAAATAAATCATGTAAAAAATTTCCAAAAATATTATCTAGACCTATTATTCACTAACATCACCGACGACTTTTGTGTGAATGAGTCCATGACTCCTCTTTGGAAAAATGAAAAATTTCACACAGCAATTGAATACTCAATCTTTATACATAATAGACAATTGCCCATCGACTGGGAGTATGAAGAAGTACCGGAATATAACAAGACGAACTTTGAAGCAATCAAATGTAGCCTACAAGCCATAGAATGGCAAACTTTATTAAACAGCGAACGAGATGTCAACTTAACTGTACATATTCTTCACGAAATTCTGAATAACATAATATCAGAATTTGTGCCGAAGAAAAGAAGACGAAGATATTCAACCAGCAAATATCCTATTTGGTTTAACGTTCAAATAAGAAATCTAAAGAATAAAAAACAAAAAGCACATAAAAAATACAAAATAGACAAAAGTCATCAAAATTTGCTTGAATATCAAAATATTTCCCAAAAATTAAATTTTGCAATTAAAAGTGCACACGAAGAGTACAATAGAAAGGTCGAAACTGAAGTCAAATCATGCCCGAAGAAATTCTTTAATTACGTAAAGTCTAAGCTCAAAAGCAATAACTTCCCATCGCAGATGCATCTCGATGAGGATGTGAGGAATTCTTCGAACGAAATTAGTAATCTCTTTGCAAATTTCTTTCAGGAAGTATATACCACATTTTCCGAAGAAAATCGCGATCGGAACTACTTTTCATTTTTACCGGATTATCCAAATGACATATCGGTAAACTATCTTTCACAACCGGAAATATGCCATGCACTAAAAAAATTAGACGGAACAAAAGGACCAGGACCTGACGGAATAGCACCTATATTCCTAAAGAACCTGGCTGAGGAACTCACCCTTCCCTTACATTGCATTTTCAATATGTCACTACAAACTGGAATATTCCCAGAAAAATGGAAACAATCTTTTTTGGTACCTATCTTTAAATCAGGCGCTAAATCTGACGTACGTAATTATCGTGGAATTGCCATTATCTCTTGCATTCCTAAACTATTCGAAGCAATAGTCAACGAAAAAGTCTTCCAACAAGTAAAGAATAGAATTACGTGTATGCAACATGGCTTCTTCAAAGGCCGTTCAACTGCAACTAATCTGTTGGCTTTTGTGACTTTTATTTTGAATGCAATGGAAAATGGCAAACACGTAGAAACTCTTTACACTGACTTCAGTAAAGCATTTGACCGCATCGACATTCCATTACTACTCTTCAAATTGCAGAAAATAGGAATGAAACAAAGACTCCTAAACTGGCTCAATTCTTATCTAACAAACCGTGAACAAATTGTTCATTTTCAAAATTCTCTTTCAAATCCAGTAAAAGTCACATCGGGAGTCCCACAAGGCTCTCATCTTGGTCCTCTTCTTTTCATTCTGTACGTTAATGACATCTCCTTCGTTCTCAAGCGTATCAATGTACTTGTGTATGCCGACGACATGAAGCTTTTCGCGGAAATTGGAAATGAAAACGACATCGAAGCATTTCGAAACGAAATACATGTATTCCATACTTGGTGTGATAAAAATCTACTAACACTGAATGTGAAAAAGTGCAACTCTATAACATTTAGCAGAAAAAAACATGTACCAAATATTGTAATATGTCTTGGAAATCAAAATGTAGAAAAATGTGAAATAGTTAGAGATCTAGGCGTCGTCCTGGACTGTAAACTCACATTCATAGAACACTACAACTCTGTAATAAATAAGGCGAATAGTGTGTTAAGTTTTGTCAAACGCTTCTCACATAACTTCCAGGACCCATACACAATAAAGCTTTTATATATTACATATGTAAGGCCTATTCTGGAATACTGTAACATCGTTTGGAACCCGTATATGGTCGTACATGAAGAACGCATTGAGTCAGTCCAGAAACAGTTTCTTCTATTTGCACTTCGTAAACTCAACTGGACCTCATTTCCACTTCCTTCATATGAAGCACGTTGCATGCTCATAAACATCCAAACACTAAAAGAACGCCGTGAATTTGCAATGCTTTCTTTTGTTAATGACCTAATTTCGCAACGAGTACAGTCAGCTGAATTACTAGAAAAACTAAATTTCTATGTACCTGGGCGTCAACTAAGAACGCGAAATTTGTTTCTAACCAAAACATCCAGAACAAATTATGCAAATAACGCCCCTATCAATCGCATGATGCGTATATACAATCAGCACTGCGAAATAATTGACACAACAATGAATAAAAAACAGCTAAAAAGAAACATGTACTGCAAAAATAATATTTAACCTAAGAAAACATTGTAACATTAGTGTATAAGTGTGTAGTCTACATTTGTTTGACGAAATGAATAAATAAATTAATATGGAAATAAATAACCGCAAGGGTGACGTAGGACTATCGTTGATTTAGAGATCATTTGTGCGAAGTTGGATCTAAATCCATTCTGAATGAATGAATAAATGAATATTTGGGGGACTTCAAAAACGAGAGCGTTACGTTGGAGGCACAAGGTTTTATGCATCCAATATAGGATACGAAAAACCTTGTTCTGAAGAATAATCTTCAGAAGCTAACCTGCTAACTGTACTTGATTGACAAATCACAAACCCAAATGTAATATATGGATATTTTATGGATAGAAAACATTAAAATAAACTCTTTCGCTGGAATGTAATTTTCAATTCCAAGGGGAACTGGCAGATTATTTTCCAGCAACGATTAGATATTTCCACATTTTCCTCGATACTGGAAGCCCACCAGTGGTTAATACTAACTCGATAACCACCTTTTAATAGTACTTGATTGAAAAATATTTGGTCACAGTGTTACATGGATAGAAAACATTCAAATAAACTCTTTCACATGAATATATTTTGAAAATTCCCAAAGGAACTGGCAGATTATTTTCCAGCAATGATTAGATCTTTCCGGAACTTTCTCGATGCTGAATGGCATCCTAACGGAAAGAGTTCTGCGCGTGTATGTGTCGATCCTTCGCCGTCCACCTCCTCCAGCACGTTAGGCAACGATGTTGTCTTGTCAATGTCCTCACGAAAAATGAATGTGTCTCACCACCAGAATATCGCTTAAGTATGCTTTTTCTGTGTGATTGAATCGAGAGAAGGTGTGGTTTACGATGGCAATTTGGAAGGCAAACTAGAGGGGAATGAACTCTCTGAGCTCGGAACTTTCGGCGACTGAGCAATAATCGATTGCGGGCGCATACAATATTGGATACGGAAATATCCTACTGATGGGGAAGAATAATCTTCTAAAGCTATCCTGTTAATTGCGATTGATTGAAAAACCACAAAACCAAATGTATTTGATCACAGTGTTACATGGAAAGAAAACATTCAAATAAACTCTTTAACATGAATATATTTTGAAAATTCCCAAAGGAACTGGCAGATTATTTTCAGTAACGATTACATATTTCCACATTTTCCTCGATACTGGAAGCCCACCAGTGGTTAATGCCAACTCGATAACCACCTGTTAATAGCCGCGCGTGTATGTGTGTGTAGCGATGTCTTCCCAGGGAACCGTTTGTGGCATCACTCTCCTCCTGATAGATCCCTTCTGGCCTAGGGTGCACAAACAGGCTCTTGGTGACACCGTTCATCCGCGCTTTCATGATAAATAAAGAGCTTCACCGCAACAGCGACAACATGCTCCAATCGCTGTTCAATTAGAACTGAGTGGATTTCCGAGCGCCACTCGCTTATATATCGATTGGTGATTTCAATAGCCTGTTTTGAAAGCAATTTTAAGACTATTGAAACAAGTTTTTGGATCAAAAAGTAACAAGTATATAACGCGTAGACATTTTATCTTTCGAATGAAGTGTTTATCATACTATTTCGTTCAGTTGTTTAGGAGCTATTAACGCTCAAAATCTCGGTCTCCGGCGTAACGCTTTCGTTTTCGAAACTTTGATTTTACACCCCGGTATAGAAATGAAAGACGTAGTCCTACGTCAAAAAGATCAATGGCCTTATTCGAGGTAACTATCGTCCTGATTGGGGTCTTGGTCTCGGGAATTCCGAAACTTCGAATTTTTGTATGTTAACAATCATTTTTAGCCACAAATTATGATTTCTGATGTGATTTAAATCAAAAAAGCTCATTATAAATCTCCTTCTAAATGTATCCATTCTCGAGATATTTAAAAAAATATTTTTAATTTATTGTCTTTTTTATAGTAAATATTCCCTTTTAATATGTTTGTCGTGTTATACCGTCATGTTCATGAAATTTTATGAATTTGCTTATGATTTCCAACAACTTTTCCAAATACATCATTATGGTAAAAATATATGGAGTTACGTTGAAAAACATTTGAAGACATGTGGGTTAACACAAAACGTAGCGATATTAAAAAATCTTTTTTTATCTTAACACAAACTTTTAACATATTATTCGTGTTACACAATCAAAACACGAACAGTAGAACTGAAATCCCAACAACAAATACACTTTGTTGATTCAACCGGACGTTATGGGTACAAATATAATTTACTTGTTTACGTTATGCCTAGATTATACCTGAAGTCAGGTATCTCTAAGCTACCTCTGTACAGGTATATAAAGTCAGGTACCTTTAAGGTACCTCTATAATGTATATAAAGTTACTCATATTCAAACATCGTTCATCAGTCGACCAATCTTCCTTATAGAGTGAATAACAGTTTACCACAATGGACTACAAATATTTTTTTTCCGTGTTGTAGACCGTTTCCGAAAAACGGTAAGAAATGTTCATCAGAAAAACGTTTCTTAACCGTGTCAATGATTCGAGAAACTTAAGTCAATGGGATGCAATATCCTTTTAGATACATCTTTAAAAATTTGCGGATCATGTCGTTTATCTGTATACTCTTCCAAACCAAAGCAGTGTAATACTGAGGAGCAGATCAGTACAGCAGTAGGAAAGAAGAAGTACCATCAATAGTTTCAGTCGTTGCAGCATCTTCGCAAGATTCCCGAAACAGCAATATACCAGAGTATTCCCGAGCGTACAACATTGAGCTATTCAACAAGGGAATCGCCGGTATTAACGTTTCACGAATAATGACGAAAAGTCTTGGACAGGCTAGTTACCCCGAACAAAAATTCAAAGAAATTTCTAAAGGTATTAAAAGAAATATATTTTCCTTTTCACATGAAGAAGACGAAGAGTCGAACTTTAAACAAAAGGCAAAAGAGTTTGATGAGAAATTTGACCACACAGAGACAACAAGATCAGAAAAAGTTAGAATTTTAACAGTTTTGCCTAAGTCTTGGTCCGTGCGAAAAATGGAAGAAGAATTTGGCGTTAATAAATATATGGCAATTCAAGCCAAAAAACTGGCAAATAAAAAAGGTGTATTGTCGACACCACATAGCAAATATGGACCAAGTTTAAGTGAAGATGTTAAAAATCATGTTTCGGAATTTTATAACGACGACGATATCAGTCGATCATTACCTGGAGAAAGAGACTATGTTTCTGTAGATGGGAAGCGTCAACACATCCAAAAAAGGTTATTAATAACATCATTACGGGAAACTTTGAACAGATTTAAGGAACTTAATCCAAATTGCAAAATTGGATTTAGCTCTTTTGCATCAATGCGTCCGAAGCGTTGCAAATTCAGGAAATCATAACGTTTGTGTTTGTACATTCCATAAAAATGCAAATCTTATGCTACATAGTCTCAAAAAATATTCCTTTAACATTGAATGCAAAGAATATATGGAAAAAATACTATGTAACATATTAAATAGATTAAAATACTGTTACTTTCGTGAATGTAAAAAATGCCCAACAATGGACGAGTTTGGAAACTGGTTTCTAGATGCGCTTAAGGAACGCAATTTATTTGAAATCACTTATGCACAATGAATTTCTACTGATCGATGCGACATAGAAACTCTTGTTAAACCGGTGGAAGAATTTGTTTCGTATTTTTGCGTAACAATATAAAAGCTCATTTGCAAGAAAATGAGGTTGTTGTGATTTGCGATTTTTCCGAAAATTATTCATTTGTGCTTCAAGATGAAGATCAAAGTCATCACTGGAACAATGATCAAGCAACAATCCATCCATTTGTTGTTTATTATAGAGATGAAAAAGGCTCTCTGGCAAATTTAAGCTTTGTAGTTATATCTGAAGTTTTAAGTTATGACACAATAGCTGTGCAAGTATTTATTTCTAAATTGGTAACATTTATGAAACAACAAATGCAGGTAAAAAAAATAAAATTCATGTCGGATGGTGCTGCATCCCAGTATAAAAATAGGAAAAATTTTGCGAGTTTATGTCAGTTTAAATCGAAAAACTATGAATGGGTTATACCTATGATATAACCGCAAGGTTGACGTAGGACTGCCGTTGGCTTAGTAATCGATTGTCTTTCTTCAATTAGCAATAATCCCACCTCGGATGTTCCGCATTGGGTACGATATCGTCGCTGCGCAGAGCTATCTTTTGTGTGCATTGATTAAACTAGTGAATGGATGAAACTATTTACGAATTCAATTGCAAACAAATCCCAATTTAAGTTAATTAATGCATTATGGTAGTAGTTATCGCAGCAAATAGTCATCAACATTTTGCCTAATCATCAAACGGAATGCGTAGAAGTTCAGTGAGATGAAGAGATATCCTCCAATGCAGTCTTGAATAATCGAAGCGTTGCATTTGTAATCGTGTTTGTAGACCGTGCTAGCAAAACCAAAGTGTAAAAATGCATGGGGGTATAAAAATATTGCCGATTTGAATGTATCTGCAATGTCGATTTTCCCAACTTCTTGAGTTCGGAATCTGTATTGGGAAAACACATTCCGGTTTGCAAAAATGCAATCGAGTACCGTAGTTTGCATCTATTTTGCAATGTCGATTTCCCCAGGCGTCATGGTTGTGAAGTCTGTGTTAGGGAAACATTCCAATTTGCAAAAACGCAAACGAGTACAAAAGTTCCCGCTGATTGCATCTAATTTGCAATGCCAATTTTCCCTGGCTCCATGATTTTGAAGTCTGTGTTAGGGAAACATTCCGATTTCCAGAGACGCAAGTGGGTACAAATGTACTCGCAGCTCGCATCTATTTTGCAATGTTGATTTCCCTAGGCTTCATGGTTCTGATGTTTGTGTTAGGGAAACGTTCCTATTTGCAAAAACGCAAACGAGTATAAAAGTTCCCGCTGCTTGCATCTAATTTGCTATTCCGATTTCCACAGGCTCCATAATTTTGAAGCATGTGTTAGGAAAACATTCCGATTTCCAGAAACGCAAGCAGGTACAAAAGTACCCCCTGCTTGCATCTAATTTGCTATGCCAATTTCCCCAGGCTTCATGATGCAGAAGTCTGTGTTAGGAAAACAATCCAATGTGCAAAAACTCAAACGAGTACAAAAGTTCCCGCTGCTTGCATCTGATTTGCAATGCCAATTTTCCCTGGCTCCATGATTTTGAAGTCTGTGTTAGGGAAACATCCATCCATTCCTGCGATCATACCTCAATCGTTGCGCAATCATAACTGAGTGGATTTTCGAGTGGCACTCGCTTATATACCGATTCGTGTGATTTCAAAGCCTGTTTTAAAAGCACGGTATTGAAACGAGTTTTTGGATCAAAAATAACAAGCATATAGCGCGTAGACATTTTCAACCTTATTCCGGAATACACGCCACTGTAAACATTTGGTAGAATTCATTTTCAATACACCGAGTTCATCCACCGATGTTATTCTGATTTAAGGTGGGACCAGAATGCCGCGCTATGCGTCGCGTTGCGACAATTGTGCTTTGACACTTCATTTTAAATATGTGTGTTTCCATTTAGTCGAACACAATAATGCGTTGCGTCATTAACATCGTTGTACCAAACGCTAACATTTGTTCTAAACTGCTTGTGTCGAATTCGCGATGAAAGTGGCATGGTGTCGACGTCTGGTGGCAACTTCAAATGAGGGCCATAATTTGGGTCCCAAACTCGTTAGTGTTATCTCTATCAGATTAGAAGACTTCGTGTCGGTGCCGGTTTTTAAATTCTAAAATTTGAATGAAAATTTTCATCATGTTATTTGATTACTAGAAACACGTGTTTCTGACTTTCATTCAACCATATGGCTAAACAATTTTAACATTGTTGCTGAATTTTTTCATCATAATATAGAGTTGTCTTCATAAACAATTTTCGTATGAGACTTTATCACCACCTGCAAACAAAAATGTTTTTCATTTAAATAGAATACCGGTTTGATAAGGAAAAGCTAATTTTCATTCATAATTTTAATTTTGAAAATGTATTCATTCCGACTGAAAATCAGCTATTCTTTCATGCTCCCCTAAACTAGTAAACGAAGCTCAATGCCGCCAGCGCGGATATGTCAATGTGTTGTTTTTAAAAACATTCAACTGATCCGTGGACACAACAAGAACAAGATTTTCATATGAATTTTATTTTGTTTTTGTTTACATGTAAATTGGTGACGCGATCGCTAGATTGTGACTGCAAATCAACAGACTGCGTCGGGCAAATGTTTTAGTACAAAACGCAAGCAATGACAACTGATGAGAAGCAACGCACAACGCGGTATTCTGTCTCCACCTTTACACTTCACGCTCTCTTTTGTGTAAACAGGCATACACTCTCCCGAAAAGCTGGTATATATGACTAGCTTTTTGGTAAATATTACCAATATTTAATAAATGTTTGCAATACGAATTCTTCTTACATATTACACGATATGATGTCAAATCGGCCAGTATAACCCAGTATAAGCAGTCGGTTCAACGTTCGTTTAACATATATAACATGTTATATTAACCCTACCTTTATGCATATATTGTTATGAATTTATTGAGCTTTTGTATGCATCTTTATTCATTTATTGAACTATCTGAACTATTTAAAATATTTATTGAACTATCTGAATTATTTATTGAACTGTCTAAACTATTGACATCTGATCCTGTTCGATTGGGTCTGATCCATGGCTACAAATTAGGAAAAAATACACAGTTATTACTATGAATAGCTACGACAGACTACTCAATTCTCACCATTACCCTCTCCCAGGACCAGCTTGTAATTACTTCTCAGCCAAACACATTCGGGAGATATCATGAAACTAACAAAACCCAGATGGCATTAAGTGAAGCTAGCTTTATGTCCCGTTGCAACATTGACTTGACGCGCAGGATACGGAACCTGCGTCGTGAAGAATCCGGAAAACATCTAATTGATTGAACCACCGTCTGCAAAACGTTTATGAAGTTGTCCTTGACCGAATCCAACAGGTAGAACTAGGACTCGACAGGGCTCGTTTTTGTGTATCGAAGTACCCAGATTCCTTACTATTGAAGTTCTCCCGCAGCAGACGAGCACAAATCATTGCTATCCAAAATGTATAAATATCAACTAAAGAACATAAATTGAATTGATTTTCACGAATATTACTTACCTATCCCGAATCTGAGTTAATACGACCTTCTTCTGTGATGAAATCAATATCGGAAAGTAGTGCCTTGCAACTCAATTAACAACTCGGTTATTAGGCTAATACATTTATTTTCTTCGCGGTTGACAGTAATGGCAATCGTAAAAGTTACTAACACCGCGAAGTAAAATGAATCAATCGTTGGTAGGGATGTGTATTGCATCTGACATTCATTTTACAAACGATTGGTAATATTTACAGAAAATATGGACATTCGACTGTTTGAATTACAAAAGATTTGGAAGCTTTTTTTTAGTAATCCATTTTCTGGGTGTATCGACACAACTCGAGGATAAACAAAACAAAATACAACTGATGTTTCTATTATGGTGGGTATAAACCTAAGATAAGATCAGACAATAGGGGGTCTTTTACGGACCAAATTTCTGTCAGATACGGACCAAATGTCTGTCAGTCGTTCTGATTTCTGATTGGTCGATTTCGATAAATTTTGTAAACAAAGTCGATTTTTCCAGTGTTGCCAATAAAAATAAATTACGTTGGGTTTGTATTGAATTTAGAAAAAAAATGAATTTAATTGATATTACGATACTTAGTTTAGAGGAAATGTGAAGGAATTGTATACACGTTTTACCTAATTATTTTGTTACTATATTTTGATTGAATTGAAAAATTTATATATATATATATATATATATATATATATATATATATATATATATATATATATATATATATATATATATATATATATATATACTTCCATTTCATGTCAAACCGATATAGTGCTCCTCAGATTTCCATGAAAAGTGGTAGTTTCTTTCTTTATTGCAAAATATTAGACCCGTATTTTTTATTTTTTCGTTAGGGTGACCTTTTCTTATTTTAGGGTGGTCCGAAAAATCATTTTTTTCAACTTTTTCCTAAAAGTGCGTTGGGAAAAAGTGGAAAAAATGAGTTTTCGTTGGGAAAAAGTGGAAAAAATGAGTTTTCGGACAACACTAAAATGGAAATGGACATAAGTTTAGTTTAATAATAATCTATTTGGTTTCTGATACTAATATATTTTATTTCTACCATGCCATGCTCCTGCTATCAAATTTTCGTTTCCTTGTTTTTTTGTTTTCTCCGCTTTTTAAACGAAAAGATATAAATTTTTTTATAATGTCATTCCTTGTTTTTTCACAATGGAATAAAGTGGATGGCAAAACATACATTTCTCCTGCCATTTTCTTCGGCAAATCAGCTTCGTTAGGTTCCAAATGCGATTTCATATTTCGGAATAGAATTTCCATTGCTAAGAAGAAATTAAAAGTCTCATCATTCACTATGCAGATGGGAGAGTTAGAAGCTGTAGCTCGCAAATATGAAAAAAGAGACGGTTGATACAATCTAGGTTGTGTTTTGCTGACTACCAATCTCTTGTTACACTGCTGACATGTTCTTTCCCGCTGAATAATTTTTTTGATGATGAAACCAGCTTCACGCCGCTTTGATAGCAAATCTATCAATCCAATAAGATGTTGTTGTGTATCGGCTGTATACGAAGCATTCGGTACTACGGTCATGTATTGCGAAAGAGTCACAATTTTCAAGTTATTGCTGAATTGCAATGGAGTTGGGCGTCGTTGCTTTGCACGAATCAATGAGAAAAGACTCTCCAGACAATCTTGGACGAACCGCGATGTAAATATTTGTGGGTGTCCTTCATGCAAAAGCCGATCTGTCAACCTCACAATTGCATTCGTGCAAACGATTACACTTGTTTGCCATGGTTTCCAATGTCCGTGTCCTACTTGGAGATCATACATTAACCGCACCATGGTCTTCAGATGAGCGATATCCTCGTCATATTTCATAGGATCATTCAAACAAAATACTTTTTCTTCTGCCCTATTATTGATAAGCTCGAACCATCGAGCAAAGTCTTCTATGAAGCATGCGGTAGTAAGAAGCTCCGGTAATTCTCGTATTTCCGCATGAAACTTCAATGCTGCAGCCACCGTCCTGTTGCAATATTTTGTTGCGTTGCATACTTTCATTTTATCTATTGAAGATGTTCTGTTGTCAAAGCACACATCCGAGGCCGTTAGTCTGTGACAAAGCCGCAACGTGTTGTTTATTTCGGAGTTCACGATTGTGGTTAAATGGTCTCGATGAACAATATTGGATGTTAGCTTTTTTTCACGAACATACCAATCCGGAACTTTCAGGTAGACATTGTTCAACCAGCCATGTACTGTATTTTTAAATACGTGTACGGGATCGGGTATGATCTCTAGCATTCTGTTCTCAGCGTTTGGATGAGGTATCGCAGCATTTAATGTCTCATTTTTGCGACGAATATCGATCCCCAAATCCTTCCACATGCGCTGGTTTTCGGACCCGGAATCTGTTGTTATAAAATGAACACGCAAACTGATTCCCTCTGCTCTTGAAACTGCAAACAATACAGTATTCTTCAAAAACTCTTTTTGTATAGAGTTGCCGGTGTACTCGAAAGCAACCACCTGTTTCCAGCGCGCTGCGATTCCAACTAGCATGAATACCAAAGCTTTACAGGCTAAAGTTTGGGACATAGGAAGCGTTGTTGTTCCAACAAACTGCTTCGTATTTTGGCAAAACTCATTTGCCTCGTCTATGCTCATTTCGTCTAGAACCAATCCGCAGTCCTTTTCTTCAACCGACATTGTGGAGACTTTATGTTGTAGCAGCTCGAATATATCTTCAAGAATACCTACAAAATATCATTTCATATATTAACATGCGATGAGACATATGATTATAATTACATACCAGGACTGAAACGAACTCCTTCAATTTGGCGTAGTAGAGTCCTCGTGGATGGGAACGGGAAGCCTTTTTGAATAAGCTTGTCGTATCCACCTTGACATGCAAACCGAATTTGTAAATTTTCCGTAATCGTTTCATTGGACCAACGTTTCACTTTTTTAACCTCTCCTGTTAATAGCTTAATTTGATCTTCTCTGAAAAGCTTCTTCAAGGGCTGTTTTCCACGAATTCTCGAGGTCAGATATCCGCATTTTTTCTTCCATTGTTTTACAATTCTATTAACGGTTACATCAATATAAAATATTAGAAAATAACATATTTTTTGACACACTACCTTTTCAGCTTGGAAATTTGATGTTTCAAACGAAATATTTCTTCCTGTAGTTGTTTATCTCCTTCATATACGTCAACCAAATCATAATTGTTCTCAATACTTTGTATCTCTTCCCATTCCTCATTCGCGGATGCAGCTAAGGTCGGAATTTTCGTAACTCCATTTTCATTGTATTTCCCATCAACAAAATGAGCCTGTATATATACTAGTATTAGGATATGTTTTAGAATTAGTTTTTAATACTTACGCTACATATTCTTGTGCTTGATTTGATTTCAAAGAATGGAACTTCTAATTCACTGTTCACGCAAAATCGAATCCATTCTTTCCGAATATTTTTGTCTTGAGGGAACCGATAAAATTTATACTCAGGATGAGTATCCGTCCTTCGCTCACAATTTAAGGCTTTACACTTCATTTTTATTTTTGAATTACGTTTTGTATGAATAAAATGGCTTCCTAACGTTGTTTTGGTTGTATCCCTGCTCATATAATAAGATAGAATGTTTTGGTTCAGACAATGAGAATCTGCATAACGCGTCAGATTAGATTTATTTGCTGAAAAAAATCCCAAATTTGTTTTGGAAACGATTATATTATAGATATGGGTATTTAAAAGACCTATTTTATCCTTTTAAAGCATATTTTTGAGATTGTCTATTTGAAAATATGCAATAATCATTGAATTCGCACCAACCAAATGTTTACGATTCATTAAAATAGAAATTTGAAAAATCCGATATTTTATAATATTTGGCAGCTCTGGCATCTTCATGTCATGGCTTCGTTTTTGGACGACGAAGAAGAGTAAGAAGCCAGTTGTCTGGTCTTGTCTTAGGTATAAACTAGTGATATATTCATGTGAAAAAATAGGATGAGATTTATAGAAATCGCATCAACCGTTTACACTAACGCGAACTTATATACTGAATAAAGGGTGTGTCACATCAAATTGCATCACGGAAAAAACGCTGTAGAAATTCGCCCAGTAGACCGATCCTTTTGAAAATTTTAGACAGTAAAATAAAAACTATTAAACAACTTTTGGCATTTTCTTTTTATTCATACTTCGAGCCCAAGCCCGTATGCTCGCACCTTCCTCTTTACCCCGTCCATAAGGTTCTGTACAACGTCAGGTTGTAGTTTTTTTTGAACAGAAATCCATTTTCTCTTGAAGTCCGCCTCCGATTTGACAACTTTTGGGTTCTTCCGGAGGGCCTGCTTCATAATCGCCCAATATTTCTCTATTGGGCGAAGCTCCGGCGCGTTGGGCGGGTTCATTTCCTTTGGCACGAAGGTGACCTCGTTGGCTTCGTACCACTCCAACACGTCCTTTGAATAGTGGCACGAAGCGAGATCCGGCCAGAAGATGGTCGGGCCCTCGTGCTGCTTCATTAGTGGTAGTAAGCGCTTCTGTAGGCACTCCTTAAGGTAAACCTGCCCGTTTACCGTGCCGGTCATCACGAAGGGGGCGCTCCGCTTTCCGCAAGAGCAGATCGCTTGTCACACCATGTACTTTTTGGCAAACTTGGATAGTTTCTGCTTGCGAATCTCCTCCGGAACGCTGAATTTGTCCTCTGCGGAGAAGAACAACAGGTCCTGCAGCTGACGAAAGTCCGCTTTGACGTAGGTTTCGTCGTCCATTACCAGGCAATGCGGCTTCGTCCGCATTTCGGTGTACAGCTCCGGGCTCGCGTCTTCCCCACCATGTTTTGCCTTTCGTCGCGGTTAGGAGCCTCCTGAACCTTGTATGTACGCAGGCCCTCCCGCTGCTTGGTCCGCTGGACGAATGAACATGACAAATTCAGCTAATTGGCGACATTCCGGACCGAACTTCTCGGATCACGTCTATCTGCTTAACTACGCGCTTGTGATCTTTTTCACTGACGGAGCATCCATTTTTGCCGTTCTTCACCTTCCGGTCGATGGTTAGGTTCTCGAAGTATCGTTTTAGTACTCTGCTGACCGTGGATTGGACGATTCCCAGCATCTTACCGATGTCCCGATGTGACAACTCCGGATTCTCGAAATGAGTGCACAGGATTAATTCACGACGCTCTTTTTCGTTCGACGACATTTTTCCAAATTAACGAAAAATTGACAGGGAAGCATGGCCAACGTGATCTATACACACATTATCTGATTATAAGCGAAAGCTGGAGATATAATTCCTAAAAATTAAATTTCTACAGCGTTTTTTCCGTGATGCAATTTGATGTGACACACCCTTTATATTCATATTTTCGGTGAATTTATTCACCTAAAGTAGAACTGCATCCAACTTTAGTGATTTCTCACCAAAGAGAAATTCACCAGCGTTTACATATGCCTGAATTTATTCTATTCATAGTGGTTATATATACCTCGAAGAAGTGTATCATATATATTCTCACCCGTTTACATCTATTTTCATGTGAATAAATCCATCTATAGTTATAGATCTCCCAAATGTAAACGCGCCATTAGAAACGACATCGGAAATGAACACAAGGTCATTTTGGTATCCACTCCACATTCTACACGAAGTTCATTTTTACACTTCACGATCGGTGGAAACGCAAAAAAGTGAAGTGAGATGTAAGCGTAGTGGAAACGTAAGTGTAAGTGGATACGGGAATAAGGCCCTTTATCTTTCGAATGAAGTGTTTATCGTACCACTTCGTTCAGTTGTTTAGGAGCTATTAACGCTCAAAATCTCGTTCTCCGGCGTAACGCTTTCGTTTTCGAAACTTTGAACTTACACACCAGTATAGAAATGAAAGACGTAGTCCTACGTCAATACGACATTGACGCTGAAATTATAAGAAAATTCATTAAATTTCGTGAACATGACACGACAAACAAATTAAAAAAGATTATTTACTATAAAAAAGATTATAAATTAGAAATATTTTTTCAAATATCTCGAGAATGGTTGCATTTAGAAGGAGATTGATAATAACCTTTTTGTTTTAAATCATATCAGAATTCATAATTTATGGCTAAGAATGATTGCTAACACACAAAAATTCGAAGTGTCGAAAATTCCTAAAAATTCGATGTTCCGCAAAGTTCGTCAAAAATAGTTTTATCATCTTGGGCCCATTTTTTTAATTTTCTGCATGACTTCTATTTTGTATGAAAAAATTACAAAAAAAATTAAAAATATGTATTTTGGATATCGCAAATAGCATTTTTAAATTGTAAATAAAAAAAAAGAGTACTAATTGTTTTCTCAGTGTACATTTTTTTTCATATTCAACTTTCAATACTCTATAACTCTTTCTAAGACACTATTTCGGTACGACTCATAGTTTTTGAGATATAAATTATCAAAGATTTCTCTAACTCAAATCGATACGCCCTTTTCAAAAGTTACGCTTGAGTCAAAAAAAGACGGGTGGGTAATGTCGGGGACATAACCGGAGTGACGTAGGACTATACAAAGGGGACAGCTCTTGTTAAATATATTTTTTTTATTTTCTTCTCCTACGTGAGTACCTACCTATCTACCTGAAAAATGGATTAGTGTACTGTTTATTCTTTATGAACATGTTGGTGGTTCTGAAAAGAACCTTTGGCGTTGTGTTTTTGCGTTTTTTGGTTTCCCTTTCGACAGTCCCCTCTGGGCTGGTTTTATTGTGGCTCTCCACTGGGCTAGAGGCGAATGAACTTCAAAGTTTAAAGCCTCTTAAAAACAAAGAAAGAAAGAAAGAAAAATACATTCATTACGATTTGTTCGCTCGTTGGATTCACATGCAGGCTAAAAAGGATCCTTTTCAGGATCACAAAATTATCTTCAATCCAAAGAGTTTATTGTTTTGTTATCACTCGATATCCCCATCTTGTTCGGCTAAACCTTTCTGTTTAGCGATTGCGTTTGCCACTCGCCACAGCTTTCACAGTTGGGAAATTTCTTCCCATCCAGCTTGTGACATATTGTACAGTAAATTACATTCAATGGCACGTCGCATTACCACCACTCAGTGTCGGATTGGAGGTAATTTTAACTTGTAATTGAACATTTGCGATGACAGTGGTATAGTGTCGACTTTCAATGTGGGGTCATAATTTGGACCCCGAACTCTATGTTTACAAAAATGTCCAACTAAATATGTCGCATTACAGGTCCGTCCAATTAGCTAAATGTCGAGATAAGTGTAAATTACTGTACTTTCAATCTGGAAGCAATTTAAGAATTGGTGAAAATCAATAAGCTCAGAACAACTGCCAAATTCACATACTCATCATATCCTGGCAAACAAATTATGAAAAAATCAATTTGTGTTTTATTATTATTTTGGATATTATTTTAGAAAGCATTGAACTGTATTTCGTAAACTCTTTTTTGAAAGGCTTAATGGCCCTGATAAGCGCCCTGTTTTATGGAATGGTTCCACTTTAGAAAACTTAGTACTCGTGGTTTTGAAAAAAAACATTTCGAATGCCCTCGATGCCGCCTTGTTCTGAATTTGCCACCAAAGCAGTTTGTATAAAGAACAAACTTTTTTCTTCTGCTACCTGATGCCGTTTTGCGATTGCGTTTGCCACTCGCCACTCGCTGCATCTGCCTGTTGTCTTGATGTCCACCGAACCGAATGTGTTCTGCGGGGATTTTTAAGCTGATAGGCTGGCTCGAGAATTACGCATGTGTGAGACTGCGACCAATGTTTCGTTCATTTTTTTCTTTTTCCTTTCCAATCGTGCTTCATTCTATTTCGCTGCTGCTCTGGTTGCCATTTTTGGTCGGTACGATTTGAGGAGCACAAAATGGACCAATCAAAAATGGGCACATAGTGCATTTTGACAATGCTTGTTATTTCACAATTATTCAATTATTTATCTCAAGAAAAATGAAATGTTATTCGTTATGATAGATGCGTAGATATATTTCCTATCAATTGATGCAAAAACCTTTGCGATCTATTGAGAAATGCTCGAGTTATAAGCGTTCCAAATCTTGCATTTTTTCCTACTCGTTCAGTGCCTAGATTTCCATTTCACCCCCTATATCTTCCGGTTAGACGTAGTCCTACGTCAAAATTCCCAATTGTGGTGGAAAAGTGATATTTCCTCTAACTCGAACGGAATACACTCTTTCATTCGAATCTAAAATACTCATGTTTTGTCATTTGTCGATTTCATTTGTAATTACTCAATTTCAACATTTCTCGTCATCGATCATCGATTACTTCCTCTGGGGGTACGTGAAGGACCGTTGCTACGTTAGTAAGCCACACAATTTGGAGTAACTTAAAGAAAAAATAACTCGGATTTTCAACATCATCAACATCATGAAGAATTTTGTTCATCGTTTAAAATGCGTTATCGAAAAAGGTGTGGTCAGATCAAAAATGTCCTAAAATAAGCTTTATTTTCGTTTTTACAAAATTAAAATCGGTTCACTTTTGTAGAAGTTAATAAAATTTGTTGCGTGAGTGTTTAATCTGAAAGACCCTGTATATATCAAAATATTTCCTTAATTTCAGGGTTAATAAAGTAGGAAACCGATTACTTGCTGTCGACTCGAGTTTAGAAGGGTAACATATTTTCTTCAGGGAAAGGGTGGGATATAAGGAGATTGTAACAATGTTCACTATTAATTCTTAAACCTGTTCTTATATCTATTATGTACTAGCTGACCCGGCAAACTTCGTCCCGCCCAAACTTTATTTTTCGTGATCACATTCGCGTTTTTTTTTCTAAGCACACGTTCATGGGTCCAATCGCAGAACTGTTCATTGATTGATTTTCTAATCTACCCTTTAAAATTACTTTTTACTATTAAATTCCTAATACGTCTACCAAAACTTGTCATTATAATATCAGATTATTTTCAGACATAATTCTCGTTAAAGATTTTTCAACCACTTGCAAATAACATGTTTATCCGATACATGGAACGAATGTTTGATAAAGAAAATATGAATTCGGCTCCATTTGCTTGATCAGTTTTCGAGTTATGCAGAAATTTGTGTTTCATTTGTATGGCAGCTCACCCCAAAAACCCCTACATACCAATTTTCATGTCGATCGGTTCAGTAGTTTCCGAGACCATAAGAATCAGACAGACAGAAAGACAGAAATACAGAAAGACAGAAAGACAGAAAGACAGAAAGACAGAAAGACCGAAAGATCGAAAGATAGAAAAACAGAAAGGCAGAAAGACAGCAAGATAGACAGACATCACTCCATTTTTTTTATATAGATTAGGAAGGAAATTTGAAAAATAACATTAGAAAACAACAGAGTTGTATATTGTCGTTGTTCATTTTCAATTCATAACAGGCCAAATGACCGGTATGTTTAGTGTTAAATACCATTATAAAGTTCAAGATTATTCCATTCCATGCAGATTTTTTTTCTTCAATCAGGGAATTTTTTGATGCAGGGAAGTCAATTTTCGTTAATAATTTTCACTTCGGAAATGTGTTTATTTCTCCCACGACTATGTAGGCTAGAGTTGCTGCATTGCCATCAAATTTCAAACTTCCAAAGTTATGACAGTAAGAATGCAGTGTGTAGATCTTATGACTAAGCTAGTCAACAACAGTTAAAGTTTAAGGATTCATCTGTCATACGGTAAACCTTCTCATGAATTATTTTGAAGTATAAAAAAAATGAAAAAGTAGCTGAATTGTAAATTTAATTGTTTGCCCTTTTTCATAAAAGCCCTTGAATTCCGAACGGCGTCATCGTGTACTATCATCACCGATACCTATATATAATTAATTCATATCCTTCCCGCCATTTCCCAAATAAAATAGTCGCTCCCAATGTGACCACGGAACGGACGCTGCTCGGGGTGTACGAGGAATCGGACGTCGAGCTGGAGTGCGCCATCGAGTCGTTTCCCCGTTCCGTCAACTACTGGACAAAGGTGTCCGCAGGTAGCGGACGAAGCTACGGTGGCCCACAGGGTGCGCCCTCCCAGGTGGTCCTCCGCCAGGAAGTGGTTCTGAATGGGGACCGGTACGAGATTCGCGAACAGTACCGCACCGCTTATTCGAACCGGATAAGCCTCCGGATCCGACGATTCGATGCCAACGACGCTGGCAGCTACATGTGCATATCATCGAACGCCTTTGGCAAGGCAAATAAAACCATTAGAGTTTACGGTAAGTGTGTGAAGAGACCGGGTTTCGCTTTATCGCGCCGCTCGACTCAATAAAATGAAATTGGAAATCTGGTGCCAAATTGCAAACCCACACACACACACACCCATACAAACACACACAATGCAGTAAAATATGACGGTCGGGGTGTAAAAATTGTTCCCCATAAAACGGAGGTCATAAAATCAACTAACAGTTCTCGTTTCTAATGTTATTGCTTTCGACTGTCGGCTGGAAGGGGCATCAAAGATTGATAAAAGTAAAGCCTTCGGAATTTCCCAGACGATGTTTTCATTTTTCGTCCGCCTTCTGCCGGGAGGGAAAGCTTTCTCCAGCTTGAACATTGGTCCTCCGTACGGTTGGTCCGTTACGATGCCATAAATAAAGGATTTTATGCCTCTCGCCAACATGGATCCCCTGACCTCGGGCATTTGGCCTTCGGGGCGCTTACCTCGAAGTGTTTCAAGATTGTAATAATACTTGGCAGACCATGGAAAACGGGCAAATTCCAACAAATGCAATCTCTCCCATGCTTCGTCGCCCGCGTTTATTACCATCCGTCGGGTTTTGGAGTGGGACAATGGGCCGAAGTGTTATCAGCTGCTTTATGGAGATTCTTCATATTCATTAGGGGTGAAATATTGTGCTCACCCCTTTCCGGATTTCGTCCGAACTTTAAAAGATTATGGATGCTTAAATTTATGGCGACCCGATGTCCCATTGTGCTTTTTGGATTGTATTTTTTTTTTCGGCGGAAGTAAAATTCCGTGAGTCTATTGTTGCTTCTACCTGGAATGGATAAAAACAGCTTTGACCTTTATGTGAACCTTAATTTTATGTCAATTACGGTACGGGGTTGCAAACGTTCCGCTTATTTTCTCTTTCTTTCCCGCAGAGATCAAGCGGCCGACGACGACCACAACCACCACAACGACAACAACGACGACCACGACGACGACGACTACAACAACAACTGAGCAGCCAACCACGATACCGGAACGGAGGACAACTTTAATGGCTCAGCGTAAGTTTTTTCCCTTCCCGCTTCCTTCTGAACTAATTTGTCACAACGTCACTGATGTCTTGCTGCTGTTGCGATTTGTTCTCTGTTGTTCTTATTTTATCTTTTTTTATCCTTCCTCCCGTCAATCGATAGGAGCGCCAGAAGCGGCGCCACATCCCCCGACGGATTTTATCTTTGAGTATGTCACGAACCCGCCCTCCTATGTCGAGTACGGAGCGAACGGGGAGACGTACTTCAACTATCCCCAGCTGACGGCCTACTCCAAGTCTTCACCGTCGAACCATGGCGGTCATCAGGGCGCCGGAGGCCATCCGGGTCAGGGCGACGGTTCGTCTTCGTCCCGCTCGCTGCTGGTGCCCTCCGGGGAGGAACGCCTGCTGACCATTCTGGTCATGACGGCACTGTCCTGTTTGTCGTTTTTTCGCCTCTTTCAGGTCTATCTGCCCTGGGTGACGGTTTTTCTGCTGCTTCTGCTGATCGGCCGGAAGCCCAAGGAGAAGGGCGGCTTTCAGCTGCTCGGTCGGCACCCGGTGTAGTGGTTGAGAATGTGTTGAGTTTTGGTTCTAACGTAAGTTCGTAGGTTTATTATCAATGACAACTTCTAGACGATATCGTAGCGTATCAGATTAATAGCGTCACCCCGGTGCGGGGGAGGGATGCGAAGAGGAGGAGGAAGAAGAAAAAAATGCAAGGTTTTAGAGAAATTGTATATAAACACAGGACACATACACACATTCACGATAAGGTAACGATAAACTTCCGGTGCCCACCGCTGGGAGCAGTGGGTGAAATGAAGCAAATAGGAATCTGTTACACATTATTGAAGTAAAAAAGTACGTTTAACAAATGATGTATATTATGAAAAATTATGCACGATGTTTCATTCATTTAGAGGTATCCGAATGTCTTGCGTAAATCATTTTTCGTCTTGTTGTGGTCTCGAAAGTTTGTATTACTTTTGTTGACTGAAAGATAATGTCTTCTGAAAACCTCTCGTGAAAAACAATTGTTTGTCTAACAAAGAAAATATCACAATTTCTCCGCACAAAAATTAAATTATAGGGCAATTTGAGTTGTTAAAATATTATTGACAACAAACCATAACTACTACAGGGGAACTTCGAGATAACGTACCCTCGATATAACATCACTCGAGATAACGTACACATTTCAATGGACGAATTTCATGCCAACTCGTCTTAGGAGTTGGGAACACCATCGCAGATTGCAGTGAAACGTTGTGGGATTAAAGACATTGGTCATTTGAGCTACTGTGCATACTTAAAATCCTTGAAAACAAAATTATAGTATTTTTTGAAAAGGACCAGTTTTTTTCTTATTTTTTTACAAAATTTTTCTAACTCAGAAACTATAATACCTACAAAATTTTGGTCAATTAACAAAACGGAGGAAATTATTTAAATTTTAATAAAAAATGCATTTTTTTAAATTTCACTAAAAAAATTATTATTTTAAAAATAGAAATTCATTTTTCTCAAAAACCTATTTTTGTATAACGTATTCCCAAAAACAAAAACAAAAGTAACAGTGTATAGGAGACTTGTTGGTAGTTGTATGAAATATTCATAAATTTTCATTTAGAATTTTGAAAAAATTGTTTTTGAGAAAGAAACAATTTAAATTTCCCAAAAAAAAAATTTTTTTTTTAAATACTTGTTTGCCAACAATTTACTATATTTCATTGTCTGAACAAAACTCTGTAGTTCTAAAGTTTTTGAGTTGATTTTTTTTAAATTTGTGGTTTTTAAACTTTTTTTTCGAAAAAAATAACCTTAAAAGCTTTAAGACCTACAACATTTCAGTCATAGAATGAAATATAGAAAATAATTTAATCTTTCATAAAAAGTACAAAAAAATATTAAAATTGCACAAAATATTTCAAAAATTGAAATTCTGTTTTCTCAAAAATAATTTTGTTTTCAATTCTGTAAGAAAATTGTATGGATAGTCCATACAACTACCATACATCGGAAGAAGGACACTGTTACAGGGAAAAGTTTTGTTTTACAAGCAAGCTGTCATTTTATTTACAGCAATTCCACATCGATTCAGCTGACTCTACCCTCTCCGATTTTTTTTTTAAACTTGGAACTGATGGAAACTACCAAAAAAAAAACACAATTTTCATTAAAATATTTAAATTACAAAAAAGATAAAACGATTTTTGAAAAGGGAGTTTTCAGAATCATTGTCCTCTCTTTCAAAAAGTCGTAACTAAAAATCAAATTTTTTTTTGCAAAATTTTTGGAAATTCTGAGTTGTTTTGTTCAACGAATGGTTCAGTTCGAAACCAGCGAAATTGCACAAAGAACACACTGAATCATGCTTGGAAGAAGCAAAGCATCCTCATTTTACAAGTTTCAGTGGCTCGAGCACCAAAAAAAGTCAATAACGATGCCGGCCACGTTCTTACAGTTACCAGGGGAAGGAATGTTAGTATGATATTCGCCACCCGAAGATCAGAAGTGTTGCGATTATCATGGATGGGATAGTTGTTAGTGGGGAGAGGTGAGAATCAGGATTCACTGAGGTAAGTGATGTGATTATGTAAACACGAACTATCGATCGTTCGATCAAACAAAAATTTTAAAATCTCATTTGTCACAACACACGGCAAAAAATCATCTTTAGGTTACCTGAGAAGGAAGACCTCAACGTGTACAGTCTATATCGAACTACATGCACAACGGAATTAATTATGGGAAACCTTATAAGGTAAACGAAGTCTTTGACACCAATCGACCCGGCGATACGTTTCGTTATTCATTGCGTGTATTTTCATTGAACTCCAATCGCGACAGTGGGAAGCAATTAAAGATTTCGAGAATTAAAGAATTGAAAAAGTATTGAATTTTCCAATTAAATATTTGATACGAATTAAATAATTCAAGAATTCAAGATTTCCCGAATTAAAGAATTATATCATCACGCGACAATGGCACTTAGTTTGAAATTCAGTACCTTAAAAAAATCCGAATTCAACTAAGTATTTATAACACTATTATTATCTGAAATCTAAAATCAAAAATAAATAAATCCGAATTCGCTATCATGGGAACTCGAGTTCAAAAGTAGATTCTATCTATGGAATTGAAACCTGGAATGGAAGATGATGGACCATTCGAGAATGAGCACTAGGAGAAACAGAGTGATAATAAAAAGTGATAATAAAAAATAAGAAATAGTATATACCTTGCTACAATACGACGAAATTCTTATTTAATAAAACTTATTAATTGTGTGACGTGACAACGCTTTGTGGATACTGTTTTTTCGCACAGAACGTGTTGTCACGTCACAAAATGCATGCTGATTTTTGCGAAGCTCTTACGAGTTTTTGGAAAAACTGAAATCTACGTTCATCTTTTGTTGACAAATCTTAGAATAAAGTTTATTTGCATGTTCTGAAACGGAACTGAAAATATAACATTAATGTTCAAAAGTCGGATACCGTAAAAAGACCGGTGTTGACACGTCACAAAAGTATTGGGCTGGCAACAAGAGAATTCAACTGTATTCTCCAACTGAAGATTGTTGTAGGAAATTATCTCAATTTCACTTTGACATCGTTTTTTAGTGAGTTTTTAGTGAGTCGAAACATTGTCGAGTAACGCTGGAATGGGTCTTATCATTATCATCTATCATCTTACGCTGGAAAGGGTCTTATCATGCACATAGCGATAGCGTAGCATCCATTTTTCATTTTCTCTTATTTTTAGCCAAGAACCTCGAACTGTGGAGATTGTTAATCGCCAAATAAATAACTTTTGTTACACTCCTAAAAACCGTGTTTAGTTCTTACGGTTTAACAGAGTTGGAAGGAAAGTGATGGTAGAACATTCACGTAACGCAAAATACCAAAAAAACATTTGTTAACAATAAGAACTATATTTTCTGCAGACAAGAATTTACATTACTGTTCTTAGAAAATTATTTTAATGATTTAATTTACAATTTTGACAGAAGATCGGCTAGTATTGATATACTGTAACGCAAGTCTTCACATAATTCAAACTCAAAATCAAAATGTAATTCATCAATTATACATAAGTGTCCATCTTATCCGCCCTGTCCGTCTTTCCGGACTTTTCCCTATGTATATATGGTATACCAACGGAAGGAAGCATTTTGGTTTAGCAGACAACGTCCGCATTTAACTTGCGACTGAAATATTAAACGAAGATCGAACTTAGTTTGGAGACAATTTTTGCATAATCAGAAACAGAACAGTAGAACAAACCATTCGAAATATAAATTCATAAGAACTATAGTATCAAAATTTTATTTTTGTGTTTTTGATTTTTTTTTATTGTTCATATAATCCTATGCTTAACCCATATAACATGGCGACACACGTGATAATTCAAACCATTTACTGATAAAGGAATAATGGTATGCAAATCATCACAATCCATTCATAGCGAACATAGTTATTAACTTTTCCTTCAGATAACAGAAAAAAGAAAATAAAATGTCGATGATTTGAATGATTTTTCGGTTTTCAAAAAACTAAAACTTTGACGTCTCTGCCACACTAGAAAATAAAGTTCGACTGAGGTCAAATTTTTCATAGGGCACTTTTTCGCAGGAATCATCATTTAACAGGAAGTCTCGTATAAAAAATCGAGATGACCATTTTCATCGACACCGTAAACCTAAGTGGTGCGGACTCAATCCACTTTATTTTCAAGCAAATTTATAGATTTTTTCAAGCGATTTCTTGCAATAAATTCTCAGACCACCAGAGATGCCAGATTAACAGATATGTTTGTAAATTTACAGACATATCTGTAAAACACTTTTTATTTTTGTTGCAGACTTCTTGAATTCTCATATGACCGAAAATTACATTATGATAAGCGTTTTTAGTTCATTCAATTATTGCGCTAGCGAAGTTGATCTTTGTTCGAAAGTGGAAATGGATTTTCAGGCAAAACAACGCATTCCAATATATTTTATCTATCTATATAAATAAAAATGGAAGGCTAAATGTGTTGCTTATCCAAAAATCCGGTGAAGGAAAGGTCCCTATTGAGCTGTCTTCATTTTATTGTATTGGTGGTATTCTGCCCACAGAACAATGTTATGATGAGAAAAAGTTTAGAAATTCGTTCTATAGAATTCATCATCAAAACAATAATGATATGATATATACTACATATACTAGCTGACCCGGGACGAAGTTCGCCGGGTCAGCTAGTATATGTATGCACAGTTATTCACATTCAATGCGACATGTCGAGGCTCCACTTTGTGTCACATTGGAGGCGATTTTGACTTGTAATTAGACATTGGCGATGAGAGTGATACAGTGTCGACGCCGGGTTGGGACTTTCAATGTGGGACCATAATTTAGGCCCCAAACTTGATGTTTACAAAAATGTCCAATTAGAGGTAAAAATGTCCAATTAAACGTGTCGCATTACAGGTCTGTCCAATTTGCTAAATGTCGCATTAAAAGTAAAGTCATGCCAATATAGTGGTTCTCAATGGGAAAAATGATTTTTCGGACCACCGTTAACTTTAGAGAATCATATCTCAAAAACGAAAAAATAGCATCTCTTAAATCGAGATATGTTATGTATAACATCCGCAGCTTTCAAGAGAAGTATAAAAAATATATAGCGCTCTCTAGTCCAAACCATGAAAATAACAAAAAAAAAACTACAATCGATAATTACGAAAACAAAATCCTTTTTTTTTCTTTGCAATTTCAATATATTATATTTTAATGAAAAGCTAGCTCATTGGCTTCAATTAGATATGTCGATAATCTAAATCGGTTCAGTGATTCAAAAGTTATGAGTTTTTGAAAAAAGTCAGTTTTGGGAAAAACTGGGGAAAAATGATTTTTTGGACAACCATAAAATGGAAATGGTCACCCTAACGAAAAAATAAAAAAAAGGGTCTAATGTTTTGCGATAGAGAACAAAATTACCACTTTCCGTCGAAATCTGAGAACTACTATATCGGTTTGGCATGGCATAAAAGATGTACATATACAAAATATACAATAATACACAAAAGACAAACTTGCACGCGAGATTCGCGATCGCGATGTACGAAGTATCAAAGAATCTGGAAAAATTAACGTTAAAAGAGATTTCTTCAGATCCGCACACTCTAACAGACATTTCCACATTTTTGACAGACTTTCACATATTTGTACAGACTTTTTTTTTTAAAATCATCTGGCCACTCTTCGTTCCACTTTTCATCGAATGTTTTCAAATCGCAGGAGTAAACATTTACGTGACTGTGACTTCGTTTGTTTTTATTTCGTTCGGAGAAATATTATATCAGGGAGAGTGGAAATTAAAAATGCGTTGCTCAGTGAAAGGCTGCCCGAATACGAGTGAAAATGTTCGCGTTAGCTTTTATCGTATTCCTTCGGAAACGTATTTACAGATGCGCTGGGTCGATTTTTGCAGAGACGAGTGTTGCAAACCTTTCATACACATTTTCAGGATTATGTTTATAGCGTCTTAATGCAGTGGACTGTAAAAAATGCTACTTAATCCCGCTGCGCGATACCAAAGCAGCCTTTATGCGGATTGCCCAGTGTGAGAAACCAAATTCCCCCCGTGGGCGCGATGCAGACTGCCTTCATTGCAGTGATGCAGCGGGGATTTTCCATTCGCTTGGAACTTCACATCACTGTGGCAGATTGAGGGACTCGTTTCATCGGAGACAAAACACAACACACGCTTGAACTATAACTATGTACATTGTATTTTACTTAATATAAATTATACAAGCACTTAAATTTCTTCTTAAATTCTGTTTCAAATTTGCTGCTGTTGCGTACACTCTGCTGTCTTAAATCGAACTGGTGTGCTGTCCTTGTACAGCAAAAACTATCCTTCAATCCGGTGGCGGAGCATGTTCGATTCTTTTTGCACGAGAGCTGTGGATTGCACTTTAGGGTCTGGCATCGAGGGATTGCATCGCATGCATCTGTTCTCTCTTCAGTGCGCTTGCGACTGTACAATTTTGATAGAGATACATCGTTACATTTCAACCGGGAAAGAAACCGTAATGCCTTCTCCACAATTAAGCCGGTAGTTGACTCAGAAGATTACGTCCATCATCGACACGAAGCGCAGATTGCTTTACCGTTATATTCATCACCAGGACTAGCGGATCATAATTACGCGGATTTCATTCGGCCAGCTTCACTAACAAAACTGTATTCACCGACGTTAGAAAAAAACGCCCCTAAAACATTTCACTTTTGCTATGTATGTTCGTATCAAAATTCGCCAATGTCGAATTTCGCTCCCACATTAAAATCTTGGAGTGAACCAAGCGTTATTCGTAGTTTGTTGATATTCGGTCAGGTTCTGATACCTTGCAATATGTCAATTAAAAAATTGACGGAAAAATGAAGTTCGTTCATTTTATAAGTTTAATTATTTTTGCCCTTGATAACAATACCTTTTTTATAGTGTTGATTATCATGAGAAAAATAACACTCCTGATCGTTGGATCTCTTTTGACATTTCAATTGGATCTTTTTGACAGCCGTTTTGATTCAGTCCGCACTACCTAGCCTTAAACCATACGGTCTTTGAATTTCAGTTTTTGTGGAATAAGGATAAGGACCGCCAGTAGCTTTGAAAAATAGTTTTCGCCCTAGATTTTGTTAAAAAAAAAGTCACAGGAGGGTTGTGTCTGAGACACGGCCGCATAGTTGACGTAGGATTCCGTTAGGCTATCTGTTGGTTTTGGATATGTTTGAAGAATTACATCGTTAAACTCTTTGATAATGATTTGGTGGCCTCCTGGGAAGGGCTGTTTTGTTTGGTTGTTTGGTATTGTTTGTTCACTCCACCAGCGTTTACCGAGTGATGATGACAGACGGATGGTAAATAGTCGTTGGATGGTGCGTATCAGATGAAAGATACCGAGGTGGAACGAGATATGATAAAAACCGCGCACTGTGATCCTAAACGAGATGCCTACTGTGTTATTTATGGATGAAATAAAGAGAAAAAAAACTCACCAATGTAATATAAGATAATTACCAATACCAAACACAATTATCAATTTTTCTCATCAGTAAAAACATGTTTCTTTAATATAGAGAAAACATATTCAAATGGAAAAGGTAATTTTCTTTTATAATTTTTACTTTCTGAGTGTTCAAACCAATGCAAATTTTAATTGGACTAACAACACCTATTACTATATGTAGAGCAATCTCTTTTTCTAATATTTCTTCACCTTTCCAATTTTTCTCACCGTATAAACTTTCCTTTGGTGAAAATGAACACAACAAAACAGACAGCTTAAACCAAACGACCCGTTCTCGAGCGGGAACACACCTTGATTATTATCATTCACCTTACTTGCAATATAAAAATGCCCCCAACTTTCATATATTTGCAATGTCGATTTCCTCCGGGAACCTTGGTTTTGATGTTTCTGTTACGGAATACATTTGGGTAGGAACAAAAGTTCCTACCGAAATGTATTCATGTATTTGCAATGTTGATTTCCCCCAGGCAGCTTGGTTTAGATGTCTCTGTTAGGGACCCGCCGCATGTGTCGTCAATTTCGACCAATTAGAAGCGGGTATTTCCGTTAGGATAGGGGTTAAGATTTTTCAATTGTTCGATAGTTAGTTTCATGACATATATTATTTTCTTCAATATAAAACATTGGTGCCGAAATCCGTTGACGCAACAATTCCATCAATCCATCATGAAATGACTGAGTAATAAACATTTGAAATTGGACAATTTTCACGATGTGCTCGATTTTCAATTTTCAATTTGTACCCCAATATGTTCCCGAAAGACGTAGTCCTACGTCAAAACTTTTTGTATGCGGTGGATAGGGACCACATAAAAAAGTTCCCCAAGAAAATGATTCAAATACTAATGATTCCAATCGTGATCACTCTTCGATTTCCTTTTGTTTTCATGCTGTTCGTTGAGACGTATTGCTTATTCGTTTGCATGTGGCTGTAAGTGTAATAAATTCGATGCACCTTCAGCTGCGTGCCGGAACTTGTTGTCATTAGAAATGGTGTCATTGGGCCCTATTATAGAAATCGAATCGAGGATTCGATACATTCACTATCACTATCACACCGAGTAAAATCAGGAATTATAGAAATCGAGGAAAACAGCTCGATTCGTTACTCTGCTCGAATGTCAGTGGCAGTAATGAAATATTTTGAAACGAGTTTGAAATGTTTCACAAAGCTCTATAGAAAGGATGCCAAATCTTTTTTTGAGACATCGGCTATGAAAATTATAATTATCTATATTTCCAAAAGTGTTAATATGGTTAGGTTTTGGAAAAAACTGATATTCCCTCTACGAATAAAGCTTAATGGGTGTAATGCATGCATGGATGTGTAATAAAAACGACTTCATGGAACAATTTGCTGTACAAAAAATATAATTATTAGAAAATGAACTTTTTCATATATTTCCACAACTGCAATCGATGGAATTCCGTAAGGAGTCACGCATGAATTCCACTTTTTTTCAGCAAAACAACTTTTTTGCATGTAATTTTCTTTTAGCGTCGATTTCTGGTTGTAGCGGCGTCAATAGCTTTATTGTATTGGGCCACCACCTGTGGCCCTAAATTCTCGCTTGTTGTGTGCTAGTGTTTTCTGTACCTTTCACCTAATGTCAATCCAAATCTGTAAAAATCAAAAATCATTATTGTTTTGCAAGACATTTCAGCTTTAGCATATGGTATAGAAAGTTTGGTATAGTATAGCAATAAAAAAGAAAATTACTGACAAAAGTAACACGTACTAATGTACGCTAGCAGGAATAAGCAATTTTTAAGTAGAAAATACGGTTGATAGTAATTCAAAGAATATGATAAAATTTACTTATGAAGTTTTATGTATCGTAGAAAAAATACTTACTTTCTGCCATTCCGAACCAAGAGGCATTGATGGTCTCAGTGTATCAATCTCCTCACTGAATTCCTCCCACTTTTCCTTAACAGGGATTCTATTTGAACTGCCTTCAAAAAAACTCGAGCAATGTTTACATTCGCTTTCATTGGTTCAACGAGTAGTACTGGTGGGGATTTGTCTGTCCACTCATTTTCAGGCACTGAAATATGCGGTGAAAGTAAATTCTGTATTGTAATTTACAACATGATTAATATAAATAATGATGGATTGAACTCTTACCTTGTATAGACTATTCTGGCAGCAGCGTAAAACAAATACTGATCAAAACAAACTAACATGTGTTGAAAATTGCATATATTTAAGCGTTTCTGAAATGTTTCCCTATCAGTATCAGGGACGCAAACCAAAACAAAATAATTTTCTGAAGATATGCAAAAAGCGAACCAAACAACTCGAAAATTTCTGACACTTGCATCGATAGCTATCACTCGCTCGGTGCTATCGAATTGCTCGATTTCTATAATAGTAAAATAGAGCTAACGAGCAAAATTCTTATCGCCTCGATTTCTATAATAGGGCCCATTGTCAACATATTGCATGTGATGGAAGGATGGGAATTAGAATGGGAGTGAAGAATTAAGATACAAGCTTGCTCTTTTCGCATGGTTAGTTACGAACAAACTATGCTTTGAAACATATCTGATTGTGATGGTCCAGGATCGTGAAAGCGGGAACGCAGGAATACTACCTTGATCAAAAAGTTCCCGGAATCACCACCGTGTGGCGCTCTCAGTCACCCGTTGTTATTTTCATTTTTTTTTGTAGATTGGCACATCTGTCATTGACATTCTATAAAATTTGTAATGCGATAGTTTTACATTTCTAAAAGTTACGCTGTATTGAGTACATCTGCTATTATGCGTGATTTGATTTGCACCCGAGATGAGATAGTGGAAGAATGACGCTAATGCGCTGACATAAGTGCGTTGCAGCCGATAGGGACTGCTTTGAAGGGGACACTATCAATATTGATGTATAATCTTGTATTTTTCATTTCATGAATAAGTTCCGGGAACTTTTTTATCAATGTAGTATAGGATTTAAAAATCTAAGAACTTTTTTTTCACTTTAATAAGCGGCCTTCTCAACTCTTTGTTCCATTCAATAAGCTCACTCTTACATATTACAATAAACAAAACAAAGCATGATGTATGTATTTAAACGATACAGTGTCTATGTAGTGCGATAAAATACAGGGTTTTCCATTTCGGGCTTCCGAAAGTATACAGCCCTGCGCTGACAACCGTTTAACATAGCTGTCAACCAAAGCGTCATATCGTTAGTTGAATGTCTGCCATTTCACAATATGGATCGTTTTAGCATCGCACAACGTGTTAATTTTGTTAAATTATACTATAAAAATGATGAAAAACCAAATGTTTTCGAGCATTACGGACGGATTTTGGTCGTCATGGACGGCCTACAGAGCACACAATCGCTAATGTAGTGCGTAAATTCGAACAAACTGGATTCGTAGCGGATATTGTGAAACCTGTGCATCATCGTAATGTGCGTTCGGCCGAAAATATTGCTGCTGTTGCTGCCAGTGTGGAGGATGACCCGAATGTATCGATTCCACGGTGTGCTCAGCAATTGGGCTTGTCAAACATATCATTGTGGCGAATTTTGCATTTGGACTTGCACCTACATCCATATAAAGTCCAACTGGTACAAAAATTAGAGCGTGGTGACCATGGAATGCGTCGGGCATACGTCGATTGGGTGAACGAACAACAGCAGCAAAATGCTTAATTTTCGCATCAAATTTTCTTCAGCGATGAGGCACATTTCGAGCTCGGTGGCTATGTGAACACCCAAAATTTCCGTATATGGGGCTCAGAAAATCCACGCGTGATTGTTGAGAGGCCATTACATCCGCCAACAGCCACTGTTTGGTGCGCATTATGGTCTGGTGGAGTCATCGGCCCATATATCTTTGAAAATGAGGACGGCGAGACGGTAACTGTGAATGGTGAGCGCTATGGCCGCATGTTAACCGTTTTTTTTTGCCACAAATTGAAGATATGGATACGGATGACATGTGGTTTCAGCAGGACGGCGCCACGTGCCACACAACACGACCGAACATGGCCATATTGCGAACGAAATTTGAGGGACGCATAATTTCGCGTTTTGGTGATGCCAATTGGCCGTCCAGATCATGCGATTTGAACCCGCTAGACTTTTTTTGTGGGGTTATGCGAAAGACCGTGTCTATGCTATGCCAACTCTCCGCAAACTCTTGAACATTTGAAAGACAACATTCGTGAAGTTATGACCGAGATACCGCCCCATATGTGCCGAAAAGTCATCGAAAATTACCTGTCCCGGATCAAGGTGTGCGAGGAAGCTCTAGGTGGACATTTGAATGATGTTGTATTTCACACATAATGGCATAAACCAAACTTTAATTTGAAATAAAAGTTTCATCGAATTTCGAATTCTAAGTGTGTTGTTGGAAAACTCTGTATGTATTTACCTGATACAGTGTCTATGTAGTGCGATAAAATATATACCAAAGATCGAAAAGAAATTGAATGACCGATAACTTCGGTCATTCAATGAGAATGGGTCAAAAATGGTAGTTTTCGAACTTTTTGTTGAATAAAAAAAACAATAAGAGTAAAACGCAATTTTGATTACGTAAATATGTTCTCTAATGATGAACTTACGAGTGTTCAGGGAATTGTTGAATAATATTAATTTTTCACCGAACTGCGTTGAAATGAAAGTTGACCCAATCTCACCCCTTAGAGGGGGTGACAATGGGTCAAAGTAGTGAATATTACTTTCTATAAAGAATTATGTTTAAAAATCAATTTCTTAATAATTTCAAGTTAATTTGACAACATGTAAGTGTCTTGAATGATTATTTAAGTTACGAAAATGATGTCAATCTGCCTAGAAATTTCTTTAGTTATTTTCGTCTCGCACATGAGATGCGGTTAGCTTGGCGCTAGCCACGATGGGGGCTTCGGACTCGATTATCGTTCGGGTCAGAAATTCTATCGACAAAGGTCGTTTTTCTAGCTTGCGCTGGTTCAGGTGAGCGATGACTAGGGTGTGGTGTGAAGACATGGACATAGTTAGTCTCTAAGAAAAGCTACAAAAACCCGGAAACAGCGAATTGACACCGCTCTAAGCGTTTTTGCCCAGTCCAGGTGGTACTCGGAACGTGAAACAGCAGTATCACGACGATCCTCCTGTGAGATAGTGCGGTTAGTCACAGGCTTTGCAAGCCGCACCACAAAACACCAAGCAATGAATGAAACACAAGACATTGTGAGTCAGGCCATGTAGTAAAAACGTTAAACCAAAATAAAAAAAATAGTCATTTCTGTGTGCCGCTCTCATTAACTATCTCTCGTTTCTAATTGAGGAATTGCTCAAAACTGTTTTCATTTTTTCCTGGTGAACTTGGAACATGTAGGATGCTCTTTAGTAGCGGCTTCGCAATAATTTACCCCAATCAATGCCCAATTTCGTGAATATCGATATCAATTTGCTCTTACGATTATCCTTAAGGCTTTCAATTAGCGGCTTCAGCAATCCTGAAGATCCTGAAGGAAATGATTTTCTCCTTATTCGTGCGAAAAATCAACTATGACTCATCTGGCAAGACTTAAAAGAATCATTCTATCCAATATTTAACATTATAGTAGTTCTGTATAATACTGGGCATGAGATTTTTCTGGGGTGTTATTTGATGGCTATCTACAAATTAAACTTTGATGAATTATTAAAAAATAACTACTTGTACTACAGTTAAACATTATGCATTGGAAGTAGTGAAAATATGTCTCCTATTAAACGGCTCACATCTTTCAAAAATACCCTCATCGACGGTACCGCAAAAAAAAAATCGGGTAAAAAATAAAATAATACAAAAACAAAACGAACAAAAATAACGGGTGTTAAATAAAAAATGAGAATTTTTTCAATCGAAAATTTTTTTCATCGATTTCAGTATTTTTTATTAATAACAAAATGTATTTTCTTCAAAAAAATGTCAGTCAATGTTTGAGTAAGGGCCGTGGTCTACTGTTCGACGCAACTTTGTCGCGATGAACAACACTCACGAGAACGTTGTACGGCACTTACGTCAATTTTCCGGATACAATTCCGGATTCTTGTAGTCAGTTCCTTCGTGTCCTTGGCCCTCTAATTGTTTTTATACACTAGGGCACTGAGTGAGCCAAAGAAATCCTCTATTGGGCGGCACTGGGGCAAGTTTGTTGGGTTACGATCTTTCGGCACGAACGGTATCTTTTTCTCCTCACGATACGTCAGCGTCTTCTTGGCGTAATGGGAAGTAATTTTTCGGCCAGAAGACGTACTTCCCATCCGCGTGATGCTCGTTCAGGAACGGAAGCAGGATTTTATCGAGTCACTCTTCTCGATAGATTTGTTGATTGATTGCCAGACCGCTCGGTTTAAACCAAGGCTTTGAAATGCCCCGGTCGGAAATGGCGATGTACAACATAACCTTTTTTTCAAACTTGTGCTTGAACTTGTATTTCACTTCAGGCGGTGTGAATGACTTTTCGCTGGAGTAGTAATTATCATTTCCTGGAATATGCGTTTTGGACAGCGGAAAATAGCTTTCGTTGTCCAGAACGAAAGACGTCCCGCGGTATTTTTTGGTCATCCACCGACACTGTGATTTAACCGTCTCAATCTGCTCCTCCGTGTACTCCGGCGACCTCGTCTTCTTCCTGCAGACGATTCCTTCCATCTTGAGGGTCCGATGGATCAATACGTGGGGGCAGCCATATTTCCGACCGGCGTCACGCAGGCTGGTTGCGTCCTTGTTGTCAAACAGCTTCTTTAACGATGTCTTCCTCTGCTTCGTCATTATCGTCACCGGACGACCACTTCCGACCTTCCGCTCTACGTTCAGGAAACCCAGGATACGATATACCGTACTGACAGGTACATTTTCTTCCTTAAAATGTGCCACCGTGAACTTTTTTCCTTGCTGGAAATGCGTTTCGTAGAACCGTAAAATGCGTTCGCGGAGCACGTGCTGTTTCGACGCCATCTTTGCTTTGACTAAATTCAAACTAGCAACACCAAACACGCCTACTGTTTCTAGGGAGCCCAAAGAGCAATTTTCTTGGAGAAAGAAAATTTTACGCTCTTTATTTGAGTTACTGAAAGGCATTGAAAAAATTCTCATTTTTTATTTAACACCCGTTAGGCGTAGAAGTTGAGAAAGGAGAGGAAATGTGTTGAATTTTAGTTTTATTCTCAGTCCTGTAGTCCTGTATTGATATTCGTAGAGTTTATTATTTCATCGTTATTTCATTATAATCTTAAACCCAACATCAGTAATGAACGCTATGAAATTCATTTCATGATTCTTATTTTATGAACATACTTTTATGCAACTCCTACAATAAGAAATTTCATCATTTACTCTGATCCTCTGATTCATCCGGTTTTAAAATCATCTTTTGAATGTGATTTTTATTCCGGACATGGGTTTGTGAAACACAAATATTTGTTCAGATTTTTGACAATTTTTTTGTCAATAGCTAGGTACAATGCTAGACACTACACTAAATTAAAATAATAGTAACACTACACTGCGTTCCATAATTACAGAACCACTCCATTTTTCTCAGTCTCCAGAAATATGTAAGAAGTCGGTTGAATTGAAGTATATAATGTAGAATACAATGACTATCTTCATTTATAAGCCTGGCCATTTGAACAGTTTTCTTATTTCCAGGCGCACAACATACAAAAAACTAAAATTCCAGTGTTTCACAACTATAGCAATAGATGAAAAAAGCTGAACACGAATGAACAGTTCGTTCCATCACTCAGGGAATAAGTGATAGTCGCACCAGGACTTTGCATATCCCCCCACGAAGGTATGACTTCTTTTATGAAGCTCCTTACCTGTTTTGGTTCAGCAGACCAAATCTCGTTAGGCATAAGAATGCCTAAGAATACGCAGTCTTCGCTGAATTAGTGTACTACATTGACACAGTAAATGTTCCGAAGTCTCATATTCGAAATTGCAAAAGCGACCGTTATCATCTGCCAGTTTTCCGATTTTTTTAAGGTGATACCTGCTCGGACAGTGTACGGTCAATAGACCGGTTAATGTACTCAAATCTGCCTTATTCAAGCTGAGAAGGTTGCGTGTTATTCTGTTACAAGGAGTAATGAATAATTTGGATTGTCTTGGTGTTGATAGAGCCCTACAGTTGGCTTCAATCATTGATATTTCCCGGGTTTTGAGCTCAGCTTTCATGGATGATGTAGATAATCCACAAAATGGCTCCTGCCCGACGATTTTAGTTGAAGATCCTAATCTTGCTAATAGATCGGCTCCTTCATTATCTTCTATATCGCTGTGACCAGGCACCCAGTATAGGTTAACATCGTTAGTAGCAGCTAGTTGTTTTAAGGATAAAATACATTTCCAAACTAGTTTTGACTGACATGTGTATGCTTTTACTGCATTAAGAGCTGCTTGGCTATCTGAGAAGATACAGATATTGGCATACCGGTATTTTCTAGTCAAACAAATATTTGTACATGTTAGAATAGCTTGTATTTCTGCTTGAAAAACTGTATGCCACTGTCTCATTGGAATTGACATGTCGATTCCTGGTCCAGTAATCCCAGCTCCCGTAGATTTACCGATTTTAGATCCATCGGTATAAAACACGAGTGATCCTGGACGAGTTTTGGGACCACCTTCTTCCCATTCGTTACGATTGAAGTGAGTCTTTGTTTCCATCCAGTCTTCATTCATGCTTACTATAGTGTTCAGTTGAAAATCTTTCAGGATTTGTAAATGCCCTGTGAGATCTCCTTCTAGAAAATGTTTTATACGTTTCAGCCTAAGCGCAACTTTTTCCGCTTCAAGTTGCACATATTGGTGCAAGGGTAGAAGGTATAAAAGAGCATCTAGGGCTTCGGAAGGTGCGCTGGGTATCGCTCCAGTTATTGATAAGCATGCCAGACATTGTAGTTTATCGAGCTTTTCCTGAGCTGATATTTGTGTAGTCTTATGCCACTCGAATGAAACCGCAGTAAATGATTCTGAAGTGCAATGAAGTACTTCAGAATCATTTACTGCGGTTTTTGCATCAAAAACACTATGATAATTGGGTAACTTGGCATCAATTCATAAAATCCGGAAGGTCATGGCATGGTTTAATGATTAGGGCCTCAGATTCTGGACTAGTCAGCTTGTTACCAAATCAAAACCCTACCAAGCACTTATGATGAGTAAAGCACCCGTGGCCGAGTGGTTAGCGTCTTACATTATTATGCCGGGTGTTCGGGTTCGATTCCCGTTCTGGCCGGGGGATTTTTCGTCAAAGAAATTTTCTTTCGACTTGCACTGTGGTCAAGCGTATTCTAGAACTTGCCCCTCGGAATACATTCAAGGCGTGTTATTTGGCCTAAGAAATTCCAACTAAGATTGATAAATGACGCTAGTTGATGCATACGTTGAGGCGGCAAAAGTTTCCACAGGGAACGTTAACGCCATTCAGTAGTATGAGTGATTTGAAGAGCTTAAACGAGCAGTATCCTCTGCGTAGAACGCACTACAACATGACGCAGCTTGGTCAAAAACTCCCCGATCAGGAACTTAAGATGACCTACGAATTAGAAACATATTGTAATTCATGTGAAATTGACGTTAATTTTGTAGAGGAGTGAGAGTTTTTCCATCTAGTTCTACAGTTATGAAACACTGGAATTTTAGTTTTTTGAATGTTCCGCGCCTGGAAACAAAAATTATAGAAGGTTGTGTTCAAGATACGACCGCATTGTTGACGTAGAACAACGCTGTTATTTTATATAAGTCGCTTATTTATACCTTCGGATATTATTCTAAAATGCTGTGAAATTTTAGAAACAATTATTGCGTTGTTGTTGAAAGTTGAATTACTTTCTCGTGCTCGAGAGAAGCACAGCTGTCACCCTTAGTGGAGGAAGTTTTGCTACTGGCAAGCGAAACCTAATCACATACAAAATTCCAGAACGACATTTATTTTCTTGGTGAAATAAACTCTTTTTGTTAATAACAACCTCGAAAACATTAGCTGTTGTTCGATGCGGTGTCACACTCGCGAAGACTCGGTTCAGTGCGAGCGCTTTTCACTGCACCAACATCGCGTGCAGGATTCCACTAAGGTCAATTATGAAGAATAGTTGGATCACCGCATCATTTTGTTGCGATGGAAAGATTGTTAGCTAAACGTTGCCCCGCTGGAATCCCGGCTTAAGATCCCGCACTGTTTTGACCACAAACGATCTATCGTCATTCCAATTAACCATAAAAACTCACCCAATTTACCAACGCATCGTTCCACAGATACGCAGACCTCGCAGTCGGCCCATAATCGGCTTATTTTCAAAGTATTTGTCATTCATTGTAGCGAATCGGGGCATCGGCGGAACAAAGAGACAGTTCTGTTTCGGACAGCTCGGGCGGCGACTCGGCAGGGGGTGCCCGATTGGAGGGCAATTTTAATACTATTTTCAGGAAATAAATTTTTAATTACTATCCAGCGAAGCGCAAAGATGATTGGCTCCCCCGCCAGTTGAACCGAGCATTGAGCAAGAACCACAAAAATAACAATGAAAAAAAAGTCCGCTGACGAAGCACAGGAAATAAATTCAAAAACACATAATTCGATAAATGCATTAAAGTGCGGCTTAATCAGCCGAATTAATCGACCGGCGGTTTGTCGTTGTTGGCGATTTTAATATTTGTTGCATTGTTGTGTGCGGTTTATTCCATCGAAGAAGAACAGAGAGGGAGAATAAAAAACACCGAAATCTCGGTGGGAAAACGATAAATCCCAATCTCTGTGAGTTTATTTGTCAGCTTATCAGGCTGAATGCGTTTTGAGGGGGAAAAAGAACTTTGTCGTTCGACATAAATATTTAATTGATTCGGCAATAATAATTCGTCAAGCCCTTTGCATATGGAAATGATTTCAGTTCGGGGGAAAAAAACCTGATACTCGTAATGCGGTTGCGTAACCACGAATAGCGAATGTGGCTGTAGTAACTGAACAAAGAAACATTTACAATCACCATCCCCGCCGCCATATTGCCACCCCCAGTCGCGTATTACACCTCGCATATTAATTATCTAATGGGCCATTAAATTTCAATTCGCCGATTTATGGCACACACACCTCCTCCACCCCTCATCATTCTCTTTCCCTAGGCAGCAAACACTTGTGTTGGTGCAAATGGAGCGTATTTAAAGCGGACAGATTGAGAGGAAGAAGTTGTTACGCTGCCGCCTACTATGGTAAATTAACAGTTTCCTGTGTGCGCTAAAACAGTGACATATTGTTTCTGGGAAGGCAAACTGCTGTTCCGATTTCGGATTGAATGTTTTAGCGATTATGCGGAACCATGCTGTTGGGCGAGTGCGTTGGGAATGTTAATGCGTTCTCAGGGCTTTGCTTTTATCGTGATGCGTATGATTTGTGTAGTATTGTTATGTTGATAATTACCTTTTATTTTATTTTTTAGTTTATTATTTATTACAACTTTCCCATTATCGAATACGAGCGACTCCATTTGAATTCGCAAGTCGATTTTTGTCGTATTTTTTTATTTGGCTCAAATTTTATATACGCATCTTAATGATCAAAAAGGATAATTTGTATCATCGGTTTTCCATCTTGACTCTAGCCCCACCGGAACTCAACCTTTTTTTTCCGAAGAGCCACACGTGTCAGTGTCAGTAAGGGTGTTGCAGGACAAAAAAATATATAAAGAAGTTCAAGCCAGGAATTCAACAATTAAACTCTTTAGTACAAAAATTTGGTAGCTTTGACAAGGGCCGATAAATGAATGCTTTCACTGAGTGAGCGTTTTGCGGAGCAATAATAGGCAAATTAGTGCAGATTTCTAAATTAACTTAATTAAATTAAATTAAGAAGCACTGCACGTTACTGAATATCCAAGTAGTTTTTCAGTATCTCTTAGCAAAATCACATTTCCAACGCTTCCAAAAACAATGTCTAGAGATCACTGCAAACGAAAATCCGAATCGAATCGGATGTGTTGTGGGGTGACGGCGTCGACAGCAACCATTGGGGAACAAATTTTCACCTTCAGTTTTCCGCCGAAGAACGCAACTCTCACCGTTGAAAATACCTTCTGCACATTCGACTTGCTCGAAAACATGAAAATATATTGATCGATCGGTAAAATCGTCTATAAGTTATTCACGATTATCATTTATCATCCTGTCATATGTCATATATCAGTCATCCTGCAGGCGACCAGCGACAGTGAGGCTTTCCAAATGTTTAGTGTTCTGTATAGTTTCCCAATTTGTTTTTTTAAGGCTAGCACCGAATGAACTAAGAAAGTCAAAACATGGTCATCATTACACCAATAAATCCGAACACGCTTCTAAATTCACAGAAGCTTTCTTCCAGCAAAAAAATATATATAAATCCGAAGGAATAGGATTTTATTTTCGATTGCATCGAAATTTTCAAAATACCGCTTTAGTCGGAAGTTAGGGGCTGTCCACATACCACGTGGACAGAAAAAGCATGATTTTAGACTCCCCCTCCCCATCCGTGGACAAGCGTGGACATTTTCATACCCCAACCCCTTTTTGTCCACATGGACATTTTTTCTTTTTTTAATAAAAAAACAATTAACGAAATAACTGAATTGCGCCTAAACTCCATTTTAACTCCATTAAACTTCAATTTATATCAATTTTTTCTAGCTGTACTCTGCGGTACCTGCTTTGCTGTGGCCCATTGTTTTTGTATCTATATATATAAAAATGGATTTCTGTCTGATTCTAATGGACTCGGAAACTACTGAACCGATCAACATGAAAATTGATATGTAGGGGTTTTTGGGCCCGAGGAAGGATTTCGTGATAGTTTGAGACCCCTCCCCCCTCTCTAAGGGGGGGCTGCCATACAAATGAAACACAAATTTCTGCATTACTTGCGAATTAATCATGCAAATGAAACCAAATTTGGCATGAGAAGGTTTTAGGGTGCAATAAATGTTTCTATGATGGTTTGGCTCTCTACCCTCCTCTCTAAAGGGGGGCTGCCATAGAAATGAAACACAAATTTCTGCATAACTCGAGAACTAATCAAGCAAATGGAACCAAATTAAGCATATGGAGGTTTTAGGATGCAACAAATATTTATCTGATGGTTAGACTCTCCACCCCCCTCTCTAAGGGGGGGCTGCCATACAAATGAAACACAAATTTCTGCATAAATCGAGAACTAATCAAGCAATTGAAACCAAATTGGGCATATTGAGGTTTTAGGGTACATTAAATGTTTCTATGGTAGTTACACTCTCCACCCTCCTCTCTAAGGGGGGGCTGCCATACAAATGAAACACAAATTTCTGCATTACTCGAGAATTATTCAAGCAAATGGAACAAAATTAGGCAGATTAAGGTTTGAGGGTGCAATAAATGTTTCTATGGTAGTTAGATGATATAATGATCGCGTAGTTGTGAAAGATGAAAATGGGTAGTTGTGAAAGCTTGAAAATATTCTATACAATATACAGTCATTGCTTGGATAAATGCATTGTTTCATGGCAGAGTTACAGCGTTCCAAAAATCACCCAAAATTTACGATGTCGCATCCCGCTCCTTTATTATTTTTTTGTTGTTGAGTGCAGTTCTTTGCCCACTCCGGAATATGATCGATCACTGAGGTTATATGTATTTTTATCCTAAATAAAAGAAAAAAAGAAATAGAAACTGTTTAGATTTTTTTTCTGCAGAGGGTCACCCTAATTGGTATTAAACATACGGTGATCGGTATCCTAGTGGTATCATATGAGGGGTTTAGAATGAAAGGGAATGATCGATTTCTCTACATCGACTCTCTCTTTTGGTCATAGCTTAGCCTCAAATACATTCCCAGCTGTATTTGACAATGTGGAAGATAGGTCAGAACCTCACCTATCAGATTCTATAGCAAACTTAAATTGGAACGTTTTTGCAATTGAGTTATTAACTAAAAAAAAAAGTTGGTGAAGAGAAATCGATCAAGTCACTTACACCCCTTGCATTCTGAGCACCTCATATATAGTTTACGTCCTATTCTCATGCCTACCAAGTTTTTTGTGTATAATTTCATGAACATCGGTCGAGCCGGGAGTGCCGATCGGGCAGCCGTCGGGTGCGGACGTATTTTAGCTTCGCTCCGCGTTCGAATCTTTTTTTCCTTATACGTTTAAAGGAGGTGTAATAATTTCATGAGAAATAGTGCTGTTACTGGTTTAGTGGATGCATATGAACAATTTCAATAAGTGAAGTTATTCGGTGAAGCAGTTTTTCTTCGCATGTTTAGTGCGGTTTATTTATTTTTACGGCACAATATACTCGCGATGATCGTTCGCTCGTTTTCGTGTCGCGACATGTTGAAATTATTTCTTCGTTGAGCGTGTGTGGGTCAAAATAAAATGAAAGGCTCTCCGCTTGAGATGCCAAAGTGTTTGATTTAATGAAGAAAATTCAAACAATATGTTTCCGTGAACAGAATTGAAATAGAATTCAGAATGAAACTATTTTGCTCATTATTGGTGTTTTGTCCTGCATGTGTGATTTTCAGGAGCGCAATAGCTCAGCTGTGTGTTTTACGTAGAAGCGTTGCAGACATGGGTTTCGTTTAACCGTTGTTTTTACGTGAAAGTAGTTTTATGAGCTATAATTATTTCTGTTGACTTTATGGTGTAATGTGTAGCAGAAACGCATTTCGTAGGAGATATATGTGTGTGTGTATCGAAAAACAAGAGAGCTCCCTCATCACTGTCATACGCGCATGTGCGAATCACAGAGTTCCCCGGTGCGAATAAAGTAAATACGTACAGCCTCTCGTCACATTTCGAGGAGGGTTGGGATTTGGAAGAATATGTGGAAACAAGAAGCGACAGTTTGTTTCGAAGAATCCGTGTGTACATAGCGACTGTTCGGTGTTGCTGTGTGGGTATGCCATGCAAACATGATAAAACCCACACAGATAAAAACAATCTACGAGAAACTCTGGACAGAGCGTGAGAGAACCTATAAGTGTTGCCAAGTGGAAAGCGTAAATAATCGCAGCGAATGTATCACAATCAAAGGAATCATCGAATCAGCATAGGATGGGACGAGCGTGCAGTGGCGTCAGATAAGTTTTGTTTTAATTTTTTTTCAGATGCGTATTATAAACATTCTTCAATTGTTCAATTATTCTGTATTCTGTATTCTATAATTATTTAATGACTGATACTCTAAATCTTTTATCCTTTAATTATTCAATTATTTAATTCTTCAATTCTTCAGTTCTTTAATTCTTTAGTTCTTTTTTTTTAATTCTTTAATTGATAAGACTCTATGGTTTGTATCTATGGCAGAAGAGATAACTAAAGCACAAGCATTTTCGCTCCCACAGATTTACTCTTTATCAATAAAAATCATAATAACATTTAACAAATCTCTTCTTTTAACTCAGCTAATAAGGTGACAACAACGGAAGGCTGGAGCAATTTTCATAATAGTAATAGTAATAGTAATAGTAATAGTAATAGTAATAGTAATAGTAATAGTAATAGTAATAGTAATAGTAATAGTAATAGTAATAGTAATAGTAATAGTAATAGTAATAGTAATAGTAATAGTAATAGTAATAGTAATAGTAATAGTAATAGTAATAGTAATAGTAATAGTAATAGTAATAGTAATAGTAATAGTAATAGTAATAGTAATAGTAATAGTAATAGTAATAGTAATAGTAATAGTAATAGTAATAGTAATAGTAATAGTAATAGTAATAGTAATAGTAATAGTAATAGTAATAGTAATAGTAATAGTAATAGTAATAGTAATAGTAATAGTAATAGTAATAGTAATAGTAATAGTAATAGTAATAGTAATAGTAATAGTAATAGTAATAGTAATATTAATAGTAATAGTAATAGTAATAGTAATAGTAATAGTAATAGGAATAGGAATAGGAATAGTAATAGTAATAGTAATAGTAATAGTAATAGTAATAGAAATAGTAATCACAAGCTGTGCCACTAACACTGACTGAGTGTATCCTATGGCTAACCTTCCCTACTAACATATTTCCTAAATTCCCGAGATATTTATGAGAGGTCGTAGAGTTCTCTGCATCTCTCTTAAGTAAATATCGAACTAACATTCCTTCCCTTTCCTCAGCAGTTGCAAGGACGTGGCCAGGACAATTCTTAACTGTTGGAGAAAGCAAGCCTTCATCTAAGAGATACTTCCAATCGTCAGTAACGGATGGAGGTGAGCTATTGAAGTAACAGTTCTGAATTCGTACCACCTACGATATTGTGCAACTTGCTCAATGCTAATGCTAATGCTAATTTCATGAACATCGGTCGAGCCGTTTCGGAGGAGTTCGACCACGAATATCGTAAGAGATTTTTAAATATATATAGAGATTTTTCTCAAAAAAAAAAAAATAGATTTGTCATAATATATATTTTTTACACAACCTTATATCATAAAAATTAATCATATCACTCAACTAATTCAAACATTGTAGTCAAGAATTTTCTATTCTTTTTCGAAAATTTGCATCTAGGTTGATAAGACTCGAAAAACATAAAAACTACCAAAAAAATGAGAATTTTCAGTAAATTTTATTTTAAAATAACTGTGTCTCAGAAACGGTAGCATTTTGCAAAATTGACTGATAATTATGCGTACTTTCATAAAATCAGGTCTATAAAAAATTATTATAAAAATTTCAACAATTTTCAAAAATCCAACTTTTTTTTTGTCTATGGAATGTGGAAAATTTTGGCGCACTGTGCAAAAAATTTCATTTAAAATAAAAACATCTTTTTTAGAAAATTGAGTTTGAAGCACAGATCGTAAATCTCGCTCAGCTAAGAGATTGATTCAGTCAATCAATCAATCTGGTTTTCCCGATGAGTTGTGAAATGTTGAAATTTTCGTCTCTTCCATTTCTCCGAAAATTCTTTTCCAGAGAGAGAGAGAGAGAAAGAAAGAGAGAGAGAGAGAGAGAGATGTGGCGAAATCTTTCTCTCTGAAGTCCAACGAAAATGCCTTTTCGTTTCTCATTCATTGCTGAAAATATGAATAAATGAAATAATGAAACAAGGAGCGAAAAATGAAAGTTAACTTGATCAACTTTAGTCTTTTTTGCCTAATCTGTTAAGGAGGTATTCTAGTGTAGAGACACGAATTCCGGACGTTTTTCGAGCTCCGTAAAATAAAACAAAAACTATTTTTACTATCCATTATATCATTTTTTGTTCATCTATCTATTGAACGGAGAAAAAATATGCATAACTAGTGTTGGGGCGAAAAACGATGATTTTTCTTTGTCGGACACCGGGTTCTTAGCAGCAAAAAACACTGTAACTATAGGTTTAGCGCAGGTTTAAAACATTCGGTGTTCTTACGATAAATAAATTTGGAAGAAATTCACTGATTCAACAAATACAACGGTATCTCAACTACAATATGTGAGCAAATACGAGTTTTGTAATCTACGTTTTAAATCTAACAAAAATATTCGTCACTGTTTCAAGTTTGAACTTGTATTCTCTTTAGCGTTCGTTGCCGGAAATAGTTTTCTCTTTCTCTCTCTTCTTTTCGATGACAGCTCTCACGCCGCGCGTTCGTCGATGACGTTTGCCGTCAAGTTGATTTAGGGTGACCATTTGGAACGCATACTTGGAACAGTGCACCCAGCGGCAACAACTAGAATAGTTAAGAGCTGATGAAGTGAGTGGCCTCAAAAAAAGTTGTGCCATGGCGTACACGATTCCAGCCCTTCTGGTTATCTGAAACAGAAAAATCGAACAGATTCTGAATCAGTAAAGATGCTGCTATCGCATGAACCTCGGACAAGTCAAAAACATCTTTTTTGACAAAATGGCGGCCGTCTGGAAAACAAAATGCAATTTAAAACGTTTTTTCTTACGTTTCCAGATTTTTTGAAAATAATAAAATTTTAAAAAAATAATTTTTAAGAGGTTTATGCGATAGAGAAATGCCTGCAGATTGTATCCGAGAAAAACGAGTGTGAAGTTCATTGTTATGGCCGTACCGGTTTACATACCGCATAACTAAAATGGCTCTAACTCGGTAAATAATAAGATTTTCGATAAGTCCTTTCTAGGGTAAATTCTTAGATGCCTAGACTACAGAAATATGAAGGAAAAAAAACAGGAAGTGGGTTATATCTATGGTATAACCGCAATGGTGACGTAGGACTATCGTTGATTTAGTGATCATTTGTTTGAAGTTGAATCTGAATCCATTCTGAATGAAAGAATAAATGAATATTTGGGGGACTTCGAAAACGAGAGCGTTACGTTGGAGGTACAAGGTTTTATGCATCCAATATTGGATATGAAAATATCCTACTGATGGGGAATAATAATCTTCAGAAACTTTCCTGCTAATTGCACTTGATTGAAAAATAACAGAACCAAATGTATTTGGTCGCAGAAAAACATAAAAAACATTAAAATAAACTCTTTCGCTTGCATGTTATTATCAATGCCAAGGGGAACTGGCAGATTATTTTGCAGCAACGATCACTTCTTTCCGGATTCTTCTCGATAACCAGCAAACGTAAAGAGTTGCGCGCGTGTATGCGTGTGTGTGTGTGTATGGCAATTGATCCGATGCCTGGTATTCTGGTACCTGGTATTCTGGAACCTGGTATTCTCTCGGTCGTCTTCTCTTCTCTTTCTGATGGATCGGCTTTTCTGCGCTCCTTCACAGTCCCAAACAAACTGAATGCGTTTCAGGTTAGGTCAGGCCAGGTAATGAATCCCTTGATCCCTCACCATCCAGCTCGTCCAGCTCGTTCAACTCGTTCAGTAACGATGATGTCTTGTCGATGTCCTCACGAAAAATGAATGCGTTTCAGAATATCGCTTAAGTATGCTTTTTGTCCGTGACTGAATCAAAAGAAGGTGTGGTTTACAATGGCAATATGGAAGGCAAACTAGAGGCGAATGAACTCTTTGAGTTTGCAACTTTCGGCGACTGAGCAATAATTGATTGAAAATTATATGATTTTCGCGATGCGAAACATTTTCCATTGCGCGCGCAAACTGTATTCGATACGAAAATATCCTACTGATGGGGAAGAATACTCTTCAGAACCTTTCCTGCCAATCACACTTGATTGAAAAATCACATAACCGAATGTATTTGGTCGCAGTGTTATATGTTATATGTAAGCACCTGTTAATTCCACTTGATTGAAATATCCCAAAACCAAATGTATTCGGTCGCATAGTTATATGGATAGAAAACATTAAAATAAACTCTTCCGCTTGAATGTATTTTTCAATTCCCAGGGGAACTGGCAGATTATTTTTCAGCAACAATAACATCTTTGTCAGCATTGGAAATTCTCTCAGAGAAGCTTCATAATCGTGGACTTTCTCCAATTCTGAATAATTTCCTGTACAATTTACTGTCAGAAAAGCACATGAATTTCTCTCATGGCAACTCAAAATCTTCTCGTTACAGTTTTATGGGCCTACCGCAAGGCTCCTGCCTAAGCCCCCTCTTGTACAGTTTTTACGTCAATGATATGGATGATTGTCTAACTAGAGACTGCACGCTGAGACAACTTGCAGACGATGGAGTTATTTCCATCACGGGTACTAATCCCGTCGTTCTGCAAAAGTCGTTGCAAGATACCCTGAACAATCTGTTCACGTGGGCCCTCAAGCTGGGTATCGAATTCTCTACGGAGAAAACTGAAATGGTCGTTTTTTCTAGGAAGCACGAACCCGCCCAATTCCAGCTTTACCTATCCGGCAAAACGATCCAACACTCTATGTTTGTCAAATACCTGGGTGTATATTTTGATTCTAAATGTACCTGGGGAAGACACATTGCGTATTTGAAACAGAAATGCCAGCAAAGAATCAATTTTCTCCAAACAATAACCGGAAAATGGTGGGGTGCCCATCCAGGAGACCTCATTCAGTTGTACAAAACAACGATATTATCAGTGTTAGAATATGGCAGTTTTTGCTTCCTATCAGCTGCCAGGATTCATATTCTCAAGCTGGAGAGAATACAATATCGTTGCTTGCGTATAGCCATGGGGTGTTTGCATTCGACACATACAATGAGTCTCGAAGTTTTGGCAGGAGTACCCCCGCTTACTCTTCGGTTCACAGAATTATCCTACAGATTTCTCATCCGTTGCAAGATCATGAATCCATTGGTGATTGATAACTTCGAAAATCTACTACAACTGACTCCTCAGTCAAGTTTTATGTCTTTATACCATGAGTACCTTACCCACGACGTGCACCCTTCACCAGGCATCTCCAACCAAGTTTGCTTCCCATACTTTTGCAATTCCTCTATCATTTTTGATCTGTCCATGCGACAAAACATCCATGGAATACCAGATCACCTACGCTCCAATGTTATTCCGTCGATATTTTCGGAAAAATATGGGAAAGTTGGATCTGATAAAATGTTCTTTACTGACGGTTCATTCATAAACGGGTCCACTGGCTTCGGCATCTTCAATGAAAATTCCAGTGCCTCTTTCAAACTCAAAGATCCTTGTTCCGTGTATGTCGCTGAACTGGGTGCGATATATTACGCATTAGGGATCATTGAAACATTGCCCATCGACCACTATTTTATTTTTTCAGACAGTCTCAGCTCAATAGAGGCAATCCGCACAATGAAATTTGATAAATGCTCATCTTATTTCCTAACAAGAATAAGACAACTATTGAGTGTTTTGGTCGAAAAATTATTCAGGATTACCTTAGCATGGGTTCCCTCTCATTGCTTGATTCCGGGGAATGAGAAAGCGGACTCGCTAGCTAAGGTGGGCGCTTCAGAAGGCACACTTTTTGAAAGGCAAATTGCCTATAATGAATTTTTCACATTCCTCGTCAGGACACACTCGTTAGTTGGCAGCGCATGTGGAGTGAAGATGAGTTCGGTCGTTGGTTACACACGATTATCCCTAAGGTCTCGACGAGTGCATGGTTCAGGGGATTGAATGTAGGTCGTGATTTCATTCGCGTGATATCTCGGCTTATGTCCAATCACTACAACCTAAACGCGCATCTCTATCGCATTGGGCTCGCAGCAAACAATCTTTGTGATTGTGGCGATGGCTACCACGACATCGAGCATGTTGTCTGGTCGTGTATCCGGTTCCATGCTGCTCGCTCTCAGCTCTCTAGAGCACTGAGAGCACAAGGCAGACAATCGGATATCCCCGTCCGGGATATCTTAGGTAGCCGGGATCCTGATCTTCTGCTTCATCTATACCTGTTCCTCAGAAACGCCGATGTCAACGTTTAATGATGTTTCCTTCGTTGTGTCCCCGTTTCATATCCCTCCTATCCAATCGATAAACTTTTACTTAGTCGCGGCAATACATACACACACTCTTTACAGATGCACGGGCCGAAGGTTGTGCAGTCCACTGATCATTCAACAAGAGCCAAAGGTTGTACCGCTCATGACAACTCTACACGAGCTGATGATTGCGCCGGCTAGTGACCGTTCTATCTTGGATTCCTCGAGTCGAGAAAGACGCACCACGCTAGATATGGGGTACAGACTAGGGGGGCGTTGCTGATTAATGGTCAGCTGCATCCCAATAGGAAGTATCCCGTATCAGGCACACGTACAGAGCATCGAAGACTGCAACATACCAATTATGAGAACACTTGTAATACTAACCTCGAGCCAACCGCGAGTAATCGGTTACATATTACTAACATAGTTGTAAGACAAAAATTGTCAAAATATTGGACTCCCGGCCCCGTCAGGCTAACGCCACATGTGCCTTAATAAAAAATATATTTTGGGAAAAAAAAAACATCTTCCCAGATAATCTCCGATACTCGAAGCCCACCAGTGGTTAATGCTAACTCGATAAGCACCTGTTAATTGCACTTGATTGAAAAATCACAGAACCAAATGTATTTGACCGCAGTGTTATTTATTAGAAAACATTTAAAAAAAACTCTTTCTCTTGGATGTATTTTTCAATTCCCAGGGGAACTGGCAGATTATTTTTCTGCAACGATAATAATTTTCCGAAATCGATGCTGGATGGCATTTAAACGGAAGAAGTTCCGCACGTATATATGTGTGCTGTGGCGGCCGCTCCGATATCTCAAATGGAACCGTTTTTCGGTGATGATTTCTCGGTCGTCTTCTCTTCTTCTGATGGGTCGGCTTTTCTGCGCTCCCTCACAGTTCCAAACAAACTGTATGTGTTTTAAGTCAGGTTAGGCCAGGTAATGAATCTCTTGATCCCTCGCCGTCCAGCTCGTCCAGCTCGTTCCGCTCGTTCAGCTCGTTCAATAGCGATGTTGCCTTGTCGATGTCGTCACGAAAAATGAATGCGTTTCACCACCAGAATATCGCTTAAGTATGCTTTTTGTGCGTGATTGAATCGAGAGAAGGTGTGGTTTACGATGGCAATTTGGAAGGCAAACTAGGGGGGAATGAACTCTCTTTGGTTTTGAAACTTTCGGCGACTGAGCCGAAAATTATATAATTTTCGCGATGCGAAACATTTTCCGTTGCGCGCGCATACAATATTGGATACGAACATTTTCTACTGAGGAGGAAGAATAATTTCAGAAGCTTTCCTGTTAATTGCGATTGATTGAAAAATCACAAAACCGAATGTATTTGGTTGCAGCGTCATATGGATAGAAAACATTAGAATAAACTCTTTTTTTTTTATTTAAATCGTTTATTTTTACAGGCTCAGTTACATAGGTTTAAAGGAGCCGAACTCCTTACTGTATTGTTACTTGTATATATACATTTTTCCTTAATTCTAATGTTAATAATATAGGAAACCGATTACTCGCGGTCGACTCGAGTTTAGAAGGGTGACATATTTTCTTCAGGAAAAGGAGGGGATATGAGGATATATTGACAATGATCACACTCACACACTCAATCACACTCATCACACTCAATTCTTAAACCTATCTTATATCTAATATGTATTTACATTTCATCTTATTCTTAAGAAGGGATCCGATCTCTCACAAAGGAAAAGGAAAAGGAAAAACTAAGGGTATAAGGACAATCACACACGAAGAACGATAGCTTTAAGGAATACATATATTTGGGACATGTAATCAAGGTCTATCCGAGCCAACACGTCTCTCACCGGCACCATGGGCTGCCTTTCTCGGGCCTGAAGGGTGTCTTCTAAATTCGATCTGGCGACAAGATACAGCTCGCACGACCAAACAACGTGCTCGATGTCGTGATAACCTTGGCCACAAACACAAAGATTGTTGTCGGCAAGATTAATACGAAAGAGTAGCGCATCTAACGAACAGTGATTGGACATGAGTCGGGAGAAGGTGCGAATAAAGTCCCGACTCAAGTTCAGACTTTTGAACCATGGTTTGAGGCTAACCTTAGGGATAATCGAGTGGAGCCACCGGCCCAATTCATCTTCGTTCCATTTGCGTAACTATGGTATTTTTGCGGACTAAAGAATAAAATTCATTGAAGGCGATTTGACGCTGATAAATATCGCCTTCAATTGCACCTACCTTTGCTAATGAGTCAGCCCTCTCATTACCCGGAATTGAGCAATGAGAAGGGACCCACACAAACACATAACAGCGTCTGGATAAAGCACTCAAAATTTCTCGTATTCTCTCAAGGAAGTACGGCGAGTGCTTTTCCGGCCTCACTGAACGGATAGCTTCGACAGAGCTAAGACTACCCGTTACAATGTAATAGTGTTCAACAGGTCGTGAGGCGACGCTGTCCAGCGCCCAGTGTATCGCTGCCAATTCAGCAATATACACTGAGCAAGGATTCTGAAGACTGTGGGAGGTGCTAAAAAATTCGTTGAACACTCCAAATCCTGTGGACTCATTCATAGAGGACCCATCAGTAAAGTACATATTATCACAATTGATATCCCCATACTTTGCATCGAAGATCGTTGGAACGATCCTCGATCGAAGTAATCTGATGTTCCTTGGATATCCTGCTTCATGGACAGATCAAAATGCACAGAGGAATTGATGTAGTCAGGAAAACAAACACGGTTGGGAATATACGAAGAAGGATCAACCTGCATGGAGATGAATTCATGATATGGACTCATGAATCCAGATTGAAAATTTAGCCCGATCAGCTGCTCAAAATTTCCTATCACCAATGGGTTCATAACCTTACACCAGATGAGGAACCGAAGAGATAATAAATTGAAGCGATCTTTTTGTGGGAGTAGGCCCGCCGAAACCTCGAGACTCATGGTATGCGTTGAGGGCATACATCCCAGAGCAATACGGAGACAAAGATACTGAATTCGTTCGAGTTTAATGAGGTGTGTTTTGGCAGCTGATTGAAAACAGAAACTGCCGTACTCCATCACTGAGAGAATAGTTGTTCTATACAACATTATAAGATCTTCTGGATGGGCTCCCCACCATGTGCCGGTAATTGTACGGAGAAAGTTTATTCTTTGTTGGCATTTTTTACTCAGATACCTAATATGGGCCCCCCAAGTGCATTTGGAGTCGAACCAGACCCCAAGATACTTGAATGACATAGCATGAGTGATCGGTTTACCCAAAAGTTGAAGCTTTGGTTTTGCTGGTTTATGCTTCCTAGAAAAAACCACCATCTCTGTTTTCTCCGTGGAGAATTCGATCCCTAGCCCAATGGCCCAGGTTGAAAAATTGTTCAATGTATCTTGTAAGGGTTCTTGCAGGTCGGATTCGTTTGATCCTACGACAGACACCACTTCATCATCTGCAAGTTGTCTTAGGCTGCAATTTTGTGTAAGGCAATTGTCAATGTCGCTTACGTAGAAGTTGTACAAAAGGGGGCTTAAACATGAGCCCTGGGGGAGGCCCATGTAAGAGACCCGACTTACTGCCGAATCTCCGTGAGAAAAATTCAAATGTTTCTCACAAAGCAAGTTATATATCATATTATTCAATAGAGGCGGCAGACCCCGAGAGTGTAATTTGTCTGACAAAACCTCTATTGAAACAGAATCAAGGGCCCCCTTTATGTCCAAGAATACTGAAGCCATTTGTTTTTTTTCGGCGTAAGCCATTTGAATTTCTGAAGAAAGCAACGCAAGACAATCATTCGTCCCCTTGCCCCTGCGGAACCCATATTGTGTATCTGAGAGTAGGCCATTCGTTTCAACCCATCGATCAAGGCGAAACAAGATCATTTTCTCCAACAATTTCCGTATACAAGACAGCATTGCTATTGGGCGGTACGAATTGAAGTCGGACGCGGGTTTTCCGGGATTTGAATAGCTATAACTCGTACTTGTCTCCAATCATCCGGAACAATATTATGTCCCAGAAACCGATTGAATAAATTCAACAAGCGATGTTTCGCAACATCAGGGAGGTTTTTCAACAAGTTGAACTTAATTCTATCCGTTCCTGGAGCCGAATTGTTACAAGAAAGGAGAGCAAGAGAGAATTCTACCATCGAAAACTCGGAATCAAGATCGCACCTATCTTGTGGTATATCTCGAACAATTTTTTGCACAGGAGCGGAATCAGGACAAACCTTCCGTGCAAAATTAAAAATCCATCGATGTGAATATTCTTCGCTTTCATTCGTTGAAGAGCGATTTCTCATGTTTCGAGCCACTTTCCATAATTTTTTCATTGACGTTTCTCGTGACAAACCTTCCACTTTCGCCAATAAGCACGTTTTTTTCCTTTGATCAAGTTTTTAAATTGATTTTCAAGGTTCAAATACGACTGAAAATTTTCAATGGTTCCACGTTTCCGAAAAGCTTTGAATGCGTTCGATTTTTCTACATAAAGCTTGGAACATTGGCTATCCCACCATGGATTTGGAGGCCTTCGGCGAAGAGTGGAACCTGGGATGGGTTTCGTTTGAGCGCGAACCGCGCTGTCATAGATCAAACGAGAAATGAAGTTATACTCCTCCAATGGAGGTAAACCATCTCTGGAATTGATGGCTAGAGCAATCGCGTCCGCATATTTTTTCCAGTCAATGTGTCTTGTGAGGTCATATGCCATGTTTATAGATTCAGAAGAATTCGACCCAATGGTGATGGAAATTTTGATTGGCAAGTGATCACTACAGTTGGGGTCCTGGATTACATTCCACTCTCAATCTAACGATAGTGAATTCGAGCAAAGCGAGAGGTCAAGAGCACTTGGGTTAGCAGGAGGTTTAGGTACACGTGTTGTTTCCCCAGTGTTCAAAACGGTCATATTGAAGCTGTTACAAAGGTCATATATCAACGATGAACGATTGTCGTCGTACGGTTCCCCCCAGGCAGTTCCGTGAGAGTTGAAGTCTCCCAAGATCAATCGTGGCTCAGGAAGGAGTGAGCACATGTCAACAAGTTGCTTGCGGCTAACCGCAGCTCTCGGAGGCCAATACAAGCTGACTATACAGAGGTCTTTGCCTCTGATGTTTGCATGACAAGCAACAGCTTCGATCCCTCCAATAGGTGGAAGGTCAATTCTAAAAAATGAGTGACACTTATTGATCCCCAATAGTACCCCTCCGTATCTGTCATCGCGGTCCAAGCGTATTATATTAAAATCGTGGAAAGAGAGATCATTTTGAGATGAGAGCCAGGTTTCGGACAGAGCAAAAACATCACAATTGAGTTTATGAATTAGAAATTTGAATGTATCCAATTTAGGGATAAGACTACGACAATTCCACTGTAGAACAGTGATATCTCCGACCTATCTATTTAAATTAGACATCAAGAGAGATAATCATTGCAAGGAGGGGCCATGTTTGCATCAATTGCTGCAAAATTATCTTTAGTACTGGAAGCATTGCGGTGACAATGGTTCTGATGGAGTCGGAAACATTAAAACACGTGAAGATTTGATCCACAAGGTCAGACAACTTTATAAATCCCGATTGGGAAGTTGAACTGGACGGAAAAACAGGGACAGTTGGGGTTTTTGATGTCCCCTCGAGTGCTGGGTTGTTCGAAGGTGAACTATTACCACGGAGGCCAGGAGGGACCTGATTTTGCTTATCCGCTGCACTCGATTTTTTGGGCAAGCTAACAGGGGGTATCACCGGAGGGACTTGTCCTTGAACTTTGGGAGTGGTCACATATTTGCGCCGGGGATTCCCTTGAGAAATAAACGGCGTGCCCCCGTTAGCTGTATCCGCTTCCATTTCGTCAACTGGCAACGTAGCGAAGACATTGTGTGTATTGATTGGTTGTTGTTCTTGAGCCAGTGGAGAAGCGCCCTTCAAAATTTCTGCGAAAGTGCGTTTAGAGCGTTCCCTCAAAGAGCGCTTCTGTTTCTCCCAGCGAGTCTTGTATGTTTCACAAGCACGTGTGGGGATCCCCCGCAACATGGACACTTTTGCTCAGTCGCACTGCAGGATTTCCCCTCATGTTGTTCTCCGCAAGTGGCACATCGTTCTTTATTGGCACAATAAGCAGCCCTGTGACCAACTGACTTGCACTTTAGACAAGTCATTGGCTTTGGAATAAAAAGTCGCACGGCTAACCTCAATTTATCTACCATCACGTAGTCAGGTAGAGCTGAACCAGCGAAGGTGACTCGAAACGAGTTGGACGGCGTAAATTTAGTGTCATTTCCTTCATGGGAGACTGTTCCGAGCTGGCGGCAACCCAAGATCTTAACAGTCGTCGAGGGCAGTTTTTTAAAACGGCCAGTACCTTCACTCGTAATGTATTCGCACGTCAAGCCCGTTTCGGTTATCACACCCTCAATTTCGACTATGTGAGAGGGAATGTAAACCCGATACTCAATTGTAAAATGCTGATCGACAACAATCTTGTTTGCGTCTTTCCGGTCAGTCACGACAACTCGTAATTTGTTTGGTCTAACCTTCGAAATTTCCGAAACGGAGGTATACCTTGCCAGATCTTTCGCGGTCTGCATGACTCTCAACGCTTTTCCATTAGGCTTAGGCCTGAAGAAAACAACCCAGGGACCAATTCCGGGCGCATCTTCTGGATAGACCTTCACACGCGCGGTGGGAATAACAGGGGAGGAAGGCGAGGACGGGGATTGAGAGGGATCAGGGACAGTAGGGTGGGAAGGTGAAGGTTGAGAAGGAGCGAGGAGAACAGAGTGAGAAGACGAGGTTGAAGGTAAAGTGGAATCGTTAATGGCAGATGGGAGATTTGCTAGTTTTTTGGAGGGAGGCTTGGTAGGGTTAGCTGACTCGTCCCCAGAAGAAGTATCTTCCGTATTTGGTACGCGTTTGAGTGACTTTTTTTTATCACTTAGGAGGGAACTGGAGTCAGAGACCTCCATATCCGAAGGTCCCCCACTCTCTGCCATTTTAAAATTTGCACTTATATTCTAAGTATTTTTTGTTTTTTAAACAATATTTCACAATAAAATAATTCACAAAAACAGAAAAAAACTTATAATTAATAAATATTTTCTCTGAGTATATTTAATCTTATTCACCTATGAACGCACTCCAGTGCAGATGAACGGGAGCGCGCTGAAAGCTCGTTGGTGGTGAGAATGTGCTTACGACACCACTACACACAGTCGTCGGTAAAAGCTTACCCGCACTGGTACTGTTGGCACGATGATTCGGCGAAATCTCCAATGTCGGCGAAGCAGCGACAAAATAAAAACCAATCCTTGGTTTTCCGATGATGAAAGCCTCTATCCGCTTTCATTCAGGGTACTCCACTCACTATCCAGATAGCGAAATGAACTCTTCAGCGGCAAAAAAAACAACAATCACGCGGTAATCGATAACGAAACTTAGACGCGACTTTCCTTCGTCTGGTTACTTCGGGCAATCCTATTAGTAGTGAATAAACTCTTTCGCATCAATGTATTTTTCAATTCCCAGGGGAACTGGTAGATTTTTTTTTCAGCAACGATTAGATTTTTCCCGATTTTCCTCGATACTCGAAGCTTACCAGTGGTTAATGCTAACTCGATAACCACCTGTTAATGGCACTTAATTGAAAAATTTTTGGTAGCAGTGTTACATGGATAAAAAACATTAAAATGAACTCTTTCGCATGAATGTATTTTTCAGTTCCCAGGGAACTGGCAGATTATTTTTCAGCAACGATTGAATCTTTCCGGAATTTTCTCGATGCTGAATGGCATCCAAACGAAGAGTTCCGCGCGTGTATGTGTGTGTGTGGCGGTTGCTCCGATCTCTTCCCGGGGAACCATTTGCGGCATCACTCTCCTCCTGATGGATTCCCTTCTGGCCTAAGGTGCACAAACAGGCTCTTGGTGACACCGTTCATTCGCGCTTTTATGATAAAAGAAGAGCTTGACCACAACAGCGACAACATGCTTCAATCGCTGTTCAATTAGAACTGAGTGGATTTCCGAGTGGCGCTCGCTTATATACCGATTGGTGATTTCAATAGCCTGTTTTGAAATCAATTTTAAGACTATTGAAACAAGTTTTTGGATCAAAAAGTAACAAGTATATAACGCGTAGACATTTTATCTTTCGAATGAAGTGTTCATCATACCATTTTGTTCAGTTGTTTAGGAGCTATTAATGCTCAAAATCTCGGTCTCCGGCGTAACGCTTCGTTTTCGAAACTTTGATTCTACACCCCGGTATAGAAATGAAACACGTAGTCCTACGTCAAAATGATTTTTTACAAATTTCTAGACTAGAATACTCCCTCAAATCAGAACCGTTAATGGCGTGCAAGATTCGTGCAAGAATCAAGATTCTGAAAACGAAACCATTTTTCGGCTAATCATAACTCGCCGAAAAATAAAAATTGGCATTGCATTTCTCGCGAAAATCAAAATGAGCGTATAACATTCCCTCATCTCTCATATTCTCATCTATTTTTCGCTGTTGGTGAAAACGGATGTTTTTTCTCTCAAATAGACGAGCATTTCGATCTCTGGTTTAAGTGACATTTTCGAAATCAAATGAAAATACACCATTCTTTCAACACTGCTTACTTTCTCTACATAGTCCCAAAAACATTGCGGAATACACCATGTCAATTGGATCAAGCGTTTCTCAGTAATACTTTATTGAAAATTTTCAAACAATATTTGTGTAGGCTCCTCTCAAAAGTATGGCTAGGAATAAAATGGCAAATAGATTATGCAAATTGTCCTTAATATCATAAAGAATGCGTATGCAAAATTTAAGTCAAATAAAAAATGCAAAAATTGAATTTATGAAAAAAATCGTCATTTGAGCTGGAACAGCTCATACGCCTCTGATAGATTGACTTCATAAAGTTCCTATGAAGGTCATCGAGCAGTATGTTGCAATAAAAACGTTCGGGTCAGGGAGACAGTGGATGTGAAATAGGAGTATCGTTCGTAAACTGGGTCTGCCATACATGCTGATATAGAGATCGTCAAGTTTACGACCCTACCTCCAAAACTACGAAGGACAATTATTGTCAAGCATGCATCACACGAGTTAAATTTGCGAGCTCAGAACCATCACAATTTAAAACGGCACAAGTTGGGCAATTATTCAAATAGTTTAATTAGTGACGACCATATAAACGCAGCCAACGATTATTGCGTCCCTAACGAAAGGAGGCACAATCCAGGGCCGACAGGTTCAAGCGATTCGGAGAAGATAACCATAACTAGCGCCATAAAATGTAATTACTTCGAAATCGCACCCACCTTCTGTCGGTCCCTTTTGGGAAGGTAAAAAAGCTGTTTATTACCCCGTCTCTAAAAAGCGCACCTTTTCCACTTACCTGAATGTAAATAAATTAGCCATCCGCTGTCCGTAAATTGATTACATAGGGTTTGGATTCTGTTTTTCTTTTGTTCCGAATCCTGCGAAGGCGCAGAGAAAAAAACGAACTAATCTCAATGATCACATCCACATCGCAGCTGACCATCGCCCATTGTCGGATAATCCACCCTTGGAACAGAGGCCACTGCTGTAAATCCTCGCCGCCGTCGTCTCTCTTCGAGGCGCCATTTTTGTTTAAATATAAGCCACTGACAAAAATTTCAACGCTTGGGCAGTCATTGCGTTCAAGTCCCAAGGCGTCCACAAGATGATATCGTCCTTTGGGCACGGGGTTGGAGAGTTCATCAATTTCGTCGGACGCCTTTTGCCCTCGTTAATCCTGCGAGCGGAACGAATCCCATAAGCTTTCCCCGCTGTGTTCGGTTCAGTTGCAGTAAGTAAGCTGTATGATTCTTATTATTTCATTTTTTTTCCGCTTCGCTTCGTTATTTCATATCTCGCACCAGCGGAAGACTTTTATCAAGATCCACTTCAAATCCGGCGGAACGGTTACCGGGGGGTGAAATAGGACTTATACGGCTCTTGTGTGTGGCCTTTGCGTGCGAGGGCGCGCGATGTGTTAACGTTTAATTCTACTAAGTCGTGTTTATGTTGGACATTTTCGCTGCTCGTAATGGTCCCTCAATGGAGATAAACGGAATGGAATATTTTTTTCTGCTCCCTCTAGTTTGCCTCCGGTTTATATCCTGGGTTATTGCTGTTTATTTCAAAATTGTCTTACCCCATCACACTGTGAGCGGACAGGGCACAATCTGTGACGATGTTGTGCAGTTTGGGGCGGAGACAATCTTTAATTGGTTTTATGTGATTAGGCCGTATTTTGGGTTGTGTGAACCAAGGATGAAGTGCTTCAATCACTGTTGTTTATACCGATTTGACTTCACTAAAATGAATATAGGTAAAGTACTCTCGATTTTTTTTTAAAATTACATAAATACCCAATTAAAACTCTAGTAATATATAATCCGGAATCACTGCAACAAAACTGCAAAATCGTTGAAAATGGCCCGATTTCCTCTGATAATACGTGTTCTAATATCACTGCAATTGTTGTTTCTAAATCAAGGAAGGCAAACTCGACGACCACTTCTAGTCCATTTCCGTTAATCACAATGGAATTTTCGATATATTATGTTGGGTGGAGGTCCTCTCAATACCGTAGCATGTAACTAGTCGTAAGGTCCATTTATGCGTAGTAAATGTGTGAGTTCAACGGTCGGTTCATTTGTTGACAGTAGAGGGGTGAATTTACTGTATTGCACTAAGGAAATTTTTTTAAATGTTGTGGAAAAATTTAAAAATGGAAAAAATAAATTGAAATGAAAAAAAAAATAAACTGCACGTATTTCACTGTTACAGTAACGGCACCATAAACACTATTCACAATTTCAGCGATCTGACTTGCATTTTCTCTTTTATGAGAGAAAAAGTTTAAAATGTACCGAATTGCGATAGAGAGATGTATACAGATTGTATTCATATAAATTCGACATAAATCGGTTCAGTAGAATTTGAGATATCGTGTTGCCAGTTTGTACAAACTGGTTTCGAGAAAAACGCGCAATTAAATATAATTACGGCCAGTTATCAGGTATGCTATGAAGGTCCTCGCGTTAGTATTAGCTATTTTACGCTATTTTATATGTGTGAGTAAGTATGATATGATACAAAAAAATCCAGCTCACCTGTAACGTATGTCAAACAACGTTGAACTCAAACATCGATTCATGCATACGTGGTACACGAGAGAGAGGAACGAATTCGTTTTGGGGGAAGCCACTTCAAAATGCAATGAGGACAATTTGACGGAAAGCGACTAAACGCCCGACTGACTGTTTAGTCGTTCTGGCGGAGAAACTGCGTGAAGAATCCAAAAGACGTTTTCAACTGAATACGAAGGATAGTCAGTTGACTATGGAATTTCCCCATAGACAACTGACTATCCCCAGTCATTACTGTAGAGGGTAATGAATGGCAACCACAATTCGACTACGAGTCCCCTGATAAAGAGGCAGCATCAGATGTGAGGTTGATCCGTAAGTCAAAGTATCAGACTAAGGTTATGTTATGGATGGCCATTAGTGAGCGTGGAACAAGCGAACCGGTGTTTTTCAAGAAGGGCCTAGCGATTAATGTGCAAATCTATGTGACAAAGTGTATGCCAGTCCTCCAAAAAATTATCCAACGGTACCACAAAAATGAAAAGTGGTATTTTGGCCACACTTAGCATCGTCACATTATGCTAATGCAACTTTAGTGGATTTGCGCCAACGCGGTATCCCGCGGTTCATCCCGAAATAATGTAATCCTCCAAATGTTCCACAGCTGCGGCCTATTGAAACTTTCTGTCAGATTCGAAGCGGATGGTATACCATAACGGTTATCGAGCTAAAAACGCCGACTGTTTGATTTATCAAGAACACTATCAATAACAATATGGATTATCCATAGCATTTGCCTTCACATTCTTACTGGTTTTCGAGAAATTTACCAATTTTTCGTGCGTTTTGAAAGTTTCTCGCGGCTTACACCGCGAAACCTGCCCAGCTTAGATCACCTCTCTTTTTATATAAAATCTCAGGGTCGGCCACTGACCTCGGGAGGACTCTTCAACCCTTCAACTTCTCGAACGGAAACCTAAATTCGGTTTTTTCAATGCGCACTGGTTCTGGGACAGATGGATAGGTAAATCGTAGAGGGGGTTAATTTTTTATATATTATTTTATTTTCAAAAAACGTGGGGTTAGTACCGTTGCGGCGCCGGATGTCACTCGTTGGGGCCCGTTGGTCACTTCGCTGACAAGAGAGAGAGAGGAGGATGTCACGTACCTTGTACCTTCCGAAATCGGTGCAGCTCACGGTGGAATCCGGATATTCAGCTTCGACCAAACGTGGTTGCGTGTTGCGCGGAATCAGATGGCACGCCTTCAATTCCACCACACCGTGCTTTCCGCATCTCACCACTTCCTTCTAGCTTTCTGTTACTCCTTCACTACTCCTTTCGAATTCGCTTTTCTCAACACTTTTGTACTTCCGCTGTGCTTCTTCAAATCAATCGCTTTTATCCACCTTAACGTTTTTCTTGCTTCCGTTTAGCTTCGCAGTCAAAGTCTCAGTCCTCCTCGTACGCTTCATCGCCTTTCTTTCTCCTTCTCTCTCTTTCTCTCTCTCTCTCTCTCTCTTTCTCTCTCTCTCTCTCTCTCTCTATGTATTTCCTCTTTCTTGATGGTCTAAACCTTCCGAAACTCTCGCTGTCACTCCGAAGTCGCTCGATGCAGCCCAGTGGTCTCAGTGTTTATGGTAAGAGTTAGTTTGGTGTACATTCATTATGGCATTCGAACAAATTACATTTAACGACAATTTACAGAACCAGAGTTAACTAAACAAAATGGACTTGTACATTAAAGAAAAAACATAGGAAAAACAATTTTAGGCTTCACAAATAATTTGAACAATTGTGGCGTAACAGTTTACCTCAACACCTGGTGATGAGACCACTTGTGCATCGTCAATCATAGTAACCCATGAGTTTTCAAGCAAAATTTGACGGTGCTTTCAGTTAGACTGCGGAAGCTGTGGCGACAACAATAAAGCAACTGCGCCCCATGGTTTGTGCATACTGGGAGCTCCTTTCCGTTGCGAAGAAAGTGGACATCGTCAAGTACTTTGAGTCTGCCGGATACGCCCGTTTCGGTATCTATCTAATATCCTTACACTTCTGGAGATGAAGGTGAGCATTGAACCTGGTCGCCCGGCAGCTAAAGACGGAGACGGGGAAAAAGGTCAGATAGTGAATAAATATCTAACGGAGATGTACAACATCATGTGCAAAGTAAATCAAGATCTGCCGTGTTGGAACAGCAAACTGCGACCCAGAAACGAAGGTTGAAAGAATTATTTTTTTCCGGCGCAGTGGGACGTTGCGCTCGTTATGGATAACGAGACGTATTTAACGCTGGATAGCTACGACTGGGAGGTAACCAGCTACTTTACATCCCACATCGAGAAGTTCCGACGTGAAGTACATCCAAGTTCCCAAAGAAGGTGCGAAAAGGGAATGCCGCTCTTCTTCCGTCCGGGACTAGCGGTGAACAGGGAGATGTACGGCACAAAGTACCTGCCAGAATTTGCCACCTTCATCCAAAAATATCATCCGGACGAGGATGAGGTGTTTTGACCGGACCTGGCCTCCGTCAATTACAAGAAGAAGTCGCTGAAGGAGATGCACCACTTGAAGATAAATGTTGTTCCGATGTCTGTCAACCCTTCGAACGTCCCCCAGCTGCGTCCCATCGAGAATTGCTGCGCATCCCTGAAGTGGAGGGTCTACTCCAACCATTTCGTGGCGAAAACGGAAGAGGAAGAATTGAATAAAGCTAAGAAAGAACTGAAAAACAGGCCAACAAGTATGTTTTTGACAGCAATGGCGAATGTACCGGCTAACTGCCAGAAGGCCTCCCAACAGGCCTTCGAAATATCTTGTAACATGGTCAACAAAATTTTGTTTTATGGGAAATTTATCCCAGCAAATTAATTATCTTTTGTAGTTTTTTTTATTGTCATTCGGAAATTGTCCATTTTCAAAAAAATACAAGCGTTATATCCTAAGCAATAATCTGTCAAGAAACTCCTCGAACACCTTTTTTGAAAAACTTCGAATGCACATGAAATGCCAAATGGAATTCTTTTCCAACGGTGTACATTCATTGGTGTTCGAAAGGTTGCTAAATCCGGATAATCTTCATCCAAGTCTAAATGCCAGAATCCGTTTTCGCATCGAGTATAGTGAAAATTTTACTTCTAGCGAATCAGACACAAATGCAGTCTATGACTCCTATTCACTAGTACCATATAACTGAGGAACTCTATGTGTTTGTACACTAGTTTTGTGTGATGAGACCAGGAGGGTATGGCGCACCAAGAGCTACAACAACAACAACAACAACGATAAATTCAAACTTTATATTGATGAAACGTTATCCCACGCGTCGTATTCTACAGACCTGGCTCCGTTAGATTATAACCTTTTTCTTTCAATGGGACATGCACTTGCAAACCAGCACTTTGCCGAATATTTTATTTATTTAACTGACCTTCCGTCTTATGACAAGGCCTGATGAACAATATTTCTCCAATTTACTCGGTTGTGGGCTGCTGGTTTGCAATTTCTCGGGCATCACGTACTCGCCGCCAGATCTCGCTCCACCTGGTCTAACCATCTAGCTCGCTGTGCTCCTGGTCGTCTTGTACCTACCGGATTTGAGGCAAACACCATCTTCGCAGAGTAGTTGTCCGGCATTCTGCACGTAATTTCCGGCGACATCAGGCTTCTTCACCATCACCAGGTAGTGATCCGAGCCAACGTTAGCGCTCCGATAGGATCTTATGTCGATGATATCTGAGAAGTGCAGGCAGTCAATCAGAACGTGGTCGATTTGTGTTTCCTGGTGTACTTGTGTAGGAGTTTATGCTGGAAGAAGCTACTACGAATCGCCATGTTTTTGGAGGCGGCAAAGTCGATAAGTCTTAGGCCCATTTCGGTGGTCAGCTGGTGTGCGCTGAACCCTCCAACTACCGGTTTGTATTCCTCTTCCTGGCCAACTTGAGCGTTGAAATCTCCGATGACGATCTTTATATCATGCTCCACCGGGCGCAGTTCCGGACAGTTTGGCGGGTTCATGTCCTTTGGAACAAAATGGACAGAATTGGCCTCATACCACTTCAGGACACTTTTAGAATAGTGGCATGATGCCAAATCTGGCCATAATAGCGGAGCTTCGTCGTGCTTCTGCAAGAACGGCAAAAGGCGCTTCTCGAGACACTCAGATTTGTAGATCTCGCCATTTACTGTGCCCTTTGTCACGAAAGGCTCACTCCTCAGTCCGCAAGAGCAGATGGCCTGCCAAACGAGATATTTGGAGGCGAACTTCGACATTTTCTTCTTCTTGAATTTGTCGTCCACATCGAACTTGCTCTTACCGGTGAAAAACTCCAACCCCGGAATTTGCATAAAATCGGTTTTTATATACGTTTCGTCGTCCATCACACAGCAGCCATATTTTGTCACCATCTTCTCGTAGAGCTTCCGTGTCCGAGTTTTAGCCGTAGATTGTTGCCGCTCATCGTGGTTTGGGAAGTTCTGTACCTTGTATGTATGTAGTCCAGCTCTCTTCTTTGCATTCTGGACGTAGCTCGGCGACTTGCCGATCTTTTTAGCCAAATCACGGCTTGAGACGTTGGGATTTGCTTTAACCATCCGCTTCACCTTTCCCTCCGTCTTTTTGTTCTCCGGTCCCGGTTTTCTTCCAGCTCCTTTGCCGTGGTCCAACGTCAACCGCTCCTGGAACCGCTTCAACACTCTGGATACGGTTGAATGGTGAATGTTCAACATTTTTCCCTACTGCCGGTGCGACAGATCAGGAAATTCCAGGTGTTTGGAAAGAATTTGTTCTCGACACGCGTTGGTTCACTTCCATTTTCGATGAATCGAAAATCACGACTTCGAGTTTGACAGCATGTAGACAATACACATCAATGAGAAAGTGTGCAAAATTTGGTTGATTTTTACCCAATGGTAAAAAAGTTATGCCCTGTTGAATGTGTCGCAATAATTTCGTGTTCGCCCTTTATTCACTGCTTGCTCTTCTTTACGGTGGCGGCTTGCAAGGCCTGCGACCAACCCCCTCATTCGCCGGAGGACCGTCGTGTCAGTACTGTTTAGAGTTCCACACTGACACGAGGACGGTGATTTAGCCACCCCTAACCCGGAGAACAGACACCGTTTGGCGAAGCATTTCCTCTACCGCCTTGCTATGGTATTATCATGCCAGCTTTCGCGTCGCAGCCCCTCACTTTGCTATTGTCAGATTGACAACATTGTCCAGGCTACGCCACCAGCTGTCTCTATGTTTCGGCTGGTAGTATGACTCGCGGAGGTGTGATGTAGGAACTTGTGAGGACCAGAGCTCTAGTTAACGCTCCTTCCCAGTTGTCAACTCACCATTCATAGTGCAATTGTGACAACTTTGCCGAATATAAAAAAAAAAGTTGAAAAATGGGTCGGCGATTGGTTTTTGTCGAAGTCGAACAATTTGCCTGAGAGATGGGTGAAATTACGTGACGACAAAATTGTCTTGGCGGGGAAGCTGTGTTCATGTACGTTTCGTAGATAATAAATAAACAACTTTGGTACTTCTTTAAACCCTAGTTGTTACAGCGTCATGTTTGGTAGTTTGCTGGTACGAGAAGAAATGTAATCTTCTCGAAGGCGGATCGGTATTTTTGTTATTTTGAGAATTCTTGAGTGTTTTTTATTCAAGGAAGCATTTCGGACAAATGTAACGACTACACAATTTTCGAACAATCTGCTGCTAAAACATTCCAAAACCAAGATACATAGATGTCTCACAGGTAGAAAATTAATTAGTGTCATATTTTCCCAATTATTATTGTACACCAGGGCACTGGGGCAAGTTGGTCGGGTTCCGTTCCTTGGGTACGTACGGTATCTGTTTTTCCTCGAGGTACGCCAACGTCTTCTTGGCGTAAGTGGAAGATGCTTTGTCTGGTAAGAAGACGTACTTCCCATCAGAATGATGCTCCTCTAAGAACGGAACCAGAATCTTCTCCAGGCACTCCTCCTGGTATACCTTCTGGTTGATTGCAAGTCCGTTTGGCTTGTTAATCCAGGGTTTTGAAGTCCCTTTGTCGGAGATTGTGATATACAGCATAACTTTCTCCTCAAACTTATCCTTGTGTTTGTACTTATAGGGGTATAGTACTGGTAATGTGGGGCTTTGGCAGCGGAGAATATCTCTCGTCGTCCAGCACGAAGACGTCCCGCGATGATTCCTCGTCATCCACCGGCACTGAGATTTCACGGTCACTATCTGCTTGTCCGTGTACTCTGGGGACCTAGTCTTCTTTCGACAGACAATGCCCTCCTGCTTAAGGGTTCTGTGGAAGCAGGAATGTGCTTGAGGGTCTGCAGGAATGGGAGCAGCGAAATTTTTACCGGCACACTTTCGTCTCGAAAGGTGTCTACTGTAAATTTTTTTCCTTGACTTTCACGCGTTTCGAAGAATCGTACAATTTGGAGTGCTTGTTGTTTCAATGCCATCTTTGATCGAACTGACAGCACTCGAGCGAAAAGAAACAAGCAACCTGTTTCTAGGAAGCCCAGAGTACGCAATTCTCTCGGTGAGAAAAAAATACGCTCCTTTCCTTTTTTTATAGAAAGCTATTGAAATCATTCTCATTTTTTTTTGAACACCCGTTGAAAGTGGAGATTCGCTAAAAATGAATCGAGACAATGTTATCTTGTTGGAGCGAATATATGAAATTCCTTATCTGCCATTTCCTCCGTCTCCACAATATAGCTGAGGGGCGTTTTCATGTACTCAATAATCATTATCATCGTTTGTCAACATATTGTCAGACAATCTGGACCCCTTCAACGCTTCTTCAAAGCTCCAGGATGTGTACTTTCATCCCCCACTGCAACCCACGTCTATATAAACAACCGGTTATGATTCGTTGAAATAATTGGAGTTGAAACTTTCCCAAGAGGCATCGAGAAATAGTGTTCTCGTCGAGTACACACCACCCCTCTCCACCCCAACTGACTGCTGTTGGTGTCTTCTAAATGGTGGTAAAATTGTTTTATTGCTGCAAGGTGGTGTGGAACATCGCCAAGGAGGAGGAGAAGCAGCAAAAGTGTGTTTGCGATCCAATTATTTGTGCAAAACTTTCATCAATCTTGAACTATCATACCACTTAAGTGGACGACAAGTTATTGCCGGTTGAAAACATCTCCCGGCACAGAAAACACACATATTCAGGGCGTTATTTGAAAAGTTTTGCATCCAACTTGTTTTGCAGATTGCGCAGAAATCTAAATGTATTGCGTTCATGAAATAGTTTGTCTGGGGGGAAGCGTTGGCTCTAATAAAATTAATCTTTCCGTGATTTGAATTATATTTCAGTTTGAATTGAGAGAGAGAGGGCGAAAGAACACACACTCACACTAAATACAAACCGTAGTTTAATGAAGAAAATTGAGACACAATGGGGGCCTTAGGTGTCCCGAAAAGCCGCCTGACAAATGAAATGAAGGGAGTTTGCTTAGGTTTCATTTAATTAAACCACCAATAAAAGGGGAGCCACACACGATTCGGTCCCGGTCCCGAAAATTCGGAAGTTCGAAAATAACACACACACATAACCACGTTGGGACCTTTTTCGTACGCACAGTTTCCGTTCGATTGGAAAGTTTTAGATTTAATTAACAGCGACTGTACACAATGCACCATTGGTGTTTGGTTCGGAAGTCACTGCTTCTGCCGGAACGTTGCCAGGCGCCCGGACAAAGGCCCTCCTACGCTTTGCATTCGATGGCAATCAATTTACGCAGGGATGTGACATTCTGAATGCAAATTCGAGGACGCATTCGGAGCTATTTTGTTTCATGTTTAAAGTACCCATTCTAAAGTTAAACCCGCCATACAAACTAGCTTCATACGTATTGACGATTTATGAATCGGAAATTCCTACCACGGATTCGCCACAAATGCTCGACTGAAATCGATAATTAAACCATTAATAATGGGTTCGACTGATCGGCGAAGGCAGTTTTTATGTTCGCCCACAACTTGTGGGGAAGGACTCGTCGGTCATAAAATAGATTCTCCACCACAAATGATAACCCTTTCATCCGCACAGGCGGACATTGGTATGAACTCGAGCGGGAAATTCAATTATAAGAGTGATTTCACTCAGTCCCAGTCCTGAGCAGACCTGTTGCCGTTGACACCAGTGCTCGACATATTTTCACCACAGCGTTTTCCGCGTTAATTTTGTGTATGTGTGTGTGTGTGGGTGTGTCTAATCTACGGTGAATAGCTCTGACACCAATTTTTCCATCCGTTGTAGTTGGGTAAAATGAATCGCCACTTACACACCTTCGTCACGATGGGAACTGAAACGCCCAAGTTAACTGCTACAGGGAAAATTTAGATTCCCACACGAACAATGGCTCACAGTTCTATCCAGTAGACAATGGCTCAAAACGCCACAACCACGAACTTGATTGATTTGTGGGTAAAGTGTCTACTTCATGAAGGGATTCTTATGGTTTTAGGTTAACTTATGATATGCGCATTGCCCTAACAGATGGAGCGACACATGTTATGTATCAATGAAATGTCCGACTAGAAAATGTTCTGATGAGGAGTAATTGAGAAAATAAATCTTTTAATAGAATCCTCACATTCATTTCATTATGTAGAAAAAATCATTTGAGTACAACATACATTTGAAAATTCTCAAGATTTTTTTTTGACGTGGGACTACGTCTAACCGGAGTATATGGGTAAAATGAAAACCTAGACACAGGAAATGAAAGATTCCGAATGCTTATAACTCGTACATTTCTTACTGCATCGGAAAGCTGTTTGCATCAACTGATAGGGAATATTTCTACGCTTCTATCGCAGTTAATAAAATGTCATTTTTCATTAGGTAAACAATTGAATAACTGTAAAATGTTATGCGTTATCTAAACGCCCTAACTGCCTCGTTTTGATTGGCCCGATTTACGGTTTCCCCAACACAACCATCAAAACCAAGTAGCATTGGAGAAATCGGCATTGCAAATACATGGAAGTTGGGGATAATTTTGTTCCGACTGAAATGTGTTTCCCTAACACAGACTTCGAATCCATGGAGTGTGGGGAATTTGGCATTGCAAATACATGCAAGTCGGAAATTGTTATTCAATCAAAAATTTAATCAACACAAACAAATGATTGCTAAGCTGAGATAGTCCCACGTCAACCTTGCGGTTATATCATAAAGGGTGTGTCACATCAAATTGAATCACGGAAAAAACGCTGTAGAAATTTAATTTTTAGGAATTATATCTTCAGCTTTCAGTGCACCCGTGGCCGAGTGGTTAGCGTCTCACATTATCATGCCGGGTGTTCGGGTTCGATTCCCGTTCTGGCCGGGGGATTTTTCGTCAAAGAAATTTCCTTCGACTTGCACTGTGGTCATGCGTATTCAAGAGCTTGCCCCTCGGAATACATTCAAGGCGTGTTATTTGGCTTAAGAAATCTCGACCAAGTATTAATAAATGACGCTAGTTAATGCATACGTTGAGACGGCAAAAGTTCCACAAGGGAACGTTAACGCCATTCAAGAAGAAGATCTTCAGCTTTCGCTTATAATCAGATAAGAGTGTATAGATCACGTTGGCCATGCTTCACTGTCAATTTTTCGTAAATTTGGAAAAATGTCGTTGAACGAAAAAGAGCGTCGTGAATTAATCCTGCGCACTCATTTCGAGAATCCGGAGTTGTCACATCGGGACATCGGTAAGATGCTGGGAATCGTCCAATCCACGGTCAGCAGAGTACTAAAACGATACTTCGAGAACCTAACCATCGACCGGAAGGTGAAGAACGGCAAAAATGGATGCTCCGTCAGTGAAAAAGATCACAAGCGCGTAGTTAAGCAGTTTAGACGTGATCCGAGAAGTTCGGTCCGGGATGTCGCCAATAAGCTGAATTTGTCAAGTTCATTCGTCCAGCGGACTAAGCAGCGGGAGGGCCTGCGTACATACAAGGTTCAGAAGGCTCCTAACCGCGACGAAAGGCAAAACATGGTGGGGAAGACGCGAGCCCGGAAGCTGTACACCGAAATGCTGACGAAGCCGCATTGCCTGGTAATGGACGACGAAACCTACGTCAAAGCGGACTTTCGTCAGCTGCCGGGCCTGTTGTTCTTCTCCGCAGAGGACAAATTCAGCGTTCCGGAGGAGATTCGCAAGCAGAAACTATCCAAGTTTGCCAAAAAGTACATGGTGTGGCAAGCGATCTGCTCTTGCGGAAAGCGGAGCGCCCCATTCGTGATGACCGGCACGGTAAACGGGCAGGTTTACCTTAAGGAGTGCCTACAGAAGCGCTTACTACCACTATTGAAGCAGCACGGAGGCCCAACCATCTTCTGGCCGGATCTCGCTTCGTGCCACTATTCAAAGGACGTGTTGGAGTGGTACGAAGCCAACGGGGTTACCTTCGTGCCAAAGGAAATGAACCCGCCCAACGCGCCGGAGCTTCCCTCCGGAAGAACCCACAAGTTGTCAAATCGGAGGCGGACTTCAAGAGAAAATGGATTTCTGTTCGAAAAAAACTACAACCTGACGTTGTACAGAACCTTATGGACGGGGTAAAGAGGAAGGTGCGAGCATACGGGCTTGGGCTCGAAGTATGAATAAAAAGAAAATGCCAAAAGTTGTTTAACAGCTTTTATTTTACTGTCTAAAATTTTCAAAATGATCGGTCTACTGGGCGAATTTCTACAGCGTTTTTTCCGTGATGCAATTTGATGTGACACACCCTTTAGATATAACCCACCCGTTTTTTTTAATACGATAATTTCTACCCATAAGAATAGTTTGCGTGAGTTTTCGATTTCGTTCCTTTCTCAAAAAAAGGCTAATGATGAACACGAGCCAGAGAAAAAAGTTTACGTTGACGAATGGTGACTTTCTAAAGTGAATCTAGGCGACCTAATAACATTTAACATTTGAATTTCATGCCAACTTGACTGGCCATTGCACAATGCACAATGGTCCAGGAGGTGCATTTAAGTGGAAATTAGCATCTAGAGCTCGACAGTTATTCTCTAGACAAAAACTGTCTTCGTGACCAGAATTGTCGATGAAATAAAGAATTTAACTTCCTTATCTTTATAGATAGAAGTAAATATAGTTCGACACTGTTGTAGTTCCAGTTATTTGGAACATCTTTGTAGAACAAAGTTTTTTTTCCATCTCTCGAACTAATCGATATAGCGCTTTTTTTGTAAGTTACGTCACCATAAAAAACTGTCTTTTTGCTCTAACTTTTATATATTCAAAATGCAAACTGTCTTCGAAAGACTTTTAGAGCATACTAATACAAACATTTTGCGATGTAGAACTCGTGAGTATCCCACTTCACTCAAAGTTATTGATATTTCTTCACAAAAAAATACGCTCTCTTCGATTGTTTGTCATTCTTTTCGAGGCAAACATGAACAAAGTTTATTGGTGACATTTAAAAGAGCATTTACTCTACATGATGTGTGATTTTCAAAACTATGTTATTTTTCATGTTAGAGTAAATTAGGATTGAAATAATGAGTTTTTGGGTGAAAAACCATCAATAACTTTGAGTAGGATTAAGATATTGACAAGTTCTGCATCGCAAAATATTGGTGTTGGTAAACTCTAATCGTACTAATCGTACGAAGACAGTTTTGATGTAGAATTTTAAATGTAAAAGCTTGTGCTTCTATGGTCGAGTGGTTAGCGTTCCACATTATCATGCCGGGGGTTCGGGTTCGATTCCCGTTCTGGCCGGGGAGATTTTTCGTCAAAAAGTTTAATCCGGCTGGCACTGTGGTCACGCGTATTCTAGAACTTGCCATTCCAGAATACATTCAACGCGTTTTATCCGGCATAGAAATCTCAACAAAGTACTATTAATTAAAATGACGCAAGTAATACAAGTAATGAGAAGGCCAAAGTTCCACTGGGAACGTTAGTGCCATCCAACAACAACACCAACAACAACAAAGCAAAAAAAACGTTTTTTAATGGTCACCCTAATGTAACTTAGAAAAAAAGCGCTAAATCGATTATATTAACGGGTGTTAAATAAAAAATGAGGATTTTTTCAATCACATATAAAAGATTTTTTTTTCATCGATTTCAGTATTTTTTATTAATAACATAATGTATTTTCTTCAAAAAAATGTCAGTGAATGTTTGAGTAAGGGCCGTGGTCTGCTGTTCGACGCAACTTTGTCGCGATGCTTTCACAAGAACGTTGTACGGCACTTACGTCCATTTTCCGGATACAATCTTGTAGTCAGTTGCTTCGTGTCCTTGGCCCTCCAATTGTTTTTATACACTAGGGCACTGAGTGAGCCAACGAAATCCTCTATTGGGCGGCACTGGGGCAAGTTTGTTGGGTTACGATCTTTCGGCACGAACGGTATCTTTTCGTCCTCAAGATACGCCAGCGTCTTGGCGTAATGGGAAGACGCCTTGTCCGGCCAGAAGACGTACTTCCCATCCGCGTGATGCTCGTTCAGGAACAGCAGCAGGATTTTATTGAGGCACTCTTCTCGATAGATTTGTTGGTCGATTGCCAGACCGCTAGGCTTAAACCAAGCCTTTGAAATGCCCCGGTCGGAAATGGCGATGTACAACATAACCTTTTTTTCAAACTTGTGCTTGAACTTGTATTTCACTTCAGGCGGTGTGGATGACTTGTCCCTGGAGTAGTAATTATCATTTCCTGGAATATGCGTTTTGGACAGCGGAAAATAGCTTTCGTCGTCCAGAACGAAAGACGTCCCGCGGTATTTTTTGGTCATCCACCGACACTTTGATTTAACCGTCTCAATCTGCTCCTCCGTGTACTCCAGCGACCTCGTCTTCTTTCTGCAGACGATTCTTCCATCTTGAGGGTCCGATGGATCAATACGTGGGAGCAGCCATATTTCCGACCGGCGTCACGCAGGCTGGTTGCGTCCTTGTTGTTAAACAGATTGTTTAACGATGTCTTCCTCTGCTTCGTCATTATCGTCACCGGACGACCACTTCCGACCTTCCGCTCTACGTTCAGGGAACCCAGGATACAATATACCGTACTGACATGTACATTTTCTTCCTTAAAATGTGCCACCGTGAAATTTTTTCCTTGCTGGAAATGCGTTTCGTAGAACCGTACAATGCGTTCGCGGAGCACGTGCTGTTTCGACGCCATCTTTGCTTTGACTAAATTCAAACTAGCAACACCAAACACGCCTACTGTTTCTAGGGAGCCCAAAGAGCAATTTTCTTGGAGAAAGAAATTTTTACGCTCTTTATTTGAGTTACTGAAAGGTATTGAAAAAAACCTCATTTTTCATTTAACACCCGTTAAAAGATAGAAAAATGCTTGTTGTTTAGAATAACTGGGGCTACAATATTGTCAACATGTTTATCCCTATCTATAAAGATAAGAAAGTTCGATTTTTTATTTCATCGACAATTTTGGTCAACCAATTTTTGACAACATAAAAATGAGTGCTCTATCATATGTAACAATTTTGTCGAAGACAGTTTTTGTTTATAGAATAACTGTCGAGCTCTAAATGCCAATCTCCACTAAAATGCATCTCCTGAAACATTGTGCATTGGCAGCACCATCTCAGATTGCAGTTATTGGTGTAAAGACATTGGGCATTTGAGCAACTTTGCATTCTTGAATTTTAAAGAAATTAGACTGTTCAAAAAAATCAGGTCAAAATATTTTTACAAAAATTGACAACTCAAAAACTACAAGACCTAAGAAATTTTGGTGAAAGAATGAAATGTAGGCAATTGTTGAAATTTCCATTGAAAATTTTGGTATTTTTTCAATACAAATTTAAACAATTTCTTACATTTAAAAAGTTGAAATTAATTTTTCTCCAAAACGTATTTTTTAAAATTATATAAGGCCCATAAAACAACTAAGATATCCTCCATACATCGGAAGATGCGGAGGCGATCTGGCGTAGTGGTAACATCCATACCTCTCACGCTCAAGATCACGAGTTCGATTCTCACTCCCGATATTCTTCCAAAAATGGAAGCAAAAGTGACGAACCAGCCAAAAGTGTAGAAAATCACTATAATACAGAAAAAAAAACATCGGAAGATAGGCACTTTTACAAAAAAAAAGTTTTTCTAGCAAAAACTCTTCCATGTTTTCTTTGAAAAAAAACTAATTCAAATTTAATTTAAAGTCTGGATAGCGATATAATGCGAATTCTCGCGTTTGACCTGATCTTGACATGTTTCTAAATACATAAAAGCTTTCAGAACATGTTAATCGCGGCAATTTACAGACAAAATGTTCATGTAAAACATTAACAGTAATTTTTCAAAGAAAACATGAAAAAGTTGTAGTTGGAAAACTCTTCCCTTGTAGCAGTAGCAAATGAAATCAGATTAGGCATATAGAGGTTTTATGATGCAATATATGTTTCTATGGTGGTTAGACACTCCACCCCCTCTCTAAGGGGGGGCTGCCACACACAAGAAACACAAATTTCTGCATAACTCGAGAATTAATCAAGCAAATGAATCCAAATTTGGCATGTGAAGGTTTTAGGGTGCAATAAATGTTTTTACGGTGGTTAGACACTTCACTCCCTCTCTAAGGGAGAGCTGCCATACAAATAAAAGACAAATTTCTGCATAACTTGAAAACTAATCAAGCAAATGTAGTCAAATTTGGTATATGGAGGTTTTAGGTTGCAATAAATGTTTCTACGGTGTAGCGGACCGGGTTTCAAAAGACAACCCGGAACCTACGGCCAGCTCGAAGAAGACTAACAGCTCACCTTCCCACTCGACCTCTCTTAAGCGATTGGCTTGAGCGCCACCTCTTTCGAGGACCAATCGCCGCGTTAGTTGCTGACAGGCAGGCACAAATTGTATCCTTTTATCAGGATCGGGGGACGATCGAGCTGTACCAATTTCAGCCAGCGAAGACTTCTAGAAGACATCCATAGAGTACTCCGAGAAAACCATCAAACGACCAAGAATCACCTTAAAAGCACAGAATACCGCAACAGGGTTTTCTCATCACCGGAAGTATTCAGCGAACAAATCACCAGACTGGCTCAACCATCTGGGAAACAAAGGCTCCAAACAACAACGAAATCCAAATAATAATCTCGAAACACGGATAACGTGAAACCTTAATGAAACATAAAATGAACGATTACAGGATCACATATGACTTTTACTCATAACTTAACAACTTGACGAAAAACTTCCTGAGTGGACTACAGATTCACATTTATACAATTTATTTGTACATTTACTTTGCTTAAACTATGGGGACATCACATGTGCACATGGACAAAAGTATACAATACAGGGTACCTGGGGAGTGCGATGAGGACACAAATTTCCTCACCGACTCCTTCTGCTTCTTTGCGGCGGATTCTCCGCCGGTTGGTAGCTTCCAGCGGGTCCGTTGAAGGCGCGAGGGTACGGCGCAGCCTTTTCTCCGACGTGTTAGGTTCGCCGGATTTCGCCAAGAAAGGAATTTCCCTAACAGTGTAACCCAACGGAATATCGTTAGCATATTATAGTCCGTTAATTGCACAAATTTACCTGTTTTTTTTATTAGTTCTTTTAAATTAATTGAGCGTTTATTTGTTTAATCAAAAACAATGATTACACTGAAACAATTCGAATTTATTATCACAAAGACTCCACGTTATAAAGAAAACTTACAATTAACCAATCGCGAACAAAACGCACAATGGTTCCGCGATGTCGGACAGTTCTAAGTAAAATGGTCGAAGAACATTGTAGTCCTCAGATAAACCGCAGGGTATCTCGCGATTAAGAGCTCAAGCTCAGCCGAAGATAATTTCTCCAAAGCATCCCCTTGTGTGCATCTTGCTTCAACTAACCGTCCTTGAATACGACCTTCTCATTCCCCTCCCCAAACACAAGGCCACGAAAGTAAGCGCTGCGCGAACAGACACTCATTGGCCGAACAACTTTGGCGATTGAGCTTTCGCCCAGCTCCAAGGAGGTGGGATGGGAAATCTAAGCTCTTAAGTATACTTTCTGTAGTATCTTTTTAGTTTACTTTCGGTTGTGACTTAGTACAGGTACACTGTAAATATTTTAGTGTGAGTTTTTGAATATAAATTTTGATATTTGAAAAATTACTAAACTATCCTAACCAATAAATAAATAAATAAATAACTATAGATATACATATATATATATATATATATATATATATATATATATATATATATATATATATATATATATATATAGGTTTACCATATTCATTTGATGTATATATATATATATATATATATATATATATATATATATATATATATGCATTCGGAGAGCTTGGTCTATGGTTAGTAATCTGCAGAGTAACAGTCTCTTCTTTCTTGGCTAGATTTCGCTGAGTAACCTTGGATTTGTGTCTGCGAATACAAAGTATGATAATTGCTGAAAGGGCGATACAGGCAATGGCTGTTCCCCCAATGGTCTGTGAACTGATCATGTGGAGTTTTAGGTTTCTGATTTCTTCTAGGTTTACCATATTCATTTGATGTATCTCCTCGATATTAGTATTCTGTCGTGTTACTTCTATCTCTTCACCAAATATTGGTGTGAGATATTCGTATTGTTTCGTTGTCTTGAAGGTACTTTTGAATGTAAAATTGTGTAATTCGGGAATCCCCGCATGAATCCAGTATATTAACTGCTTTGTGACTGTTAATCAATATAGTTCCTGTATTGATTTCTTTGATGATTGGGTGATCTGGTTCTTTGGACATCAGGCATTTGGCTTTTTGGTTTGTCAGTATGCTGAAGATGCACTCGTCGTTCACAGGGTAGGTGTTCTCGCAGATGGAACATTTATCTTTCTGTTCGTAAAGCGTTTGTTGATGCTTGGTAACGTAGCGGATGTTCGTGTTGATTCGGCTTCCATTTATGTTGATGGGTTCCAGCTGCATCAGTGTGTATTCCTCCGGTTCGATTACAGGAATTTTGATGATTATTATGATATGATTGTTTTGCAGGGATACAATTGATTTTATGAATTTGTATATTTCTTCTTCGAACATAATATTTATTTGCTGATTTGTTAAAAATTTCCAAATGTATTCTTTTTCTTGCGCATTTAAAATGGAACTTGCGCAAATAATGGAACTTAGTCACAATCCAGGTCTGCTAACAATAACATCAGGTAAAAATTACATCAAAGATGGGGAACACAAAATTTACCACATCATAGATTTCGAAATTTATCACCCCACTTTGATAACGATAAAAAATATGATCGACGGAATAAAGAATATTTGCAATACATTGGAATTGAACGAAATTATCCTTTCAAAATTTAATAATCTTAACTATCTTTATCATAGCCTTCAGAATAAACCACGACCCAAAAGAGGATTATTGAATTTTGTGGGAAGCGGAATAAAATTTATCACCGGAAACTTGGATAACGAAGATTACAATGAAATTATTAAAGATTTGGAGGAGCTAAGAATTAAAGGCAATCAACTTATCAATGAAAATAACAAACAAGCCAAGATAAATTATCAATTGAATAACAGAATAGATACAATTATAAAACAAATTAATAAACAGAAAGAAATCATTGTCAAAAATTTCAATCAGGCTCGTATGAATAACACAGCAAAACAAATACAAATAATCAAAGATGTAATGAAAATCAACATGTTACTAGATAACTTAATCTCACATTTCAAGGACATAGCAGAGTCGATTCATTTAGCAAAACTTAACATTGTCTCGAAACATATCCTCCACCCAGAAGAACTTTTTTTTTCAATAGAAAGATTAGAAGAAAAAGGCATAGAAATCAAAAATATAGAGCAAGCTTACGACTTCCTTGAAATATCTGCATTTTTTAATTCATCTGAACTGATATTTGTAGTCAAGATACCTTCTCTTCAAAATGTAACATATAGTAATTTGATACTAGAAACCTTACCAGTTGGAAACAAGATATTGAACATACCAGCAAACAAAGCAATGACGAGCGAGATAGGAACTTACTTCATCACGAGAGAATGTCAGCAGATCGAGCAGAACAACATTTGTAACGAAGACATGCTCCTAAACTACAGCGATGATAAATGCTTCTCAAAAATATTACGAGGATTTACTGGAAATTGTACGTTTGAAAAATATGAACGGAAAAATTAAATCAAGCTTCTAACTGATCACCATGTCGTTTTAAAATCTATGATTTCTCTGGAAATCAAAACAAACTGCGGAATTACTGATAGAAATTTATCTGGATTATTTTTGATTGAGTTTCATAACTGCAGCATCGAGGTGAACAAAACAACATTTACAAACACAGAAATAATCAGAATCGAAATTCCAATAATACTCCCTTTCGATGGTTTGAAAATCGAAGTACAAATTACCCAAAACCAGACCGTTATTGAAGATCTACACAATCAACAGAAATCATCTAGATTCATTGGTGGAAAGCTATAAAACTCACCATTACTCATCAATGAGTTTATCTATTGTCAGTATCCTGGGAGTTATAATAATGATCGTGCTGTACTTAATAAAATCCAAAAGCATCAATATCAGAATTCTTGGAAAACCTCAACCACACGAATCTTTCTTAGATCGTTTACCAAAACCAGCAGAAAATCCCAAGTCAGCATCCGAAGAAGCTAAATCATCCTTAGTGAGCCGGGATGTCTCATTCTTACCAAAGGGAGAAGTTATCGCCAGGTCCACAAGTTATCGCCAGGCCCATATAATCAAACCAGCAACCATACCCACGGCATAAGACGTGCTGTGACTGTAAACAACGGAACCGGATCGCAGCAGAGACCAACCGCGGAGGCATCAAACTATGCCGATTCAACATCTCTCCAAGTAATAATGATTTCCAACTCGTATTGTACCAAAAGAAATTGAATAAAGATTCAGATTAAATTAGTGAGCCGACGAGAACAGTCGCGTTTTCCTTTTTAGCTTTAGCTTAGTTTAGTTAGTCTTTTTTTAAAAACTCCACTTCCTCACATGGGAAGTTAAGTTATATATATATATATATAAATTAAGTTACATGAGGATATCGAAGAGTTTTTAAAAAGAAAGGAAAGACCGGTTTCACAGAGAGCACAAGTTAGACTGATTTATTATTGTCAATTTTACATCATGAAGCCTAGCCATTTACCTAAAGCCCTTACGCTGCACATTCTATCCAGTCCGTTGTCGCGTCAGGTACAGAGTCCGAATCGGTGTTTTACGTTGGTGTCCTAAATTGTTGTTTCGCTTGCGTTTGCGAATTGATGCTACCGATAAACTGTTCCACAGTGATCGGTTCTGTTGCTGTGGGGAAAATGATGTTGCTTGCGTTAACTACTCCCTCATCATGTTTGGATCGTCCCGATACAATTGTGTTGGGATGATGGTTGTCTGCTGAACTGATGTTTGGTTTTTCTTCATTGGGTGTCCTTTTCTTCTGGTACCAATGGTAAACTATGACGATCAAGCCTATAATGAAGCATATAGATGAGAGGCCCAAACTTGTTGATGTTTGGATGAAATATCGGGTTTTAATTATCTCCAGTTGTTCTCGGTTTTGGAAATGTAATTTCTTTAATGTGTGAAAGTCCAGGTTCTGCTCGAATTCGTTTTGTTCAATTTTCACGCCATCCAGAGGCACTATTGTTGGGATAATTCTCGATGGAAACGTAATGGAGCTAAAAGTTTTGTTGTTCAGTGAGATTGTACAGTTCTCGAAAAACAACAGCATCGTTCCTGTTAAAACTCTGTTGTTATGTAGACAGTCGCTTGATAGTGTGACTGTTGTGATTATGATGATGATATGGTTGTCTGTCAATCGTTTTATGTTGGTTGTATTCCGATAGTTCGTAAAGGTGCATTTTCCTGGGGAGCCTCGTATGATTTTGGAGAAGCATCTGTCGTCTGAGGTATCGTCTAATTTATCTTCTTCGCAAATGGAATTTTCGCCGATACTTTGGCAACTGCCTTTGATGAAATAGGTGGAGTTTCCGTAGATTGCTGCTTTATGCCAAGGGAGTTTGATGATTTGACCGTTGATTGGAAGTGGTTCTAGGAGAAGACTGGTGAATGGATGTGGTAAAATCTGCGGGACGCCGATGATGAAGTAGAGGATGGATTCCTTGAAGAGGGCTCTGATGTCTAGGTAATCGTATGCTTGGTCTGGATGTAGAATGGTAATATTTTGTTCTTCTAACTTATCTGAGATAAACTTTAGTTCTTCTGCTTCTAGAAAATTCTTAGGAATGATATTTATTTTTGCAAGTTGTATAACTTCGAAAATTGAGTCTAGGTGTTCTTGTATTAGGTCGACATGATAAGAAATTTTAAATGCCTGTCGGATTGCTGTGAAATTTTGATTGACAAGTTTGTTGGTGATTAGAGATTGTCTGGCTGATATAATTTGTTGCTTGATTATTCTTTGTTGTTCATTAACGGAATCTATTAATTTGTTTATACGTTTTCCTAGATGTTTGTTGATAGTTACTTGAATATTATTTTGTCTTATAAGTTCTTGGTTGCCTCGTTTTAAGTCATTTATATCGTTATCTATTTGGATTCGATCTTCTTCATCTAAATTGCCTGTAATCGCCTTTATGGCTGAGCCTAGAAAATTGAATGCTCCTCTCTTGTTTCTTCTATTTGGTAACAATTTCATATACGTGTTTTGGGCTTTCTTAAATTTGGACTGTAATGTGATATAAACGTCGCTGAAGTCTGTGAATATTTTAAGTCCGTCGATAGTGATAGCGATGTTGTTTAGTAATGGTCTATAGTCTTCCAAGTCTATTGTGTGATATATCCTGTGACGTCCAGTCTTAATTAGTACGTTTCCGGTCTGTAACGTCACTAGTCCTGGGTTTCTGGTCAGGTCATGTATTTGTATCGTTCTCGATGATGAGGTCGTGATGAACGTCAGCGTAATTAGTTTTAGAAGTTGGCTCCGCAACATCTATAATTTAGAAAAATAATTTGTATGGTTTCATTTTCGCCGAATATTTTCTTTGTGTATTTCTCTGCCAGAGTGGTCCAGAAACGTTCTACCTTTATCTTGGACAACTTTGACTGGGAAATACATTTCTTTTCCTTTGTTCCTTATTCCTTGTCTTCTATTATATACGGTTTCTTCCTCTCGAAGAACCGGTGGGTGTTCTCTCTTCTTATTATGGTAACCCAAATTTTTATTTTTAGTTTTATCTGATTGTACAATAATTTCATTGTAGAATTTGTTTCTGTTTTCTAAAATCTTTTCCATATCAAGAGGCCTTTCCTCTCCATTCCTTATTCCGTAGAATATTTCCCGGGGTTTGGTTTTTGTGGTAGAGTGGACTGTGTTGTTGTATATGGTGCAAGCTATTCTAAAAACTTCTTTTTCGTTTATGTCGGGATAATTAGGCTTAGTACAACGATAGATTTCGCCCAAAGTTGAGTGAAACCTCTCCACTGTACCATTACTTGAACTATGGTTTGGAGGAGTGAAATGGATGTCTATTTTTAAGTTTTCCAGAAGAGTTTTAATTTCGATGGATTTCATTGAAGGTTCGTTGTCAGTAACGATCAAATTTGGGGTACCATAAATGGAAAAGTATTTAGTTAATCCTTTACGTACATCTTGAATGTTCCTAGATTTGATGGGAATCAATGTAGCGTATCTCGAGAATTTATCTAAAAAGGAAAGGAATATATTAGGTTGTTTTAAGAATATATCTAGATGTATTAAATCTAAAGGCTTTTTTGGGTCCGGAGTGGGTCCGAGCATGATTTTGTATGGATGCCTCTCGTATTTATTTTTATTACAAATGCGACAGAGCCTTACAAACTGTCGTATTTTTCTTTTCATTGCTGGGAAATAGTACCTGTTTGCTATTTGTCTATTATTTTCCCATACCCCTCTATGCCCATTTTCGTGGGTTTGTTCTATAACAATATTTTGTTCCTCGGCCGTTTTCAGATCTATGAGAATTTTTTGAGAAAAATAAATTTTGAAAGGCTTGCCTCTACTGAAGTAGTTTTTATAGACGATTTGAATCGTCTGTATCAACTTTTCCGGGCAGAGGATGCAGTTTGATCTTTTGGGATCAATGTAATTTTTAAACATTTTAATTAGGTATGGAACTCCAAATATCAATTTCGTAATTTTTCGTCGGAAAACTCGTGGAAATATTTCTTCATAGGTTTCTTCTTCGTTGGGTCCGATTTTTAGAACAATCTGATTACAGAACTCGTTTAATGGTTTTTCTGTGCCTGGGATAAAGTCAGAATCGTCGGTATCAGCAGAGTGGGCCGTGGCTCCGTCTGACGAAGTGTCGCTTTCAGATGTGGAAGAAGAGTTTTCTTCCGCTTCATTGAGGTTGATTTCCTCTCGTACTCTGGAAAGACTATCGGCTACGATGTTCTGCTTTCCAGGTCTGTATTTAATCTCGTAATCAAATTCTTCTAAATAGAGGCGCCAATGAATGAGTCTGCTATTTGAGTTTTTAAGGTTTAAGCTATATGTGAGAGGTTTATGATCGGTGTATAGAGTAAATTTTCTTCCGTAAAGATAAGGACGGAAGTATTTACATGCCCACACGATCGCCAAAAGTTCTTTCTCGATTGCGGAATAGTTTTCTTCTGACTTATTCAGCGTTCGAGAAGCAAAGGCAATTGGTTTGTCACTGCCAATTTGCCCCTGTGACAAAACGGCTCCAACTGCGAAATTGGAGGCGTCTGTTGTCAAAATAAATGGTTTGTCGAAATTCGGGTACTGTAATATATCACTCGATGTAAGAATATTTCGACATCGCTCAAAGGCATCTACGAAATCCTTAGTGTGAGTGATAGCTTCTCCTTTTCTCAACGTTTTTGTAAGTGGTTTGGCTATTTTCGCAAAGTCTCGAATAAACTTGCGGTAATAGCCTAAAATTCCTAAGAATCCTCTTAGTTCTTTTTCATTCTTCGGAAGTGGCCATTTTCTGATGATTTCCATTTTTTCGGGATTTGGCTTTACTCCTTCACGAGTTACGATGTGGCCTAGAAAGGCTACTTCTTTGTGAAGAAACTCGCTTTTATCGAGTTGCACCTTCATATTGAATTTTCTAAGACTATCAAAAATTTTCTTTAGGTTGTCAAGGTGTTCCTTTAGGCTGGTAGAGAACACGATGATATCGTCCATGTACACAAGACATCGGACACCAATGTGCTCTCTCAAAACGTTATCCATCACGCGTTGAAACGTTGATGGAGCATTTTTCAAACCGAATGGCATTCTTAAAAACTCGTAGTGTCCGTTTTCGACACTAAACGCAGTTTTTTCGATGTCACTCTTATCCACTTCGATCTGGTGAAATCCAGATGCCAAATCAAGTGTTGAAAAATAAATGCAACGGCCAAGCTTATCAAGAATGTCGTTAATATTAGGAATGGGATAACGATCATCGATCGTTTTCTCATTCAGCTTACGATAATCAATGACAAGTCGCCATTTCTTCTGGCCGGATGCGTCCATCTTTTTTGGGACTATCCAGACTGGTGAAGTCCAAGGGCTACTTGAAGGTCTTATAATGCCTTGATCAAGCATTTTCGAAATCTGTCGCTGAACTTCCTCTCTATGGCAGAAAGGGTAGCGATAAGATTTCGTGTGAATCGGTATATCGTCTTTTGTGGAAATTTTATGTCTAATCGCGTTGGTGAAGGTCAGTTGTTCGCCTTCTACATAAAATATACTCTCATAATCTGCAATCACTTTCATTAGGTTAGATTTTTCTTCTTTGTTCAGATGATCAACTCTCAATTGATCGAAAATGGGTGTCCTGCCAAATTGAGTTACATAATCTTGGTTCGGTTCCTCTAAGGAAAAATTGTTAAGTTCAACATCTAGAGGACGTTTTATTAATACTTTTGAAGGGCTTTTTGATATGTTTGATACAGTGAAAAAAGCATGGCTATCTTTTGAATTGTAGATACCAGAGTGTATGATAATGTCCTTAGAGAGAAAAATGTCATCTTCCAAATAAAATTCTCCATTATTGATGATAGTTGGTAAATTCACAATTTTTGTCTCATTGGAATTTAACTGGATTATTGCCGAATTTGGATATTTTCGAAACATTTTCAGTACGCCAGTGGGGAATTTCAACTCATTTTGATCTGTTAATATGTTGACTTTTAGTTCACGTAAGGTCTCGTATCCTATGAGACCATCGAAAAATTTGTGGAAGTCGAATATGTAAAATATTTGTTTTTTTGATCCTGGTATTGTGGAAAAGGGGTTGAAATTTACGAATTGATCTATATTTTGCGAACCATTAACGTTCGTTACCTTTACAGGTTTGGTGAACTTGCATTTGTCCAAATTGACATGTTTCGGACTAATGTAGTTTTTGTTCGCTCCCGTATCGATCAAAAACTTCAGTGGTCCTTTAGTGGTATTGATTTGTATGTACGGTATAAAATTGTTTACGGAGGAGTTTCTTGGGCCGTAATTATCTGAAAATTCAGTTCATCAGTGGAAGTGGTATTTTCTTCGACACTCTCTTCCTGATTGTTTACCACAGGTTGAAAAGATGTACTAGCCATCGATTCATTGTGATAATTATCCTGCTCATAATTTTCTTCATCATAGGTTTCGTATTCACAATTTGGTCCTTCGTACGGGCCGTAAGGATCAGACATATTTGTGCCTTCGTGGTAATTGATTGCTCTCCGAGGTCTATTCATATAGTTTATTTTATTAGATCTTATTGAAGGGTCTACATCCATGGGAGTAGGCTTCGGCATCTGAACTGGTCTTGGGGCGAATACGTTTCGCGGAGGAACTTGCGGTTGATTTAGAAAGCTTTGGTTCTGATGTTGTTGGTAAGATGTGTGGAATTGATTCATTTGAGGTCTTTGAAAATTTTGCCGTTGATTAAAAGGATTCATTTGTAATCTCGAAAAATTTTGCTGTGGATTAAAATGATTCGTTTGAGGCTGATACTGGGCTCTTTGGTAATGATTAAAATTATTCCAGTTCTTTTGCCTTGGTGGGGGAGGTGGTGCTACAACAATCGGTTTTTGGAATCGATTTGTAGTTTCCATCTTATTAAGACCGCATTTATTTTGATAGTTTCTCTCTTCAATAGAAGCATCGAAAGCTTCTTTTAATTTTTTTGGTTGGCGGGCTCTTACGTTCCCGCCGATGGGCTCTTTTAGTCCTGCTAAAAACACTTTTTTTTTTTTTTTATCTTCGCTTATTTTTCGTCGGCCTATTTCCGCCACTTTAGTGCCAATCACCGACATCAGGGAGGCGACTCCACCTGTTCCTACCTATCAGACTCAACAACTCATGAGCCGGGCCAACTTCTTTTACTTCCGCTCCGAAGGAAGACGTAACCAGAGATTTTTCGCCTCAGAAAATCCCAACGACGCCAGCTGGGATTGAACCCAGGCCGATCGGATTGTGAGGCTGTTACGCTAACCATACAACCACTGGCGCCGTCTCTAAAAACACTTGAAGAGCATTCTCCTGGTGTGTCGAGATTCTGTCCGTTCTCAAGTTGAGATCGAATGTTGAAATATTTGTATGGTTTATCAAAAGCGAAAGCAATTGATGAACCGAACTATAAAAATCTTCTATTGTTCCAGCTTGTTGCAGTTGGAACAATTCGCGGGTAAGCGTGACAGAATCACGCTTGTCGTTATAGTAAGCTATCAGGTTAGCTTTAATTTCTTCCCAGATTAGCGGTGTCCCGTATGTTTATAAAACTCGGTCCGCATCTCCGGTTACTTTCGAGCGTATGGATTGAAGCCATACTTGCTCGAAGGGTGTCCCTTTAAGAGTTTCTAAAAAGGGCAACAGATTTTCCACTGCTCTAATGAAGCAGTGTAATTTGACGGGGTTACCGTCGAATTGCGGCAATTCGCGGATTGCCTGGGGCGTTTGCATCGCCTTTAGGATTTTCTCCGCCTTGTCGAACATTACCGCTGTTTGAGCAATTCTGGCGGCTTCTTCGTGTTCATTTAAATTTTCCTCCTGTGCTGAGGTATTGCTCCTCGGTAATTCAGGGGATATGTTAAAACTGTTTGGGTTCATTGTTTTCGCGATTATTCACAAAGCACTCCAAGGTAAAACTTAAATCACTCTTGTTAGATTAGCTAGTTTTTTTTTCTGATTTAACGTTTGTTTTTGTTTTAGATTAGTAGTTCACTTTTGTGATATAAAAAGAGTCGCTTACGGTGTTACCCGGGCTCGTCTCTCTGAATTAGTAGTTTTTTGTTATATTTTATGGATGTGGATACAGCTTTTTTTGTTTCGGGTAAGCTTTGTACCACTCCGATTAAATGATTGTTAATTTGACTAAGATCTAATTACTTACTTGATAAAAAGGTATCACTCGTGCGTCCGTTGTAGTTCTCCAATCGTCAGCCACTCGATATTCGTTCGCGCGGGAAATCACTTTCGCGAATTGGATCTACGCGTGAACACTTGAACGAGCGATCCTACCGACTGCGCCAATTAAGTTACATGAGGATATCGAAGAGTTTTTAAAAAGAAAGGAAAGACCGGTTTCACAGAGAGCACAAGTTAGACTGATTTATTATTGTCAATTTTACATCATGAAGCCTAGCCATTTACCTAAAGCCCTTACGCTGCACATTCTATCCAGTCCGTTGTCGCGTCAGGTACAGAGTCCGAATCGGTGTTTTACGTTGGTGTCCTAAATTGTTGTTTCGCTTGCGTTTGCGAATTGATGCTACCGATAAACTGTTCCACAGTGATCGGTTCTGTTGCTGTGGGGAAAATGATGTTGCTTGCGTTAACTTATATATATATATATATATATATATATATATATATATATATATATATATATATATATATATATATATATATATATATATATATATATATATATATAAATAATTATAAATACACAAAAATATTATTAAAAAATAATTTAGAAATAAATTAACAACACTCAATAAATATGCACACCAATAATAAATAAGTAAATTAATAATCCAAAAATATCACATGATGAAAACAGCTGTGGCAACAGTTTTCATCAGTAATTAGACACTCCTCCCCTCTCTCTTAAAGGGGCATACATTTCTGCATAATTCAAGAACTAATCAAGCAAACGGAACCAAATTTGGCATGTGGAGGTTTTAGGGGGCAATAAACCTTTCTTAGGTAGTTCAACATTCCTACCACTTTCCTAAAAAGGGGCTGCCTTCATTCTAGCATATTTTCTGTATCAAACATTTATTCCATGTAACGGAGAAACATGTTATTTGCAAGGGAATGAAAAGTTTTGAACGAGAATTGTGCCTGAAAATAATCTGATATTATAATATCGAATTTCGGTATAAGTACTGGAATTTTATAGTAAAAAATAATTTTAAAGGGTAGATTAGAAGATCAATCAATGAAGAGTTTTGCGATTGGACCCATGAACGTGCGCTTAGTAAGAAAACGTGATTGTTCGAAGGTATTGATAATAAAAAATATATTTTGGGCGGGACGAAGTTTGTCGGGTCAGCTAGTATTTTAATAAAAACTAAAATGTTGCCGAATGCATCATATCGCTATCTTGACTTTGAACAAAATAAAATTTTTCATTTTCACTTGGAGTCCACATAAGTAAAGAGGACAATGGTACCAACTACGAGGGTCGTTTGAAAAGTCAGTGCAAAGTCAGAGAGATGGCACTACTGGCAAGTATCGAAATTATGTTTGGTTAGTAACATCTCTTGGAAGAACACACACCAAGTTTCAGTCCGATCGGTCTGCTTTTTTGTGTTTGGCATCCGTTTTAATTGAGAAATTCGAGAAAACGGACTAAACATAATTTCGTTTGTTGATGAAACATCACTTCTGAAAGACAAAACTACTCAGAAGACCGAAGAATAGTTTGATAAACATTATAGTGATCTAGCATTACAATCTTTATAGATAGAGGTGAACATGGTTCAAAATTGTTGTAGCCCCAGTTATTTTGAACAACTTTGTAGAACAATTTTTTTTTCTATCTTTTGAAATAACCGATATAGCGCTTTTTTTGTAAGTTGTGTTACGGTCATTATAAAAAAAAGGTTTTTTTGCTCTAACTTTTATATTCAAAATTCTACATGCAAACTGTCTTCAGAAGACGTTTAGAGCATACTAAGACAATCATTTAGCGATGCATAAATTGTCAATATCTCAACTCTACTCAAATTTATTGATATTTCTTCCCCAAAAATACGCTCTCTTTAATAGATTATTGTTCAACAGTCGAGTTGAGAAATTGGCATGTTTTGCATCGCAAAATGTTTGTCTTAGTAAACTCTGGAAGTCTTCTGAAGACAGTTTGCATATAGAATTCGAAATATGAAAGCTAGAACAAAAAAAACTTTTTTTTTCATCGTGACCCTAACGCAACTTAGAAAAAAGTGCTATATCGGTTATTTCAAGAGATAGAAAAAAAAATTGTTCTACAAAAGACCTTAAAATAACTGGGGCTACAACAATTTTGAATCATGTTTGCCCCTATCTATAAAAATGAGACTGTTAGTTTTTTTACTTCATCGATAATTTTGGTCACCTTATTTTTGACAACATGAAAATGAGCGCTCTATCATATGTAACAACTTTATCGAAGAGAGTTTTTGTCTAGAGAGTAATTGTCGAGCTCTAGAAGCTAATTTCCACTTAATTGTACCTCCCTTGCCAAAAGAGGAATGGAAATAATCCAATAATAAATTGATTGTCTGGAAAAGGGTAAGACTATTATAGGTGTCATGTTATTAATCGTTATCAGCTCATATGAAATTTTTTTTTGCGGTAAGAAAAATGCCCGCGATTGACCCCAAAAAAAAGTTCTTTTCCACCACGACAAAGCACCAGCTCATACCTCAGCTGTTGTGGTCGCAAAATTAACGGAAATAGAGTATCCCCTCGTATCACATCCTCACTATTCTCCAGACTTGTCTCTCTCGGACTACTATTTGTTCCGCAATTTGAAGAAATGGCTGACGGGTAAAAGATTTTATTCCAACGAGGAAGTGATTGTTGAAGCGAATGGTTATTTTACAGATTGAGATAAGATGTTGAGTAAACCCTATAGTTATTGATAATTTAAGGTTGATTTTATTTTGAGTTTTATTTATCAAAGCTCTGAAGTATATCAAGGTGATATTAGACTCTGCAAAAAAGGGAATCAGTTATAGAATAACCCTAAACTTTGCAGCACCGAATGGTTAGCATCAAAATACCAATTCGAACGAATTTTGATGCAACAACAATAACTCCAGCCCCCATCTGGAGCCCTCAACACTAAAAATGAGTAAGTGTCATTAATTTTACCGAAAAGCCTCGTTATCCGTCCAATTCCCTCAGTGGGTGCACAGTGAACGATAGTAACTGCTTTCAATTGACCCCCTAGTAGGGCCTGGCATCAATCTGCAGAACCATAGACACCCCTATTGGATCCAGTGTAGCACCAGCGGAAGCTGTGATAGACGAGCAATCAGGCCGAAAGTTCTGCTCCGTGTGCAGTGCCGGTCGACTGAAACTCTACAGCCAAAACAACAGCAGCAATGAAGCGATGATGGAAACCAAGCCGGATCTCGACAGGAGGGGGTGGTTGCAAACACCCGTTTGTGCAATAAAACTTAACGATGCAATCGCTCCGGCACTCGCATCAAACGTTCGAATGGTGTAAGGAAGTGGTCGACTTTTCCAAGAACCTCAGGCACAAATGGATGTAACTTTAGAAGTAGTAACTGGCTGATGGGCATTTTTAGGCTTTGTCTCGATCTTCATCCGGTACCGGAGGTGCCTTTTGGTGGGCCGTTTGTCCCCCTGTGACACAAACACGCATACACACACACGTACACTGTGCACATGGTGCGTACTCTGCTCGGGAGGGTGGATTTGATATGTCGTAAATTTGGGAACTTCTCTCCGCCATCCACACCGCAAGTCGAAATCAAACGGTGGGCTGTTGCGAATGTGAAAACGAGTTAAATTACAATGTTTTATGGGAATCATTTGCAGTCAGATGGGATTCTACGGGTGGGAGGGTTGGTGTTTATTACAGACTTGCCTGTTTACGAACACAGCCCCACACAGCACACTGGCTCGGATGCTGCGGCATTGCCGTTGTTGAAGAGTTTGCCATAATTAGTGTTCAGTTACGCCCATCTCCCGCTGGAAGTGTGCTCCGGATGGCAATAAAATGTAAACTAGAGCACCAAATTTGAATTCGCTCGACACGTTTGTTGGATAAGATGCAGCTGTCGGTCGTAAATTCGACGCAGATCGAAGAAATCCACCCCTTCCAAGCTAGTTGGCAAGATTTATGGCGCTGATTAGGGTCTTTTGATGGTTTTGAATCAACACAAGAAATAAAATTATTAATACTCTCTGCGGATAGATTTCAGGTCCTTTATCGGGAGAAATTTAAACAAGGTACAGTAAAATGATTCGGAATAACCGCGAAATTATGGGGTTATAAAATTCTTAGCACTCCAAGGCAACGAAATCAAAAAAAATTACAGTGCTCATGGTTGATAAAACAATTACAAAGTTTTACTCTATCATCGATCAAAAATCGATACATCAACTAGTCGTTATACCACACTTTTAGTGTCCCTAACCCAATTCGATCGTTGAATCGTTTCCATTAAAACAACACTTTGATTCGAGTGGCATCGAGTGGCATTCGGCTAATGATGTAGGAAAAAAAAAGAATCGTAACGATATTACGATGCTTGTTATATTAATATATGACTTAATCCGACGATCGTATCATATACGATTTTTTTTTTTTATTAAATCGTTTATTTTTACAGGCTCAGTTACATAAGTTTAAAGGAGCCAAACTCCTATCTGTATTGTTACAAGTATATATAATCATTTTTCATTAATTCTAGTGTTAATGAAGTAGAGAACCGATTACTCGCGGTTTGCTCGAGTTTAGAAGGGTGACATTTTTTTCAGGAAAAGGAAGGGATATAAGGATATGTTGACAATGTTCACACTCACATTCGCACTCACATTCATCATACTCAATTCTTAAGCCTATCTCATATCTAATATGTATTTACATTTCACCTTATTCTATTGTTAGTAAGAAGGGATTTAATTTCTCGCGAAGGAAAAGGAAAAGGAAAATATAAGGATATAAGGACAATCACACACGAAGATCGATAACTTTTAAGAAGACGTATATTTGGGACATGTAATCAAGGTCTAACCGAGCCAACACATCTCTCACAGCCCATTGGGCTGTCTTTCTCTGGCCCGAAGAGAGTTTTCTAAATTCGATCTGGCAACAAGATACACCTCGCACGACCAAACAACGTGTTCGATGTCCTGGTAACCTTGGCCACAAGCACAGATATTGCCATCGGCAAGATTAAAACGAAAGAGTAGCGCGTCTAACGAACAGTGATTGGACATGAGTCGGGAGAAGGTGCGAATAAAGTCCCGACTCAAGTCCAGACTTTTGAACCATGGTTTGAGGCTAACCTTAGGGATAATCGAGTGAAGCCACCGACCCAATTCATCTTCGTTCCACTTACGTTGCCAGTTAACGATGGTATTTTTACGGACTAAAGAATAAAATTCATTGAAGGCGATTTGACGCTGATAAATATCGCCTTCAATTGCACCTACCTTTGCCAATGAGTCAGCCCTCTCATTACCCGGAATTGAGCAATGTGAGGGGACCCAGACAAAGGTAATGACATAACAGCGTCTGGTTAAAGCACTCAAAATTTCTCGTATTCTCTCAAGGAAGTACGGTGAGTGCTTTTCCGGCCTCACTGAACGGATAGCTTCGACAGAGCTAAGACTATCCGTTACAATGTAATAGTGTTCCACAGGTCGTGAGGCGACGCTGTCCAGCGCCCAGTGTATTGCTGCCAATTCAGCAATATACACTGAGCAAGGATTCTGAAGACTGTGGGAGGTGCTAAAAAATTCGTTGAACACTCCAAATCCTGTGGACTTATTCATAGAGGACCCATCAGTAAAGTACATATTATCACAATTGATACGCCCATATTTTGCATTGAAGATCGTAGGAACGATCCCCGATCGATGATAATCTGGAATTCCATGGATTTTCTCCTTCATGAACAGATCAAAATGTACAGAGGAATTGATGTAGTCAGAAAAACAAACACGGTTGGGAATATACGAAGAAGGATCAACCTGCATGGAGATGAATTCATGATATGAAGTCATGAATCCAGAATGAAAATTTAGCCCGATCAGCTGCTCAAAATTTCCGATCACCAATGGGTTCATGACCTTACACCGGATGAGGAACCGAAGAGATAATAAATTGAAGCGATCTTTTAGTGGGAGTAGGCCTGCCAAAACCTCGAGGCTCATGGTATGCGTTGAGGGCATACATCCCAACGCAATACGGAGACAAAGATACTGAATTCGCTCGAGTTTAATTAAGTGTGTTTTGGCAGCTGATTGAAAACAGAAACTGCCATACTCCATCACTGAGAGAATAGTTGTTCTATACAACATTATAAGATCTTCGGGATGGGCTCCCCACCAGGTGCCGGTAATTGTACGGAGAAAATTTATTCTTTGTTGGCATTTTTTACTCAGATACCTAATATGGGCCCCCCAAGTACATTTGGAGTCGAACCAGACCCCAAGATACTTGAATGACATAGCATGAGTGATCGGTTTACCCAAAAGTTGAAGCTTTGGTTTTGCTGGTCTATGCTTCCTAGAAAAAACCACCATCTCTGTTTTCTCCGTGGAGAATTCGATCCCTAGCCCAATGGCCCAGGTTGAAAAATTGTTCAAAGTATCTTGTAAGGGTTCTTGCAGGTCGGATTCTTTTGATCCTACGACAGACACTACTCCATCATCTGCAAGTTGTCTTAAGCTGCAATTTTGTGTAAGGCAATTGTCAATGTCGCTTACATAGAAGTTGTACAAAAGGGGGCTTAAACATGAGCCCTGAGGGAGGCCCATGTAAGAGACCCGACTTACTGCTGAATCTCCGTGAGAAAAATTCAAATGTTTCTCACAAAGCAAGTTATATAACATATTATTCAATAGAGGCGGCAGTCCCCGAGAGTGTAATTTGTCTGACAAAACCTCTATTGAAACAGAATCAAAGGCCCCCTTTATGTCCAAGAATACTGAAGCCATTTGTTTTTTTTCGGCGTAAGCCATTTGAATTTCTGAAGAAAGCAACGTAAGACAATCATTCGTCCCCTTGCCCCTGCGGAACCCATATTGTGTATCTGAGAGTAGGCCATTCGTTTCAACCCATCGATCAAGGCGAAACAAGATCATTTTCTCCAACAATTTCCGTATACAAGACAGCATTGCTATTGGGCGGTACGAATTGAAGTCGGACGCGGGTTTTCCGGGTTTTTGAATAGCTATAATTCGCACTTGTCTCCAATCATCTGGAACAATATTATGCTCCAGAAACCGATTGAATAAATTCAACAAGCGATGTTTCGCCACATCAGGGAGGTTTTTTTAACAAGTTGAACTTAATTCTATCCGTTCCTGGAGCAGAATTGTTACAAGAAAGGAGAGCAAGAGAGAATTCTACCATCGAAAACTCGGAATCAAGATCGCACCTATCTTGTGGTATATCTCGAACAATTTTTTGCACAGGAACGGAATCGGGACAAACTTTCCGTGCAAGTTTAAAAATCCATCGATGTGAATATTCTTCGCTTTCATTCGATGAAGAGCGATTTCTCATGTTTCGAGCCACTTTCCATAATTTTTTCATTGACGTTTCTCGTGACAAACCTCCCACGAAAGTTCGCCAATAAGCACGTTTTTTCCCTTTGATCAAGTTTTTAAATTGATTTTCTAGGTCCAAATACGTTTGAAAATTCTCAATGGTTCCACGTTTTCGAAAAGCTTTAAATGCGTTCGATTTATCCTGATAAAGCTTGGAACATTGGCTATCCAACCATGGATTGGGAGGCCTTCGACGAATAGTGGAGCCTGGGATGGGTTTCGTTTGAGCGCGAACCGCGAATCGTGGAAAGAGAGATCATTTTGAGAAGAGAGCCAGGTTTCGGACAGAGCAAAATCATCACAATTGAGTTTATGAATTAGAAATTTGAAAGTATCCAATTTAGGGATAAGACTACGACAATTCCACTGTAAAGCAGTGATATCTCCGACCTCTCTTTTTAAATTAGACATCAAGAGAGATAATCATTGCAAGAAGGGGCCATGTTTGCATCAATTGCTGCAAAATTGTCTTTAACACTGGAAGCATTGAGATGACAATTGTTCTGATGGAGTCGGAAACATTAAAACACGTGAAGATTTGATCCACAAGGTCAGTCAACTTTATAAATCCCGATTGGGAAGTTGAACTAGACGGAAAAACAGGGACAGTTGGGGTTTTTGATGTCCCCTCGAGTGCTGGGCCGTTCAAAGGTGAACCATTCCCACGGAAACCAGGAGGAACCTGATTTTGCTTGTCCGCTGCACTCGATTTTTTAGACATGCTAACAGGGGGTATAACCGGTGGGGCTTGTCCTTGAACTTTGGGAGTGGTCACATTTTTGCGCCGAGGATTCCCTTGGAAAATGGACGGTGTGCCCCCGTTAGCTGTGTCCGCTTCCATTTCGTCAACGGGCAACGTGGCGAAGACATTTTGAGTGTTGATTGATTGTTGTTGGGCAAGTGGAGAAGCGCCCTTTAAAATATCCGCAAAAATGCGTTTTGAGCGTTCCTTCAAAGAGCGCTTCTGTTTCTCCCAGCGACTCTTGTAATTTTCACAAACTGAGAGCTCGTGTGGGGATCCCCCGCAATATGGACACTTATGCTCAGTCGCACTGCAGGATTCCCCCACATGTTGCTCTCCGCAAGTTGCACAGCGCTCCTTGTTGGCACAATAATCTGAAGTGTGACCAACTGACTTGCATTTGTTGCAAGTCATGGGCTTTGGCACGAAGAGTCGCACAGGCAGTCTCAATTTGTCCACCATGACGTAGTCAGGGAGGGCCGAACCAGCAAAAGTTACTCGAAACGAGTCTGACGGCGTGAATTTCGTTTTTCCCTCTTCTTGGGATACTTTACCTAGTTGGCGACTGTCCAAAATTTTAACGCCCACCAAAGGGAGTCTTTTGAATTTACCAACTCCTTCTTCTATCAATTGGCACGTCAGACCCGTTTCAGTTACCACCCCCGAGATTTCTACGTCATGGGAGGACACGTAGACACGATACTCTAGGGTGAACCTCTCGTCGATCACAATTGCATTTGCGTGTTTCCGATCACTCACGACAACACGCAGTTTGTTCGGCCTAACCTTAGAGATTTCGACCACGGAGGAATAAAATCTTGCCAGATCTTTCGAAACCTGAATGACATTAATAGATTTTCCTTTAGGTTTGGGCCGGAAAAAAACAACCCATGGACCAGCTCCAGGTGCATCGTCTGGATAGACCTTGACACGAGGAGAGGAAACAACTGAGAGGGAGGACGAGGTCGATTGTTGAGCGGGAGCGGGATCAGTAGGACTGGGAGGCAAGTTCGGGAGTTGAACGGAAGCGGGAGATTGAGGGGGCGAAGAGGAAAAGTTTGCCAATTTTCTTGAGGGGGGCTTGTGGTCATATACGATGTTGTATAAACAAAATGTATAAATCCTGCACCCGATTGCGACGGTTTTATGTTCAAAAGCTGAACAAAAGCTCTGAATTTCTACTGAATAACAATCGATTAATGAAATCCAGTCTAATGAAAAGTTATTCAACATTTCCGAACATTGAGATATACATTATATTCCCATTGCAACATAGTTTGTGATAAAGCCCTCTGTGAAAAGCTCCTCTGCCAGCGGGATGCAGTCAATAAAATCACAATTGCAATATTTAATAAACTCTCTCGCAAATGAAACTATATATTAACAAATTTGCACACCACAGTCAATCAAGTTAGAATTACCCGCACCCACATATTAGCGGACGGTTCTGATAGGGATCAATCCGCCGGGGAATTCAGTTGATTGAATAATTGAAATCACACCCCGTTGGGAGTCGCATTCGCGCTCGGGTGACAAATATCCTGTCGAGTAATTGATTGAACTGAGATTTTATTAAATTACCCATCCGCCAGAGGGGAGTTTTGCATTCCACCGTAACATTGTTAAGTTACTAAGTTATGCAACGATTTTTTCACCCTATGATATTTTTGAAGCTCGATGGTGTTTTTGTTCAATTTATCTGGAGGGAGTGGGTGGCTCCAGGTGGGTCAAATGAAAACCTTTAGTCCAATTGATGGTGTTGTCTTTTCCACGAAGTGACAGCACACAAAAATGCTCCATACATAAAATCATAAATACACCCATGCATAAATTAATCCTGTCAGCTGACGTTGTCTGGTCTGGCGATGATTAAATGTATCGATTATAATAACTTTTTATGCCGCGCAGCGAGGCTAAAAGTCTAGGTGGGTTGTGGTGTTCAGCATTTGTATGTCCCAAGGGAAACAAAAATAAAAAAAAAAATGGGTAAAAAATCAGTTCTGACATGTGAGCGTGTCAGACAGCGATCAAACTTTATGCAGAATTTAATTTAATTAAATGATTTTCAATCATGGCTTCGGGTTCGGCTACGTCATACGGTGGGTGTAGCGAACCTGGACCGCAATGGAAGGCGAGATTTAAATTGGTGGTGCAGGTTGGAAGTTGTATGCTAATGTAGGTTGAGCTTATCGCTTGGATCGTATAGCAAATTTGAATGCATGTTTTAGAGTTTAATTCTCTTTGTCATACAACTGGTTTTTGTTTGTTCTGAATTTTTATAGCGAAATCCTAAACAAATATACGGTATGTTTACAGAGCGAGCCCATGATGATGGTTAGAAACCATGTTCTAAGGCTAATGCAATCAAGTAGAAGGGAAAACGATAGTTTCAAATCCAACGCTAATCGGCCATTGCTCATGTAATGAGTAAATGTGTTTACAAACATACACTCTGTCCAACTTCTATAAGACCAATTTATATTCTAGTGTGTAGGTATTGGTGACTACCATACACTGCATGATTTTCTTATGTGTGTGCGCAAGCGCTGAGCGTAAACGAATGTTTTCGTATTTTCAACTGTCAAGTTTGTATAAGACCAGTTACATTTTCTGTTTTTTTAGTTGTTTTGATCAATTAAATCTGGAAAGTGCCGAAGGGAAAAGTCCTCACGGAGAGAGTAGGAAGACGAATCGATGCAAAGATTCATCATGTATCATTTTTACACACAAGTCTAGACTGTTAAGACCTACATAAATATAACCCTGAGTCAAATTAATCTATGACTACAAAAATATATCTATATAAATAAACATGTAAGGCAAAAGCTGTTGGTAAGCGGAAAACCCGAAGAAGGGATGGTCCGATTTTAGCCTCCTGTATTTTGTTGTATTCGTCTCTTCCCGTAGATCAGTATAGTGGAGAGAAAAATCGGAAAATTTTCGGAAAATCCTGAAGAAAGGTCGGAAAATTCTGAAAATTGAATTCCCACATGTTCGAAAATTACATCATAATAAGCGTTGTTAGTCCATTCGATATTTGCACTATCGAAATTGATCTTTGTTCATAAGTGGAAATGGATTTTTAGCCGAAATAACGCATTTCCATATCTTATATCTATATAAATTAAAATGTAAGGCAAAATCTGTTGGTAAACGGAAAACCCAAAGAAGGGATGATCCGATTTTAGCCTCCTGTATTTTGTTGTATTCGTCTCTTCCCGTAGATCAATATAGTGGAGAGAAAAATCGGAAAAATTTCGGAAAATCCTGAAGGAAGGTCGGAAAATTCGGAAAATTGAATTCCCATATGTTCTAAAATTAGCTAAGCGTTGTTAGTCCATTTGATGTTCGAAATTGATTTTTGTTCGAAAGTGGAACAGGATTTTCAGACGGAATAACGCATTCCTATATCTTCTATCTATGTAAACAAAAATGGAAGGCCAAATGTGTTGGTGTGCCCTAAACCCGAGGAAGGAATGGTCTGATTTGAGCTGTCTTTATTTTGTAATATTCTCTGTATCAAACATGTATTCCATGCAACGGAGAAACATGTTATTTCCAAATGCTTGAAGAATTTTGAACGAGAATTGTGTCTGAAAATAATTTTATATTATAAGGACGAATTTTTGTAGAAGTATCAGACAATTTATAGTAAAAGGAAATTATAAAGGGTCAAAGGGTCATCAATCAATGAAGAGTTCAGTGATTGGACTCACTAACGTTCACTTAGTAAGAAAACGTGGATGTTTGAAAGTATTCAAATCAAAAAATCTATTTTGGGCGGGACGAAGTTCGTCGGGTCAACTAGTTATAGATAAAAATTACCTTCGTTACCACGTTGTCCGGAACATTGTTTGTAACAACTTTATAGACCTGTAAGATAGCGACGACTCAAGCTATCATATTTAGGTCGATTCCGTTCATAACAAAAAACATGAAAAAAACATGGATATCGTCACACAAAATTCACATTCCAGTAAAACAATGCTTCTATTCAAACCAGCAAGAAAACTACGCAAGGGGTTAAGAACCAAAAACAAAATTTTTTGGACTGGATGGCTCGCTCTCCCGACTTGAATCCTGTTGAAAATCTTAGGGAGGATCATTGTAGATTCTGCGTACACTGAGGGAAAACGGTACACCACGACTGAAGAGCTCAAGGTCGCAATTTCGGGAAAATAGAAAAAAAATATGCAGAAATCCGTTCAGCAGAATTTGGTAAATGGTATTCCAACACGAATTTTCGCGGTTATTAGTCGAAATGGCAAGGTTACCAATTATTAACATATAAATCAGCCGATCGTTTTGAATCTTTCATCGATAATACTTATGAATTTTGAAGTGGTCTTACAGAAACTGGACAGCTGAAATTATCATATTTAAGCACAATAAATAGACAAACAACTCTTTTGAACGAAATTGACGTTAGATATATTTTGTTCTAAGCATTCAACAATGTATGAATGTATCTTGTTGAAATTCTATCTGTTTGTGTTGCAACGAAATAGAATCAGGGTGGTCTTATAGAAGCTGGACAGAGTGTATATCATATTCAAGCAACTATGAAACGCTGTTGTCATGTTTCACATTTGTCTTTATTGAAAGTTCGTTTGAAGTTACTTGAAGATAATTTTGATCAATAATTTTGATACACTGAAGTCACTTTCTACGCGTTTTTTACGCGGTTTTAGGTATTTACACGGAATTCGGAGTTTATGCGGTTTTTTTATCACGCGGATTTTGAAGTTTACGCGAAATAAGTTTGTATTGTATCACTGATTAGTAGCTGAGAAATAAAACGAGAAACAGATATCATGATTGTAGCATGGAAAAAAATTAAATTAATCAATTGTTAGAATACGGTTTGCCTGTTTTACTAATAATTCATTGTTTGTTAGATTTTTACACGGATTTTAAAATTTACGCAGTTTTGTTATACACGACAAGATTCCCCTGCGTAAAAAGCGACTCCAGTGTACAATGCTTCTAGTATCGGTGGATAACTACAGTTGGCAAACAAAAACGCAAAACAAGGAACTGTGCACAATGGTCCAGGAGATGCATTTAAGTAGAAGTAAGCATTTAGAGCTCGACAGTTATTCTCTGTATTATGTTATCAAAAATAGGGTGACCAAAAATATCGATGAAATAAAAAATACAACTTTCTAATCTTCATAGATAGAGGTAAACATAGTTCGACAATATTGTTGCTCCAGTTATTTGAGACTACTTTGTAGAAGAAAGTTTTCTTTCTCTATCTCTTGAAATAACCGATTTAGCGTTTTATTTTGAAGTTGCGTTAGGGACACCATGACAAAAACTGTTTGTTTCGCTCTAACTTTTATATTTCAAATTCTACACACAAACTGTCTTCGGAAGATTTTTAGAACATACTAATACAAACATTTTGCGATGCAGAATGTTCACTTCACTCAAAGTTATTGATATTTCTTCCCAAAAAATACGCTCTTTTCACTTGTTTGTCATTCTTTCTTTGGCAAACATGAAAAAATGTTTGTTAGAGGAATTTGAAGGAACAAATTTCACTCTATATAATATGTGATTTTCAAAGCTATGTTATTTTTTGTTTTTGAGTAAATGAAAATTGAAATCATGAGTTTTAGGGTGAATACCAATAACTTTGACCAGGATTGAGATATTGAGAAATTCTGCATCGCAAAAGTCGTACGAAGACAATTTTGATGTATAATTTTGAATATAAAAGCTAGAGTAAAATACTGTTTTTTCATGATTACTATAATGCAACTTAGATAGAAATCGCTAAAAAACAACTCTGTAGGTGATATTTTTTCTATAGAGAAAAACTGTCTTCGACAAAGTTGTTACATATAATAGAGCGCGCATTTTTATGTTATCAAAAATAGAGTCACCAAATTTGTCGATGAATGTTGTAGTTATTTTAAATAACTTTGTAGAACAAAGATTTTTTTCTATCCTTTAATATAATTGTGTTCTCGGGTTATAAAATAAGCGCGAAAAGCGACCGATCGGACGGAAAGAAAAAGACGCGTGTCGTGTGACTATTGGAATTCAACTGATTTATTCACTTATCTGCTTTTATATATAATCATCTCATTAAACAATAAGCTTTGAAACATTGCTCTAATGTACCATTGTGCTATGAAGAATGCGTTAATAATCGCCACAATCATCAAGGGACACATCCTCATCTTCCCCCAGTCTACTGTGTTGTGCAAAATTGATCCCAACAAATGGTGTCGACAACGGTACCGATATCGTGCCATTTTGCAATGATTTGGTCGACCTACCCTTCGTATTTGACAACCAATTATGAGCCAACATTAGGCCAATCTGGCACCGCGTCGACCACACGCAAAACTGCTCGACCCTTATTATGGCTCTGTATTTTATTTCTAGACAAAGCAATTTACACTTAAATACAATGGAAACTTGAAATACAATCATCAACTTATCGGTTATTCACTTAGTTTTATAATATACATCTAAATATATATTCATGTTAAAAGTATGTGTAGTACATAATAATAGTAATGTGAATGCCTGCTGTCGGTGGAGCGGTGGAAGGCAATGCAAGATTAACCCGAAAATAAATAAAATAATACGAAAGTACATTATACGTTAGAGATAATAGGAACGATAACAAAAACGATTCCTTGGTCTAGAAAAAACCAGAAACAAGGTACCGTTTTTACTATTAAAGGGTGTGTCACATCAAATTGCATCACGGAAAAAACGCTGTAGAAATTCGCCCAGTAGACCGATCCTTTTGAAAATTTTAGACAGTAAAATAAAAACTATTAAACAACTTTTGGCATTTTCTTTTTATTCATACTTCGAGCCCAAGCCCGTATGCTCGTACCTTCCTCTTTACCCCGTCCATAAGGTTCTGTACAACGTCAGGTTGTAGTTTTTTTTGAACAGAAATCCATTTTCTCTTGTAGTCCGCCTCCGATTTGACAACTTTTGGGTTATTCCGGAGGACCTGCTTCATAATCGTCCAATATTTCTCTATTGGGTGAAGCTCCGGCGCGTTCGGCGGGTTCATTTCCTTTGGCACGAAGGTGACACCGTTGGTTTCGTACCACTCCAACACGTCCTTTGAATAGCGGCACGATTCGAGATCCGGCCAGAAGATGGTCGGGCCCTCGTGCTGCTTCAATAGTGGTAGTAAGCGCTTCTGTAGGCACTCCTTAAGGTGAAGGTGGAAGCTAGCCATTGTAGTAGTATAGGTAAACCCTCGTGTAAAAATGGGGTAATAGTGTTTGTGAGAGAAGAGCAAAGCACACGTAAATAGATCAATTCACTTATCAGACTGTGTGGCGCTTCATTGACACGAGTCTTTGAATACATTTGAAAAAAAAAAACAAATAACAATTCAATACTAAAGTAAAATGTATGAACGATATGTTCCGATGAACAATTGCAAATATAAATATATATAGAACGTGCATTTGCATATTATTCTGATCATACGCGAGCGTAACATGAGCAAATTTATAACACATGCGAATTGGGGCACTTTTGGTATTAACAAGTTCTTCCACATAGTAACTCGATGTTGATAATTCCTTAATATTTTCCTTCGTTGATCGTATTGTTTTCACATATTCACGTTGGAAAGCCTTAACCCTTCTCTTCGTTGGCCGAGGCATTTAGATTGAAATTATTACTTTTCCGTTTACTGTTTTTGAAAGCATAGGCAGCCGTGGCAGTGTTCCGAGCTCTGCAATACAATTTTCTTACCCAATGTTAAAGTTGCTAAAACTTACATTATAGACCCATTAAACGTAAAAATAATAATTGTATTGATATCAACACAATTTTATTCTATTGATTTTCATGACATGGGACGCTATGACTCCGGAATAACATGCCATTGTGGCAGCCATTTATGGATAGCTTCCACCTTCACCTTAAGGTAAACCTGCCCGTTTACCGTGCCGGTCATCACGAAGGGGGCGCTCCGCTTTCCGCAAGAGCAGATCGCTTGCCACACCATGTACTTTTTGGCAAACTTGGATAGTTTCTGCTTGCGAATCTCCTCCGGAACGCTGAATTTGTTCTCTGCGCAGAAGAACAACAGGCCCGGCAGCTGACGAAAGTCCGCTTTGACGTAGGTTTCGTCGTCCATTACCAGGCAATGCGGTTTCGTCAGCATTTCGGTGTACAGCTTCCGGGCTCGCGTCTTCCCCACCATGTTTTGCCTTTCGTCGCGGTTAGGAGCCTTCTGAACCCTGTATGTACGCAGGCCCTCCCGCTGCTTGTTCCGCTGGACGAATGAACTTGACAAATTCAGCTTATTGGCGACATCCCGGACCGAACTTCTCGGATCACGTCTAAACTGCTTAACTACGCGTTTGTGATCTTTTTCACTGACGGAGCATCCATTTTTGCCGTTCTTCACCTTCCGGTCGATGGTTAGGCTCTCGAAGTATCGTTTTAGTACTCTGCTGACCGTGGATTGGACGATTCCCAGCATCTTACCGATGTCCCGATGTGACAACTCCGGATTCTCGAAATGAGTGCACAGGATTAATTCACGATGCTCTTTTTCGTTCGACGACATTTTTCCAAATTTACGAAAAATTGACAGTGAAGCATGGCCAACGTGATCTATACACTCTTATCTGATTATGAGCGAAAGCTGAAGATATAATTCCTAAAAATTAAATTTCTACAGCGTTTTTTCCGTGATGCAATTTGATGTGACACACCCTTTAGGTCGATTCCGTTCATAACAAAAAACATGAAAACTATGCAACAAAAATAAATCATTGTTCTCACCTGTATTTACTATGATGCCTGGCTGGAGCAATAAAAGGCAATGTGAAATTAACCTGAAATAAAAATAATAAATAGTATACATGTATATAAAATATTATAGCCTATAGAAACGATATTATTTTTATTATATTACCGGAAAAACAAATATTTATTCCGGTCACATCCCTGGATACGGGAAAATTATCCGGCACAATTATTTTAATAATTCAACTGCCTCTATGTCTCTGCCGACCACAGATTTTTCTGATAGAACAGTGAAATAAACTTACTCACCTGTCCTATCTGTCTACTCTGCAGTTCGGGAGTTCGATCAAGCCAATCTGAAATGAATTTAATTGAGTTTAAACTGAAAATAAAAGCAATTTTTAATACTTACAAAAATCGTTTCTCTTTCCAAAAACTGTTGTGTTGTGTTTTGACAGTTCAATGAGGAAAAAAAAGGCTGCTGTGATAGCGATTCGCTCAATTCGTGTAGTTTTATTGTGATTATAGCAGAAGCTTAGGGCAGTGCTGTCTGCGGGTGGCAAGGCGGGGTAAAATTCCGGCACTTTTGTAGCACTTTTCGTCACTCGGTCGACACTGTGCTTATAACCGCTCGAAAATATAGGAATCTGGGCCGTCACAACAATACTCGAATTAGCGTTTTTTTCTATGTTGCCCATGAAAAAAACGGGTATTTTAGCATTTTAGCCTGATAATATAATATTACCTTTATGAGTACCGATTTCTGTCGTCGCAATCATATTGTATTAATGGTGATAATGGTGATGGTGATGGTGATAAAAAACTAAGACAGATAATGGAGTTTCATAAATTTCCCATGGAAGGAAAGTATATTAGCTACCTTGAAAAAAAATTCTACGCCCTTGCGAGCGGCCTTCCGGCAGTTAACCGAAACATTCGCTATGGCGGACGAAAACATGCGTGTAGGGTTCGCCGACTTGGGTGCCACATCGATACTCAGCCGCTCCACCTCCTCTAGCGATCGCTTCGAGTAGTGGGCCGAGACCAGATCCGACCAGAACACCGCGTCTTCGCCCTTATAGCATTTCTTGATGAACGACACAACTTCCGGCAAGCACTTCGTACTATAAATTTCCCCGTTTATGGCCGTTCATTATCGGAGTTAAAGAAGAACGACTTTGACATCCCCTTCTCACTGAATGTCAGCCACAGCAGCATCTTCTTGGGGAACTTGGTGTGTGAAATAAACTTCACTTCGGAGCTCACTTCCTGCGTGGGGGAAATAAAATACGAAATCGTTGCCATCCAGGGTGAGATAGGTCTCGTCGTTCATCACCACCGCCATGTCGCGATTCGCCAGGAAAATCGACTTGACCATCTTATTCAGTCGCTGCCGCTGCTTCATTGCTTGCAGCTCCGAGACCAGTGGACGGGACATCCACTTTTTCCTCGATCTTCCTCTTCAGCATCTTTTGAACTTTCTTGCCGCTCATGGTCGTCGAGATGTTGTAGATGCCGGAACGGGCGTATCCGGCGTCCACAAAGTGCCGCACGATGTCCGTTTTCGACACGGCGGGGTTCCGTTCTTTGAACGCAAACATTTCTGAACGGAGTAGCTTCACTGTTTCCGTCATCACGGTTAGAGCTCGACTGAGAGAACTGTCAATTTTTTCTGCTGACTCATGGGTTACTATGATTGATGCTGCATGGGTAATTTCGTTAGTGCGTTTGAAGGTAATTCCATGGAAAATCGGCAATTTATGTCCATTTTTTTAAATGCGAACGTTAGTAGCTTTGTACTCGAATTCCACACATTTTACTCAACCGCTTGATGTGAGCTTTTTTGAGCCATTGAAAAGATACTGGGAAAACACAATTCTGGAAGAACGCAGTAGTCGTGGATTTCAGACAATCCCTAAGGCAGATACCAGTCCAATTATGAAACGTTTCTTGGGCACCTTTGAGGGCAAGGAAGCAGCCATCAGAAATGGTTTCAGAATGAGTGGAATTTATCCGTGGAACCCAGATGAGGTGCACTACAAATCGTTTCCATGCAAAACCGAACATCCGTATGTTTCTTCAAATAAAGTTGATGTTGAATCTAATCCTCTGGAGTCTGAAGAAGTTAAGCTTTTAGGGGTGCTTGAAGGTCGCTTGGCCGTTGAACAGTTCATTTAGTTTCAGAATGCCGAAAACGATAAAACATGGAAAGGAAATGTTGTGGATACAAACTTGTTCTACTTGTGGGAAGCAATAAAAAAAGAAACCTTCACACCAGCAACAGTTCCTCTTCTTGATGCTCAATGTGGCAATAATCTAATCTCTATATCGCAGTTTGTGTGTGTGAGTTCTGTCTAATGTGAAGTTTGAATATCCTTTTTGTAAGTATGATACAGTTGTGGCTTGCCTCGTGTCGCGTAATTTGGGGTGTTTGGATATACTATTTACCATAACCTAGTGTGAACACGGACAATCCCGCATTATATGTAAACATCATCGGGTTTGGAGGCTGTTACTAAATTTTATGGGGCTAATTTTTCAGAATTCAGTCACAATCACCAAGGTCAATGATCGTTACAATCAATGTGGACTTATCCCTATTTACTCCGGGTGCTCTGATTTACCCCAGTTGTCCCGATTCACCACAGATTACGATATATGTTTTTCACATTTTCAACAGGTGTTTTTTCATATTTAATCCAGATGAGCGTTATTAAAATGATAATATTTATTCATTGACTGGTAGTCAAAAACTCGTATATTGCGTGGGAAGAGAAACAACGAGAAAAAGTGACGTTGCATACCACACTCGAAAAAAAATTAGAGCAACAGAGTGCGAAGTCGGAAATGTTAAGTGATTTTTGACATGCTGTAACTTCGTGAAAAATTTACGCATATCGATGGGATGTGCATCATTTTCTCATACAGAGATATAGAGTTTGAATGAAAAATTACCCCTTAGTCTTTAAAGATGAGTTATCCAATAAACAACCATCGCACCGCATATCAGAAGGCAGTTTTGAAAACTCCAATAAATTATGCACGCGGACAATTTGTTACTTTGACGAAAGAACATTTATTAAAATTTTTCGTATCGATTTCAAAAATGTGCCAAAAACTGGATATCTATAGTGTTTTACAAAATCCACTGTAATTTTGTAAATATCAAATATCAAGTTCTACTGTTTGCAGGCAAATTTTTAGCCTAGGGTATTTTGTCAACATCTGTGAACGTTTCATATTGATACGTTCAGCTGTTTTTTCTAGCTGATTTTTCAAAGTTTGGAGTAAATTAGAGGAGCATTTAATCGCAAATCGTACCAGAAGTACAAAATCCTAAGCTACCCTCAGAACGAACGATTTGTAACTTAATCTGCTTCGTCGGAATTTTTCCCTCTTCGTTCGAGCGAACGCACCATTCGGTATTTGTAAGTGCGATTATCATTTTGTTATTACATCAAAGACTGAAATTCGATGTTTGTATCCTCAATTCCTGGCTATGAACAATTGGTTACTATACTTCGATACCGTTCTTATAACATTCATTGCATGGTCATTTTTGAGAAAAGAACGCGCCAAAAACGTTTAGGATGTTCATTTAAAATTACGTTTGGTTTTTCCGAGCTCCAAGTAATGCATTTCAATTCTCATGAATATAACATTCATGAAATATGTATCCAATTGAACCTCAGATAATTTATATACTTGAATTCCACAAAGATCTTTTGATCTTGCAAACTTTGCGCATATAGAGCCAACTTCTATTTTTGGTTAGTGTCACATATATCATGTCTAGAGATTTGTCGTTAAAGTAATCTCTCTTTTTTACAATCATACACTAGTTTCCTTGAATTTGTTACTCGACGTTCAATGAGAGCATATTATTTTAGATAGAAATCCCAACAACAGTGGGCCATTGTCAACGATAACCTTCGATTTTTTCAAGGTAGGATTCAGACATCGAAAGATCTAAAACCTAAAACGAGGGACGCTCTTTCGTGTCATCTACATCCAAACTAGCTTTAGTAGAAAAAATATCATCTTCGGCAGAGAAAATACTTGTTCGTGTGCTGAAGGGTGAAATGAACAAATAAATTTTCAAAAGTTTTAAAGTGATTATCGATATGGGAACAGACCTCTCTTCCTCTCAGACTGAACGTCAGCTTGGAATTGTACGCAAAAAAAAAAGTCACAGGAGGGTTGTATCCAAGACACGACCGCATAGTTGACGTAGGATTCCGTTAGGCTATCTGCTGCATGCTGATTTTGGATAAATTGTAAAACTCTTCGATAATGATTTGGGTCCGTTTTGTCTGGTTGTTAGGAAATGTTTGTTCACTCCACCAGTGTCCATAACCGAGTGATAATGATAGAAGGATGGTGATTAGTCATTAGATAGTGCGTATCACGTACCAAAGCCGCCCTCTGTATTCCTGGACGAGATGGCTCCTGTGTAATGTATGGATGAAATAAAGAAAAAAAAGCTCCTCAATCATCATCGAACACAAATTTTATCACCCGAAAAAAAGTGTTACTTTAGTATAGAGAAAATATATTTGAAATGGAAAAGGTAATTTCATTTATAATTTTTTTTTCCTAGTGTTTATTCAACCCATTTCCTTTTCGCTTTAAACCCAACGGAACACGATGCTACATGCCTCAAGGCGAATTTCAATTGAGCTAACAGCACCCAACACCCAACAGAAGCATATGTGGAATCACTTATTCGAATACTTCTTCATTTTTCCAATTTTGCTTGTCGCATGAACTTTCGTTGGGAGAAAAAAAAATTGTTTCATATTTCAAGTCATTTTAACACAATAGCTACCATATGCAATTTTACGCTTACAGTTCTGCTAAAAGTTTCAAAATACATGATCGGTCATTGATATGAAATTTCACGAAGCAACCAACATAAAAGTTTCAAATTTTAATTTTATTTATATTCCATCTAGCATAAGTTCTATTCAGCTCATTGAAACATCATTCTTCAATCTACCTATCGATAGATTCTTATTGGAACGAAAATAACAAAAAAAAACTCGTTCATCACTCCCAACTTATCCGCCAGCACGTATGCAATCAGCAGTACCCACGCTAGTTACAATGAGCACTATCCATTTGTGCGCGTCGTTAGTTAAACTATCGACCACGAGGGTATTTACATGCTGATTTCCCCCAGACACCTTGGATTTGAAATCTCTGTTAGGGAATACATGTCGGTGAGAATAAAAGCTCCCCCTACTTTCATGTATCTGCGATGCCGATTTCCCCCAGGCAGCTTGGTTTTGATGTCTCTGTTAGGGACCCGCCGCATGTGTCGTCAATTTCGACCTATCAGAAGTGGGTATTTCCGTTAGGATAGGGGTTGAGATTTTTCAATTGTTCGATAGTTAGTTTCATGACATATATTATTTTAGTCAATGTAAAAAATTGTTATAGAGTGCCGAAATTGAATGACGCAAAAATCTCATCAATCCATCATAAAATGACTGAGCAATAAGCATTTGAAATTGGACAATTTTTACGGTGCGCTCGATTTTCGATTTTCAATTTGTATCCCAATATGTTCCCGAAAGACGTAATCCTACGTCAAAACAGACTGGAATGTATTATTATTATTATTATTATTATGTTATTTGATCCATCTGACTTACAGTCTACATGAATATGAAATTATAATTTAATGAAAATAAATAGTTGAAAACATAAAACATCAAGTTGTCAAGTTGAAACGTTTCAAACGGTACTTAAATTCATCCACGGAACAACAGAAATGAAACAAATGAAACACATAATTAAATTCACGACACATCGATACAATCGGTTCATTTCTTCCGTACTCGGTTCGTCTGAATTCTAGTCGCAGAAATTCCCTTGATCGTAGGACCACAGTCGGTGCGTTTAAATTAAACTGTTCAAGAATGTGGGAGGAGTCCGTATGTCCCAGTAGTACTTTGGCGACAAATAAAGCTTTTGCCGAGCTACGTCTTTGATGCAGAGTTTCTATCCCAAGCAGACGGCAACGGTCCTTATAGGGTGGTAGGTCAGCCGAGTTAGTCCATGGTAGAAATCTCAATGCAAATTTAATGAATCGAGATTGAACAGCTTCAATTCTTTTTATCCACACGTGCGCATATGGACTCCATACCACTGAAGCCGTCTCCAGGACAGATCGAACAAGGGCGTAGAAAAGCGATCGGAGACAGTAAGGATCTCGAAAGTTGTTTGCAGCTCTCATTATGGAACCTAAGTTCCTGTTCGCCTTATTAATTATGTTAGAGTAATGATCTCTGAATGTGAGCTGTGAATCGAGATGAACTCCAAGGTCCTTTACAACGCTGGCTCTCTCGATCTGGCATCCACCAATGTCGTAAACCCAGTGAACTGGAGATTTTTTTCGTGTGGAGGTGATGACAAAACATTTCTGGACGCTGATGGTCAGACGATTACAACAACACCAGCAGGGTGTTTTACACGACTACGCTATCCACGTAACTACTGGTGCTGTTGCACAAATACGTGAGGATATTACACCACATTCAAAATATACATGACGGGCGACGGCGAACGTAAAACAGATCGCAATAGTCCACACCGGATTTCAGAAACGTGCTACGGAGTCACTCTCGCTGCCGGCACTGATCCCAAGAGTTACTCAAATAGGCCAGAACCACTGACTTAGAATACTGAGAAGCATTTATGGTCCAGAGTGTGGTGTGGCGCCCATGTACTCTCAATAGCACTTCCACATCTAAAAAGTAGTTGAGTCGATTAACGGTTAACGTCGATTTAAACAAAAAATCTCCAGGATATCGTTGCAAGGAAGCAATTTCTGACGGACAACAAGCTGAACATCAATTTCATAAAACCTCTATCAACGTTTAACCTTTTTAGCAAGGCTCTCGTCAAATCTTTGGAGAGAATAAAGTTAAACCATCCAAGATCATTTCCAAGATCATCCCTTCGTTGATTCTACTAACTGATAAATGCCTATTATCGGCAAATGGAGAATAATCCATAATACACATCGACTCACATTGTGAGCTAACGCCCGAATAGTAGGCAAAAATATTGCTCGTTGGGTTGTGGGGGGAAAACGAGTGACTAGTAAAATCGAAATAACACACCCATTTTAATCGTCAAAGTGTTACCTTTTTTTAATTTTTTTAGAACTATTCTTGTTTCAGCAAAAAAATAGATGGATAAATTTCCTGTCTAATGGTATACAACCTAACATATAATTACGTGACCAGAAGGACCTCGATCAGCACATTCCTAATATCGGACGATCGAGGTCAGCCAATAGCCAGCCAGGAGACGATTCCAGCCGCATCAGCAAATCTACACAATAAATACAACAGCAGAACCTTCACCCGTGTTCAGTTTCAGTTCTATTATATCCTGTATCGGTGTCGCGCGTCGTTCGTCGTTTTATATAAAGTGAAAAATAGATTATATCTTTTTTTTTAAATCTCAAACACGCCGTCCCAAACAAGATTGGCGCAGCCGTGCGGTTCCAGTGTATGAATAAGTAACGTGTGCGTTAAAACAGTGCAAAAGCTAGGATTGGTAAATCCAGCTAAAGTGAGTCCGCGATTTACGAAAAACGAACTTGTTTAAGTGATAGCATCGAGCGCCGCTCGCGCAGTGACATTCGAGTTGAGTCTCCGCCGCGCACCGCACCTCACCGCTGGAAGAACCAGGAACCCCGCAAAAAACACGATTGCAAAGGTAAGTTTTTTTCTCTTCTTTAAATCCCCCTTACGCTATAAAGAAATTAACTTGCCGCGGTCAGTGGCATATTTTTTTTGTGCACCGAGTCCGTTCTAAGAGAGAGACTCGGACATAATTTTCAATTGTCACTAACTGCCCGGAGGAAGGAGTGTTCTAAGCGAAATCCTACTCCATCCAGAATTGTGGTGTTCTAAGAGAAACACAATTCTAGAAACCACACGAGTTCTAAGAGAACGTGTGCGTTTTCAAATAACACAATTGCAGACAAATCTGGAGCCACACGAGTTCTAAGAGAACGTGTGTGCTTTAATTTGTTTCACATTTAACGGCCTTATTAATGCTAAAGACAAAAACTGCTCTGAAGAAAACCCGCGATTTTCTTAGAAACGTGAAGCGCAGTAATTGCGAACCTTCAGATTCTGAAGAAAGCATCTCCTCTATTGATTCAGGGGATTTAGCTCACATTCCAATCAAAGAAGTTCCATCCATTGACAACCTTTCACTAAACGAAGGCCCAAATATGGAACAATTTAGTACGCAAATGCAGGAAGTTATAGAAATGATGGATGAATTCTCTGCTAAACAAAAAGACATGACAGAATGTTCCAACAAATCGAAACACGCTTAAATAACCCAATGCAGGTAGATCAAGCTACCATTGCACAACCCATTTTTGTACAACCTACCGTGGAACAAATTCAAAATCAAGCCATCAGCTTCGAGATGTTATGCAAGATTCCCGACCCAATAAAAATGATCCCGACTTTTGACGGCAACCAGAAACAATTAAACGCATGGCTAACAACAGCGAACGAAACACTAGATGCTTTTCGATCCCTTGTTACGCCACAACAATACAAAATGTACACCACCGCGGTAATCAACAAAGTACAGGGGAAAGCAAAAGACATAATATGTCTTGCAGGTAACCCTGACAGTTTTGAAAGTATAGCAGAAGTACTGAAGAATGCTCTTGGTGATCGTCAAGAGCTTTCTACATACAAATGCCAGCTATGGCAATGCAAGATGACCAAAGATATGAGCTTCGCCAAATATTACAACAAATCGAAGGGAATAATCCAAAACATAAAAACATTAGCCAAACAGAATGAAAGATACCGAATAAATTGGGAAATTATTAATGAATTCATTGAAGAGGACGGGTTAGCAGCTTTTATTGCTGGTTTATCCGAACCTTACTTTGGCTACGCCCAAGCAGCGAGACCAAAGGACATAGAAGACGCCTATGCTTTTCTGTGTAAATTTAGGTCTAGAGAAATAACAGCTCACACTATGACACCCGGTAATTTCAATAGAAAATACGAGAACAAAGATTTCGAAAACAAGGCTAATAATAAACCCTTCCAACAGAATAAAACCTTTAAACCATTCAAATTCGAGAATCAAAAACCAGAACGAAATGAAATCGAACCTATGGATACAAGCACCACACGCAGTAAATTAACAATAAATAAGAGAACTATAAACAACCACGCAGTAACGAAAATCGACTCCGGCGACGAATTCTCAGAAAATCTCAAATCAGATAGCGAATCAGATGATGACCTAGACTTAAATTTTCACTCGGGGTCCACAAATCAAGATCTAACTTAAATTATCTTCCCTATCTAAAACTGAAACATCCACAAACCAAAAAGTTATTAAACATCCTTATAGATTCTGGAGCAAACAAGAATATCATTGCACCAGGTATCCTACAGAAAACTAGTACAGTACCAGACACAAAAATCAAAAGTGTTTGCGGAACCAACAGTGTGAAGGAAAAAGGACGAATAGACCTTTTCAATGGCGCGTTCAAACCGATTCCGTTTAACATATTGAAATTCCATTATTTTTTCGACGGTCTGATAGGATCAGAATCATTAGCAAACTTAAAAGCTCACATAAACTACGAAAATGAAACCTTAACACTATCAGATAAACAATATTCATATGCGAAATTCCACCCTTCAAAACAACTTTATAATCATTCCGTAACAATAGAAACCAAAAACAACGGTGACTGGTTAGTTCCCACATATCAAAAACTTTATAAGAAGACCTTTATTCAACCTGGACTCTATAGAGCGCAAGACAATAAAACTACTATAAACATCGTTCCCGCATATAAAAACCCCACGAATTTACCAAAAATTGAATTAACCGTTAACAACTTTGAAACTATTTCCCCCTTCCCGATAAAACCTACGGAGAACATATCCGAGAAAGAAATTGACAATATCATTAGAACGAATCACCTATCCCCACTAGAAAAATCAAAATTAATTAAAGTCCTCTACGAAAATCAAACAGTCTTGTTGAAACAAGGAGAAAGACTTACTTCCACCTCAGCAACCAAACATAAAATTTTAACAGATAACGATCTTCCTATCTACACAAAGAATTACCGATACCCCCATCATTTCAAACGAGACGTTCAAGAACAGATACAAGAAATGCTAGACAATGTTATTATTCGACCATCTAAAAGTCCATACTCCTCACCTATTTGGGTCGTGCCAAAAAAGATAGACGCATCTGGCAAAAACAAAGTAAGAGTTTTAATCGACTATAGGAAGTTGAACGAACATACCATCGACGACAGATATCCCATGCCCCAAATTGAAGAAATCCTTGATTCTCTGGGAAAATCCGAATACTTTTCGACAATTGATTTGAAATCTGGGTTCCACCAGATACCAATGGACCCAAAACATATCGAAAAAACAGCCTTCTCTACAGACGAAGGGCATTTCGATTTCACCAGAATGCCTTTTGGACTAAAAAACGCCCCTGCTACATTCCAGGGAGCAATGAATGATATTCTCGGCAATTATATCGGAACGAAATGTTATGTGTATCTAGATGACATAGTTATTACTGGATACAATTTGGAGAACCATTTAGAAAATCTTCAATCAATTTTAAAACGTTTATCAGAATTCAATTTAAAGATACAATTAGATAAATGTGAATTTCTCAAAAGACAAACAGAATTCTTAGGACACATAATAACATCTGAAGGAGTAAAACCTCTGCCCAGAAATCAGAAGGAAATTAAACAATTTATTGGCCTAGTTGGATACTATAGAAGATTCATTCAGGATTTTTCAAAAATCACTCGCCCCATGACTAAATATTTAAAAAAAGATTCGACAGTCGAATCACAAGATCCTTCATATCTCAACTCTTTTAATACACTTAAACAGATACTCTCCACAGATCAAATATTGGCGTACCCACAATTCGAGTATCCTTTCATATTAACTACAGATGCATCCGGTTTTGCTCTGGGTGCTGTACTTTCACAAATACAAGACAATGTTGAAATACCAATCGCATTTGCCTCCCGAACACTTTCAGACACAGAATCTAGATATGCGACTAATGAAAAAGAAGCACTAGCCATTATTTGGGCAGTGAACAAATTCAAGCCATATTTATATGGTCAGAAATTCACTCTCATAACCGACCATAAACCCTTAATATTCATCAAATCCTCAGACAAAAATTCCAAAATCTTACGGTGGCGCTTAGATTTAGAAAACTACGACTACGAAATTAAATACAGAGAAGGAAAGTTCAACGTTGTAGCGGACGCTTTGAGCAGGATGCCAATCGAAACAAACGTTAACATAACAAATAATAATGCAACTTCCAATTTTTCAGATCCCGACAACCAAGAGGACGGTGCAGCATCGATTATGAATAACGCCCCGCAGTCAAACTACCCCGATAACCTCCCTAATTCCTCCGATTCACAAACAGTTCACTCCGCCGACGATTCCTCCAACTATTTTATTCACTTCTCCGAACGTCCACTAAATTACTTCCGCAACCAGATAATCTTCAGAATTTCAAGGTTGGATACCGTCATTCAAGAAACATTATTTCAAAACTACCACAGGACAATCGTATCACAACCTTCCTTCAGCAAAGATCAAATAACCCACTTCCTAAAAATCTTTCACAACGGGAAACAAACAGCCCTTATGGCCCCGGAGAACCTCATACAAACTATTCAGGAATCTTTCAAAGAAAATTTCAGTCAAAAGGGACACTTTGTATTTACTGACAGAATGGTAGAAGATGTCCAAAACGAAAACAGACAAGATCAAATAATAGTAAAAGAACACGAGAGGGCACATCGTGGTATCTCGGAAGTGGAAGCACAAATTAAAAGATCGTATTTCTTCCCCAACATGTGCATGAAAATTCGAAAGTTTATAAACTCCTGCGAAATATGTAACACGCACAAGTACGAGAGGAAACAATTTAATATAAAGGTATCCCCAAGACCAATCACTGAAAAACCGTTAGATAGAGTCCACATGGACATATTCATTAAGGATAAACATTGCTTTTTATCTTTAATCGATTCGTTTTCAAAACATTTGCAAATGATTTTTCTTAAATCAAAAAATTTAATACATGTTCAGAAAGCATTGGGAAAATACATCAGTAACTTCGGAGTGCCTAAACAAATCATAACGGACCATGAAACTACTTTTAGGTCTATCCAACTTAAAGATTTTCTCGCTCAATTAGGAACACTAATAGATTACGCAGCATCATCTGAGTCTAACGGACAAATTGAACGTGCACACTCAACTATTATAGAAATCTTTAACACCAATAAACATAAATTCAGAACCATGGGAACTAAATCAATTGTCAAGTTATCTGTAAAATTGTACAATAATACTGTGCACTCTTCCACTCAATACACACCAAACGAGATTCTTTTTAACCAAAATAATATTGTCAACCCAGAAGAAATTTTAAGGGATGCACAAGAATTGTTCATCAAAGCTAAAGTAAACATGGAGAAGTCACAGAAACATGTTATTAACCAGAATGTAAAGAAAGAAGATCCACCCAATATAAACGAAGGGCAAGAAGTTTTCGTCACACCAAATATTCGAACCAAAAAACAAGCAAGAGCAAACAAAACCAACGCCAATGCGGTAACAGACCACACATTTAAAAACAACAATGGAGTGAAACGACATAAAAATAAAATCAAAAGACCGAAGAAATTATAATGTAACTTTTATCTCATTATGTATTACAGATGCTCCTCTCATACATAGGAATCATAGGAATCATCGTACTCTCGAAAACCTCATGTCAAGAACTCACAATTAGAAATCTCCATAAAGATCTCATCTTGATGTACAAGATAAACCCTTGTAAGATCCAGACAGGGAACATTAGGATTGTCCATCCAATTAATTTAACAGATCTAGAGATTACAATCAATCAACTTACGAACCTAGTATACCACAAACAAAAACAGAACAATGTACTTAACCAAATTAGCAAACACAAAATACGCGAATTGTACTCTAATTTTCTACTCATTAAACCAACGACGCATAAGAGAACAAGGAGATGGGACATCATCGGTACAACATGGAAATGGATAGCCGGGAGCCCGGACGCCCAAGACCTACGAATAATCGACAGAAGCTTGAACCAATTAGTCGAAGAGAACAACCACCAAATCAAAATCAACGAACAAATTGGCAATAGCATTTCGGGACTAACATCCGCCATCAATGAAATAATCGAAAAACAACACATCAATCAAATCATTCTTGATGATATCGACATAATCACAACTATTCTAAATATCGACACCCTTAACAAAATCATCATCAACATCCAAGAAGCGATACCTTTTTTCAAAAATGCGCGTTACGAATAGTAAAATATTATCTAGCAAAGAAATGTACTTGATTAAAACTATCCTTAACAACCAAGGCGTACAGACGGAGATTCCAGAAGAAACACTTAACCTTGTGACTCCAAAGATAGCAACCAGTGAGAACACTCTGCTCTACATTCTGCTCTACATTCTGCATGTCCCAGAATTAGAACCACAAGAATCTACAGTTATCCGTATATACCCGTTGAATCAGAACGACACCGTCATAAAAGATTACCCTCAATTCGTAATAAAGCAAGGCAGACATCTTCTAACTACATCAAAACCAGAAAACTACGTACAATTAAACACGTACACAAGAGAGTTCAAAGACTCTTGTATTTACCCACTCATCATGGGCAACGAACCACACTGCCTCATGGAAAAGAATGAAAGAACCTCAGCAAAACTGATAACCAATAACAAAGTTTTAATCACTAACGCGAATAATTATGAATTGCATTCAGATTGCGGACCAAGTAACAGGCTACTTTCTGGAAATTTTGTAATATCCTTCTCGAATTGTACAATCACCTACATGGGACACAATTTTACATCGAAGGAGAAAATTAGCGAAACTGAAACAATCCAAGGAGCTCTCCATGAACTTTTCATCAACAAACAAACCATAAGAAAACATGACGTTGCAAAAATAGAAGAAGTAGCGCTTTCAAACAGGAAACATTTGTAGGAGGAACATCTCTATCTTCAACTCTTTTAATAATCATCTTGGTTTTGATCTATTATCATATAAAATCCATCCAGCAAAGACAGTACCGAAAACATAAACACCAAAAGAAGAACGTATCATCAAGTACCCAAAATGACCAGCCAAGTGCCGAAGACGACATGAATCGTTATGCCTCATTTTAAAGCATAAATCTTGCAAAATAACCACAAATTGAAAGATTCATGGATTCAAGAGTTCAACCATTTGAAGATTCAGCGATCTAAATATTCCAATATGTCGGCAACATCAGCCATCCGCCTCCAAATTCAATCCACCGCAATCAAATATTTGCGAGGGTATTCCCACATTTCATTAGAAGGATTAAATCTCGCCTAATCGCCAATCCTTCGAATTCCATCCACTTCGAGTGCGTGCGAATGATAGTGAGTTCCCACATACATTTATTCATTAAATTATTTTCCCATTACCTTTCCACCCCCAACACAATCTTCTCATAGACCACTGCCACGCGTCCGGACGCCACTGGGGACAATGCTTTTAGTAGGCATTTCACGCTTTCACACGCTCCTGAAGCGATTAGTGAGGGTGCACACAGACCTCGGCTAAGCGCACAACTGTTCGATGTCACTTCATGTCGAGAGCGACCGGTGGGCGATGTGGAGGCTGGCAAATCCAAATTATCTCCTACACATGAGAGCCATTTGGCCCCCAGACCGCAAAGTACATTCGGCTTTATTGTTATTTAAATATCGTCTGGTGAACGCTGAATGGCAATAAGCTATAAGGGCGTCGGGCATCGATTCTTGGGCAGAACTTTCCGAAGCTTGGTTTCCTCGTGACACACACCGAAAATAAAAACTACTGAAGGGTTAAGCTCTGGCAGTTAATGTGGCTCAAACAAGGGGTGCCACAGATGAGACATAAACATTTCAATCAGCGAACATCAGTTCACTTGGCAAAGACAAAGTGGCGATTTCATTTATGACAGATACAAATCAATTTATTCTTTATTCCAACCGACAGTGAAATGTATTTTCAGTGTTTCTCTCGTTTCGCACCGAACATTGAAGGAAGAGTGCGAATAAGCACGTGCCTGCCTGGTGTCAACCTACCACAGGAGACCTCCCAAAGCACCTATAAGCAGAATGCAGCTTCTACAAAGGGGGGGGGGGTCGAAAGGGCAAATGTTACTATCTGTGTTCAGTGGTAGGAATGGGTTTGGGCTAAGACGACCAACGCAAGGCCGCTAACCGCAATGGCGACCACCACCACCAGCAGCCTCAGTGGAAATAGCAACAAAGCCCCTCGTGACATGTATCTAATGCGGTAATATATAATGAAAATTTATATCTTTAACTGACAGGCGAGAGAACGGTTTCCTCGGATTCATCCAACCACACCCACACATACACTCGCGCGCGCCATTCGTGTCCATTGTGTTTCGTACACGACAACTTTGGAAAACCTGCGGGAAGAACATCCCTCGCCGGCAGCGCAATACAACAACGGTCTCGGATGGTTCTCTCTCGTACTCTGACGCTCCGGCGGTTGTTAGGCCTTACCGTGAACGCAATTCGTAATGGGCCAATTGTAACAAACGCTCCGCTGTGGGTTTCCGCTTCTTTTCTTTCCTCTATTGCAACTGTTTCGGGGATTGAATGTGAACTCCTGCCAAATGTGGGGAACAAAAGTTTGCCAGCAGTTATTAATCATTAGAATTGCATTGTTTAAATGAAAAATTGTTTTTTTTTTACCTCAACATCAATGCGAACCTTCGTATCATCGATGAAAGCATGATTTGCCCTGTAGTACCCATAGTTAAAATGTGTTCTGGTTCAAATGTTCCATCTTCAGTTGGATATTATGAGCACAATATTAATGATAAATTATGGTTTTCATTTATCAATTATGTGTTAATCCAGAGCATTGACTTCACTCAATAAAACAAAAACGAATCCGAAAGTCCTTTACAATCTTCCTTCTTGCTATACAAGTAATCATTTCATCGCTCACCCTTTCGATGAACACGGATTCCGACTAGATTTATAGGAACTAGTTTAAGCCGTTGGTCCCATAATTCATTCTTGATGAAGATATCCCCATTTGTATATACCTTGTAACACTCAGCTTTTGAGTTATATTCTGGCTGTTAACGCCAGATGGCGCAATGTATACAAGGTAGTCAATCAATTACATATGCGTAGTTTGGAAATAGTTGACATCATTAGTCTATAACGTTTCTTTTGGTTGGTACATCTTTTCTAAGACCTTGGTTGGATTTTTTTAATCTAAGTAAACACCACGTTTTCGAGCGAGTTTTGTTAAGTCACTTCATTGTAAAGAAAACTGCAATCGAGCGCATCGTTTGTGTGTGAAATTGTATGACAATCCTGGTTGATTGATTTTGACGTAGAACCACATCTTTCATTAAGGGTGGATTGGAAAGCAGATCACGTTTCAATGAAACAAAGTTAACGTTAACCCCTTCCCGTATTTTGTAATACGTCACGCATCAAGTGATTTCACTACTCTGCTGAGCGTTCTAGCGCCCTATGTTATGCAAGTGAGAGTGAGAGTCGATGTTGTACGGGAAAGGGTTAATAACAATTTTTGCATCGAACGGATTTCGATGATTTGCGTGCCAATCGAATAGGAATTTTCCTAATATTTGTTAAACATGTTCTAGATTACGATTCCTCAATCCGTAAATGGTTTAAATCTCCCTCCGTTTGCATCTATTTCAAGGGCGAGCAATTGAACACGCGTCTGCTAAGCAATTGATAATGATGATGATCGTCCCGCCTCCTTCCCCTACAGAGATTTGAGCAAGACGTGTTATCTAAAAGATAATTTAGTTATTTTCTTCAGCATTGAAATCAGTTAGGCAAACAAAAAAAAACAACGAACTTATTTTATTTACAGATATAAGTTCAAAAAATTGCAATGTCAAATGACAAGCCAATACTCAGTCATGTCCGCCACAGAGCCGATGCGGTCCCGACAAGGCCCTTGCAGCCAAGTGGTCCACCAGAGCACAAGCCCAACCGCCAGCCTTGTATTGGATTGACTATGAATATCCTCATCCAGAGAAATCGAGAAAATTTCCGGAACGAAAAATTTCTAGACCGGCACTTAGAAAACTTTCAATTTAATATCCTTTATATCTGTGCTAGGCGCGCGACGCTCAAACTTACTCAAACTTATGTAGACTACTTTTATTTTTTTTTAACTAATTGAATATAAAAACAACAAAATAAAAATAAAAATAGTCCATCATCACCAGGATCATGACGGACATAATGAAAAGGACATAAATACAAATTAAAAAAAAATATAATTTAAAAAATGAAGTAGTTTACATAATATAATCCGTTCAAAAAAAAACTTCGTCAGGATGATTGAAAATATTAAAAACAAACTGCAAAAAATCCCACATTAAATTATCCGTTCTTATAAAACTTCGTCAGTAACAATCTTCGTCATTAAATTTAAAAATATATCGGTCGGCTGTTAATGAAACACAGCTTTCACGTGTGAAATACAGTGCCTCTTAAATTCTGTAAGTGTTGTTGCATGTTTAATATGGCTTGGCATCGAATTGACCACATTTATACCTTTGAAATTCAACAAATTTTGTGAAGCACATGTCAAGTAATTGGGTGTTCTCAGTTCATTCGCGTTTCTTGTGTTATAACTGTGAGAGTCATTTCCTCTTTCAACTCGATCACACAAATATCGAGACAGCAAACCTTTAACTACTCTGAAAATGAACATCATAGTTAAATAAACAATCCTTTGCTTAACGGATAACCATTGCAGAGCGTCCAACATTAAAGATGAGGAAGTGAATCTGTTACATTTTAGTATAAACCGCATTATTTTATTTTGCAAACGCTGTAATATCGATATTTGTGTTTCATTGGCCAGAAATAAAATGGAAGAGTAAACGTCTAAATGAGGAGAGATGATTGATTTGTATAGCTGTATTTTGCTGCAAATAGTTAAATCGTTTTTCAATCAGCATAAGATTCCATACCTATTGGCAATTTTCTTGATGACATTGTCAATGTGAGTGTTGAACTTGAGTTTGTCATCAATAATCACGCCAAGATATTTAATTTCCCGAACGCGATCAATAGTCTCATCATCAATAACAATAGAGACGTTTTCATTTGAACGATTACCATATATTTCGTTTTACTTATGTTCAATTTTAATTGCTTATACTTCAACCATCTACTTAAAGAATGCAAATCTCCATTTAAATGTGACGCGACCTGATTTAAATCATTAGCTGCAATGAATAATACAGTATCATCTGCAAAAAGATTGATATCACAAAATCGTAAAACTCGTCGTATGTCATTATGTACATAATAAATAAAATGGGCCCTAATACACCTCCCTGAGCTACTCCAAGATTATTCCCTACGGGGCTGGAAATGAAATCGTTAAAAATAGTCCGTTGAGTTTTGTCATACAAATAGCTTTCAAACCATTTATATGCAGTACTCGTAATTCCAAAGCGCTAATTCGTGTTCAACAACAGGGGCCTAGAAGTTGTCTCGAAAGCGCGTTTTAGATCCATGAAAACAGCAATGATGGTGTCTTTACATTCTATATTATCTTTCTGATATCCCGATTGTTCTGGTATCATCAAAGTGTTATGATTTAAATATTTCAACAGCTGGCCTTTAACAACTAATTCCAATATTTTCTCTAATGTGTGCAACATGTTGATGGGATGAAACTCTTCGGCTTCAATCGTTCCAGCAATCTTTTGAATACGGACTATCAGGGATTCCTTCCACACCTGAGGTACATGCCCAGTTAGTAAAGATTTATTGATAAGGTCCAGCAAGATGTAGTCAATAACATGAAAGCAATCTTGAATAACTCTAGCATTAACACTATCTACTCCAGCCGTTTTTCCTAAAGAAAAACAAATAGTTCTAAGTTCATTTAATGTAATCGGGTGAAAACTTTCAAAACCACAATTACTATTAATCGGCTGTTTTGTTTCATCAGGTTCATCGACCAATTCAATAGATTGATTGATCAATGAAACACGATTGACAAAATAATCGTTAAATTTAGAAGCTATTATCTGTTCAGACTGTTCAAGTGTGCCATCAAAAGTTGTGGACTGCGGTTTGCTATTGTTAGGTTTCAAAAGGGATTTCAAAATTTTCCATAACTCTTTGCTGTTGCTTTGATGTCGATCACTCTTCCTCTGAATATATTCACAACGAGTTTTCTTAACAGATTGTGAATATCTATTGCGCGCGTTCGTGTACATATTCCAATGATTTTCATTATTAGTTCTACGAAATTTATTGTACCACCTGTCTCTCTTACGTTTGATACGCAAAAGATCCAAATTGTACCAGCTGTTCGAGTTTTTCACACATACAAACTTTTGCGTAACTAATCGATTGGTACACGTTTTCAAGACATCAGTTAGAACAGCTGCTGATTCATCTAAATTACTCGTCCCGATCGTGGGCTCAGAATCTCAGAACTGTTCATTTTTTTTTATCCCATTTATTTATTTAAGGCTCATTAGCATTTTAGCTGTAACAGAGCCGAATTTCAATCGTGTACATGTCACATGGTTATCATATCTATAATTAGCACATTACACAGTTGCCATTCGCCAGTATTCCGTCTATACCATTACACATGGTACATTCACACAGTAGCCATTTAGGCGTAAGGGTATTCTTTCTGTTCTTCCATTATCCAGTTGGACCACCGGACAGCGGAGACAGTTGATTGATCATTGTTGAGTTATTTATAGAACAGTAGCCCGATGTGTCTGGCAGAGCAGAGCAGTTGTATGGATGAATCGATCTTATTTCGACCGTGGAGCGATCTCCATCGCTGATGATTGTTGCGTGGACGTAGCTATTCTGTAACAACACAAAGATGGTCAATGAGGGCCCTGAGTTTTGAACTCACGATCGATCGCTTACTAAGCGAACGCGCAACCAATGTGGCTACGGAGACCCCCAGAACTGTTCATTGACAATGTTCTAAATGGCTTTTTACATGGATAAAAGTGAATGATGATCATAATTTTATCAATTATAACAGTAACAAGCACGCTGAAATTTAGATACAATGTTCGTTCTACGGCCACTGTGGAGAGAGGAAATATTGCAATTCAAGCTCCGCCCGATGGAAATTTTCTCACACGACCTCAGCGTAAAACCAGATTTTTCAATTTCTATTAACCTGTTTTGATCCTGCCAGTGACTGGTTTATATCGATATTGAATCATGCTGCAAACGAAACCGTGGTGCAATTTGGTTCGCATCCTCAAATACATAGTAGAACTCGATGAAATGATGAAATGAGTGTTGGGTTTCATGTCATTTCATACTCGCACTTGTGTATTCTTACACACACACACACACACACACACATATTGTTAGTTCATCTTGTGTATTTGGAATAATGGTGGTGATGGCACAAACAGATAATCGTCCCTGAACGTGTGTATGTCAACTGGAACCGTTACCCTTATAGTTTAACACCAAGAAGAAAATTAACGCTGTCGACGCTTGCTTACTATTCTTGTGAGGGGAATAATGGATTTAAATATATATATGGTAGATTCTCCAAAACCACGGCTCATTCTACACCATTAAAACATTCTACTAAAGATTTTTTTTTCAAAAGCTTCGATTCATTCTTAAATAATACCCGAAGTGATAAACACGCGAATTGAATAATATAATTTCATAGGAAATGTGGTTGTCTCCCAGACACAAACTCTTCCAATTTCGATTATGAAGAGTGCGAAGATCCTCGAGGTGGTATTCACCTTTCACCATTTTGAACGGATACGATGAATATTATGCTTATCGCAAGTCTACCATGGCAAATGAAACAGAGACCGAACTTCAAAAATATGAAAACATGAAAGTCAATCGAACAAATATCGGAAAAATGCCATTTAATATGAGGTTTATGTGGGTCCTCGAACGCTCGCTCAGTAAGCGGATGCGCAACCGTTTTGCAATGAATTCCCTTCTACCTGCCTGGAGAAATATTGTTAACCGATCGCTGGCTAGAGCAGAAGTATAGTAGGCATCGGTGAATGATTCATATGTCATTCATGTTCATTGTTTTCTGATTTGGCACCCTTATTAAAAAAAGGTCCTCCTACGTCAAGTATTTATCAAGTATTTATTGAGGGCCATGAACATTCGAAAGACAATTTTGCATTTTTGAAATATGACGCATGGATGTTGTTTTTAAATATTCCGAATTATTATCTAACACAAATTCATACTCTGTGATTATTGATTCTACAGAATGGAACGAGTAAAGTGTTTTTTTTTTCATATTTTCGCTTCCAAATTCCCATGTAGGGGAAGGGGGGGGGGGTAAAACGGACACGTTAAGAAGTACTTCAATTATATCTTTGAAAACTCATGTTTCCCAAAACTTTGATGCAGTTTCTTGCAATTAAATATACTGTTTTCTACCTAATTGGCCAAATATTTTACAAAAAAACAGTAAATGGGCTATATCTGTGGTATAACCACAAGGGTGACGTAGGACTATCGTTGATTTAGTGATCATTTGTTTTTAGTTGTTTCTGAATCAATTCTGAATGAATGAATAAATTAATATTTGGGGGACTTCGAAAACGAGAGCGTTACGTTGGAGGCACAATATTCAGAAATAGAAGCAATCACACAAAAGTTGTATAATACATAATACATTGCTTGTATTGTGATATATTTTGTATTCCATTCCCAATAGACAAAATATCTGTTGCATCAAATCAGTCTACATAATTTTCGCGTCCGCTCATCCTTTCTCACAACACCCATTTCTCGTTTGAGAAATTGTTGAGTAAACATCGTTTTCCAGTGCGCGTAGAGCGGGAAGTCCTTCTCAAGATTCATTGCACCTCTAATAAATTGCCGAAAGACGTGGTCTTACGTTGATCGTACTTGATTGGAAAATCACAAAACCAAATGTATTTGGTCGAAGTATTATATGGATAGAAAACATTAAAATAAACTCTTTCGCTCGAATGTATTCTTCAATTCCATGGGGAACTGGCAGATTATTTTTTAGCAACGATGGCATCTCTCCGGTATCTTCTCGATGCTGGATAGCAACCAAACGAAAAAAGGTTCCTCGCGTGTATGTGTGTGTGGCGGCTGCTCCGAAGTCTCAAGCGAAACCGTTCTTCGATGCTGATATTCGCTTGGTCGCCTTTTCAGTGGCATTACTCTCCAGGCTCTTCGTGACACCGTTTATCAGCGCTTTCATGATGAACGAAATTAGCTCCATCATACAGCGACAACATGTTCCAATCGCTGTTCAATCATAACTGAGTGGATTTGGTTGGTTGGTTGTTGAATTATAGAGGCTTTAAACTCATAGAGTTCATTCGCCTCTAGAGTGGATTTCTGAGCGGCGCTCGCTTATATATCGATTGGTGATTTCTAAGACTGTTTTGAAAGCAATTTTAAAGCTATTGAAACAAGTTTTTGGATCGAAAAGTAACAAGTAAATATATAACGCGTAAACATTTTATCTTTGGAATGAAGTGTTCATCATACCATTTCGTTCAGTTGTTTAGGAGCTATTAACGATCAAAATCTCGGTCTCCGACGTAACGCTTTCGTTTTCGAAACTTTGATTTTACACCCCGGTATAGAAATGAAAGACGTAGTCCTACGTCAAAAGTGTTTTTCAAACAACATTACAATATTGTTTTTCGATGCATATAGTGGTAATATGAACATATAGTGGGAGGAATATGGGCAGGTTTGTAATATATGAAGCGTAGAGGTTTGTCGATCGCGAGAGGAATAATTTTATTCGACCAAGGTCTGAACTCGTCACGAATGTCCGTTAAATGATGAAAAAATCGAATTAATCAACCTAGAAGTGATATCGTGCTATTCAGCAGTACTAAATAGTCCACATTTGGCGATTTGATTTCCGTTTATAAACGCAGGGCATTCCTTAGGAAAAGATGAAACAGATTGCCAAAAAGTACGTTGGCAAACATAGAGAAACGTGAGATTGAACAAAAGCGAAATAATTTTTGATCGAATAAAACAAAGTCATTCCAAGGGGTTTAATGTGGAAACTTGAGGTAAGCTAGGGATAGCTCAATCGGAAATACTTGTAAATTCATCTTCTCAACGGATAATTATATCAAGATTTTTCTGTGTTGTGGCGGATCTCATTGCAGATTCAGGTTGACACGTTTATACCCCAGGTTGAATGTAGGGCCTGAAGTATCGGCTGGAATTAGGCTTAGGTTTGCTCAGCTGTCTGGTCTCGAAAACGATTAACAGACCGTTGTCGGGTATCCTGTGAAGCGGGAATTCCTTTGTAAATTCTAGGCTAATGCTGACATAAAGGGTGTGTCACATCAAATTGCATCACGGAAAAAACGCTGTAGAAATTCGCCCAGTAGACCGATCCTATTGAAAATTTTAGACAGTAAAATAAAAACTATTAAACAACTTTTGGCATTTTCTTTTTATTCATACTTCGAGCCCAAGCCCGTATGCTCGCACCTTCCTCTTTACCCCGTCCATAAGGTTCTGTACAACGTCAGGTTGTAGTTTTTTTCGAACAGAAATCCATTTTCTCTTGAAGTCCGCCTCCGATTTGACAACTTGTGGGTTCTTCCGGAGGGAAGCTCCGGCGCGTTGGGCGGGTTCATTTCCTTTGGCACGAAGGTAACCCCGTTGGCTTCGTACCACTCCAACACGTCCTTTGAATAGTGGCACGAAGCGAGATCCGGCCAGAAGATGGTTGGGCCTCCGTGCTGCTTCAATAGTGGTAGTAAGCGCTTCTGTAGGCACTCCTTAAGGTAAACCTGCCCGTTTACCGTGCCGGTCATCACGAAGGAGGCGCTCCGCTTTCCGCAAGAGCAGATCGCTTGCCACACCATGTACTTTTTGGCAAACTTGGATAGTTTCTGCTTGCGAATCTCCTCCGGAACGCTGAATTTGTCCTCTGCGGAGAATAACAACAGGCCCGGCAGCTGACGAAAGTCCGCTTTGACGTAGGTTTTGTCGTCCATTACCAGGCATTGCGGCTTCGTCAGCATTTCGGTGTACAGCTTCCGGACTCGCGTTTTCCCCACCATGTTTTACCTTTCGTCGCGGTTAGGAGCCTTCTGAACCTTGTATGTACGCAGGCCCTCCCGCTGCTTGGTCCGCTGGACGAATGAACTTGACAAATTCAGCTTATTGGCGACATCCCGGACCGAACTTCTCGGATCACGTCTAAACTGCTTAACTACGTGCTTGTGATCTTTTTCACTCACGGAGCATCCATTTTTGCCGTTCTTCACCTTCCGGTCGATGGTTAGGTTCTCGAAGTATCGTTTTAGTACTCTGCTGACCGTGGATTGGACGATTCCCAGCATCTTACCGATGTCCCGATGTGACAACTCCGGATTCTCGAAATGAGTGCACAGGATTAATTCACGACGCTCTTTTACGTTCGACGACATTTTTCCATATTTACGAAAAATTGACAGTGAAGCATGGCCAACGTGATCTATACACTTATAACTCTTATGATTATAAGCGGAAGCTGAAGATATAATTCTACAGCGTTTTTTCCGTGATGCAATTTGATGTGACACACCCTTTAGGTATTGGGTTCAATTCCTGATCGGTCAAGAATTTTTTCGGGTAGGAAATTTTCTTGACATGCCTTGGGATATGTAAAGTGATGGGCCTGAAGTGTCGGCTAGAATAAGGCTTGGGTTTGCTCAGCTACTAGAACTCGGAAACGATCGCAATTGTAGGCCGTGGCCGGGGATCTGATAAAGCAGGATTTCCCTTGAAAATTCATGGCTAATACTGACATAGGCATTGGGTTCAATTCCCGATCGGTCTAGGGTCTTCCCAGGTTGGAAATTCTCTCGACATGCCATGAAATGAATACTTTAGACAAAGGCTTAAATTGTTCTGTCGATTAGTAATCTATGTCTGCAGGATAACCAGTCCGTTTTCTTTTCAATTTAATGTGCTCACTGGTTAGTATGATGTAATAAACTCAGTAACTCAATTATTATCAATAAGATAACTCGTCCCGCTCAAGCCTTTGTAGGGGAAAGAGGTGGGACCATCATCATCATTTACTTTTCACATTTTATCTCACTCCCACTGGCAACTGTCCGTTTTACCCCACCAGTACAATTATTTCAATAATTTAAATTTTCCACTCAAAAATGAATTTACTTTTCCGTACATAAAGTCTGCTTCATTTAATATTGGAACAAATTCTTTTGCTCATTGTGGCGCTCCTAGTGGACGGATTTGGAAACTTTTTTCACCCACGTGTCGGGAAATTCATTACCTTTCACCATGTATTTATGTCATAACACCAAACGATAGCATTTTGTAAACAACCGCCATGGAAGCCGAACGGAGAGATAAAATTGTGCACAGTTTTCTTGAAAATCCATTGTTGTCGGCATCTAAGCTAAAAATGCTTAAAATGCCCAGAAATACCGTATGGCGTGTTATCAAGCAGTACAAGGAAACATTGACGACGGCTCGGAAGCCGCATTCGAAGCGTCGGAGTGGAACTGTCGACCGGAAACTGCGTGGGAAAGTCATCAAGGCCGTTAAGAGGAATCCCAATCTTTCAGACCGCGATTTGGCCAATAAGTTCCAGGCCGCTCACAGTACGGTGCGACGAATTCGTCTCCGGGAAAAAATAAGGTCATTCCGAGCCAGCAAACAGCCAAATCGGACGATGAAGCAGAACAATGTGGCCAGAATCCGTGCTCGAAAGCTGTACGACTAAGTGCTGACCAAGTTCGACGGATGAGACCTACGTGAAGGCGGACTTTGGGCAAATCCCAGGTCAAAAATTTTATTTGGCGACGGCTCGGGGGGATGTACCTGCAAAATTTAAGTTCGTGTTTGCGGATAAATTCGCCCGCAAGTACATGATTTGGCAGGGGATATGCAGTTGTGGACAGAAAACCAAAGTCTTTCTCACTGACAAGACAATGACATCAGAAATCTACAAAAAAGAGTGCCTACAGAAACGGATTCTGCCGTTTATTCGTGCCCACGACCGTCCAGTAATGTTTTGGCCGGACCTCGCAAGCTGCCATTACAGCAAAACGGTTATGGAATGGTACGCAACGAACGGGGTCAACGTAATACCGAAGGACCTCAACCCCCCAAACTGCCCCCAGTTCCGGCCGATAGAGAAATACTGGGCAATCACGAAGCGGAGGCTTAAGGCAAAGGGAAAACTTGTTAGGAACATGACTCAAATGAAGAACTTGTGGAATCAAATCGCCAAAACGGTGGACGAAAAGGGTGTGCGCCGCCTAATGTGCCGTATTACGGGAAAAGTACGAGAATTTCTTCGAAACAGCAATGAATAATTTTTTTTATTTTTTTTTTATGAAAGAGTAAAGAAAATGCTACATTTGTATGAAAAACAAATTATGAATTCGTTAATAAATGACTGAACTACACGCAATTGTTAGTGTTCCAATATTAAATGAAGCAGACTTTACCTAATATTGCTTCTAGATTTCTGCTCAACATACGTTCCGAAGAATAAAGGTACAAACAATATGTACGAAAGCAGAGAAACAACTGGCGAACATGTACCTCTTATTCATCTTCTTTGGATTACTCACAGACTGTGCGTGTTTCTGTAATATTACTATTATGTATTTTTAGGCGTTATTGGTATTTCTTTAACTTTATTCAGTTTTAATAGTCATTTAATTCAGCCACCCTATTGATTCTCTGTCAGACCGTATGCGCGAGTATAGGAGGGCTAATGGTGACTAGTACAGGACCATGATCACGACTTTTCGAACCATCATTAAGTGCTCTCAGTATAAAGGAGGGATGGTTCCATCGGTGCGACATGACAAACCGCGTGTGTCACAATTGATTTAATGAAATGAACGTTCGACTGAGGAATAATTTCACTTAATGGACCCATAAGCTCCGAGATAATGCGATTTTTGTAGGGCTATGTAAAGTCTCTGGTTTCACATCGATAAGCAGCAGACGATTGCCATCTTGAGAAACAACATTTGCCATGTTATCACTAATATACTGCTGCGAAAAGTGATGAGAAATTGGACTTCCAAATTAATTTTCGAATAATGCCAAGTTCATGGTAATTGAATCCATTTTTGGTGTTTCATTTCAATATTATGTTCAATGCTTCCGAAAAAAGGGTGTACAATAGGGTACCAATGCATGTATGGGAAAAAATCGACCCTGAAATTTCAGAAAGTTACCCTATACAAAATGTTCACCACCTCGAAAAAATACCCTACGCCAAATTACAGCTCAATTGGACTTAAAGGAGTGGCGCAAAGCGGTTAAATTTTGAGATTTTTGGAAATCGAAAAATCACCCAAGGGGGGAGTAAAGAAAATCGGGGTTTTCGAAAATTTTTTTGATGCCAAATGTCTTGAAATGGCTTGAAACGTCGAGATGTAGTGTCCTCCCGAAAAAATTTTTTTTTTCAAAAATCGGCACTCTGGGACTTAGTTTTTTTTGGAATACGAAACGAAAAGTATGGTTTGGGGTGCCAAAAAAAATAGTTATCTCGATTTTCATTCGGAACTTGCTACGAAATGTTGATTTGCACAACAATATACACTATGCAAAATATTAGCTCATTCGGACTTCATTTACTGGTGTCACGAACGTTAAAATTTGAGTTATTTTTGAAAAACGAAAAATCACCGAAAATCGAGGTTTAAAAAAAATTTGATGCCAAATGTCTCAAAATTGCATCACACGTTGAGATTTACAGTTATCTAAAAAAATTTTTTTCAAAAATAGATTTTTCAGGCGGAAAAATAAAAAAACACATTTTTTTAACAAAAAAAAAATCGAGATAACTGTAAATCTCGACAAGTAATGCAATTTTAAGACATTTTGCATATTTTTTTTTTAAAACCCTCGATTTTCGGTGATTTTTCGTTTTTCAAAAAAAAAACTCAAATTTTAACGTTTGTGACACCAATAAATGAAATCCGAATGAGCTAATATTTTGCATAGGGTATATTTCGTAGCAAGATCCGAATGAAAAATCGAGATAACTATTTTTATTGGCACCCAAAACCATACTTTTCGTTTCGCATTCCGAAAAAAAAGTCCCAGAGTGCCAATTTTTGACAAAAAAATTATTTCGAGGTGACACTAGATCTCGATTTTTCATGCCATTTGAGACATTTGGCATAAAAAAAATCGAAAACCCCGATTTCCTCCCCCCTTGGGTGATTTTTCGATTTTCAAAAAAAATCAAACTTTGACCGCTTTGCGCCACTCTTCCTTAAGTCCGATTGAGCTGATATTTTGCATAGGGTGTTTTTTCGAGGTGGTGAACATTTTGTATAGGGTAACTTTTTGAAATTCGAGATGACCATTTTCATTGGCACCCTACTGTATATAATATATATTTGGAAGTTTAAAAAAAAATACGTTTGTGAGAAAAATGAACTTTAATTTTCAAAATAGCTTTTTATCAGCGAATTTTTTTCCCAAAATTTTTTTGGTATATTTTTGTGAAAATTTAAACTATTTCCTACATTTTATCCTTTGAAAAGAAAAGTATCATAGTTTTGAGTTATCAATTTTTGTAAAAAAATAAGAAAAAAGTTTGACTATTTCCAAAAAGTAGTCTAATTCTTTTTCGAATATTTCATGTACACAAAGTTGCTTAAATGACCCATGTCTTTACACACACAACGTTTTACTACAATCATAGATGGTGCTGCCAACTCGTAAGACGAGTTGGCATGAAATTCGTCTAATATGGATTTGGACAATATGTGGTTTCAATAGGACGGCGCCACAAGCCACACAGTGAATTTAACAATCGATTTATTGAAAACCAAGTTTGGTGAGCGTATTATCTCACGAAATGGCTCAGTCAATTGGCCGCTTCGGTCGTGCGATTTGACGCCGTTAGACTATTTCCTGTGGGGCTACGTCAAGTCTATGGTCTATGCCAACAAGCCAGCGACAATTGATGAACTTCGTACGAATTTCGAATATCGAATATTTTTTTCCTTTCTGTCAACACTAGTTTGGGTGTAGTAGGATATTAAGAAATATAAATATTCCGATTTTCTTTTGATGGAATCGCGATTTTTTTTCGAATACCTTGTATCTGTTCTTGGAAACTCCATTGGTTCCATCTTTTCTCCATATCCGTATTCCTTGCAGCTTGCCAATCTTTTCCAGCTTCAGTTCAACAATTTTCCAGTATTTTTGCTATTTTTGAGCCTGACCTCAATGCTTGGATTTTCGACGTGGATGTTGAGAATCAATTTCTTTGTTCGACTTACATCTGTCACAACCTTTATAAATAGGAATTGAAATCGTAACGAAGCTTTCAACATCGAAAAAGAAGAACTTTACACAAAATCTGTTGTCGAAACAATAGAGAACATTCTAATAGGAGCGCTGTAATAAATAAAAATCACATTTGATCACTGATCATCCGCAACTCCGCCTGCGAATGACGGATCTCAATAATAGCATGTCCGAATAAGAACCTGAAATTATTGAGAAACTAGAGCAGTGGGTCCAAAGCCCCAGAAAAGGAGGATGGTTGTAATAGCTGTTATCCATGGTTATTATGGAAAGGAAGTAATGGATAAACCCCTAAACCAAGGTGTGAAGCGACCCGTGCCGAGGGATGAATGGTAGGGGGGGTTTTAAACCTTGCCGGTAACGGAGCCTGTGGAGCACCAGGGCACCCTCCACAGTATCGTCTGCCCTTGCTGCATTAAGCCGGTCACTGATGCAGTGGACCTTCTTTACCGCGAGACTCGTGGGACTATGAATAATCCACATCCAAATGAATAAAACGAGCGGTCGAAAATAACGCAGAACACTAAGGTTCTGCAAATAAATCTCCATCACGCTAAAGCAGCGTCTAGCGTGCTGTCTAGGAGGTTTATTGAAGACACTATGGATTTAGCTTTAATTCAAGAGCCTTGGGTCCACAAAGGAAGAATACTTGGTATTCATACTGGTTCATGCAAGTTATTCTACGACGACAAGCATGACTCCCCAAGAACTGCTGTTCTAGTAAAAGCAAATATTAAACGCTTTCCTATAACAGAGTTCATTCAAAGGGACATCGTCGCGATCAGAGTTGAGATACCAACCGCCAAGGGAAGATCCGACATAATAATTGTGTCGGCTTATTTCCCTGGTGACGTACCTGAGGCACCTCCCCAAGAGGTTGCGGCGTTCGTAAATTATTGCAGAGAAATCAAAAAAGACTTCATCATCGGCTGTGATGCCAACGCTCATCACACTTTGTGGGGTAGTACTGACATAAACAGTCGAGGTGACTGTCTTTTAGAATTTCTCTCTTCAAACAACATTGACATTGCCAATATAGGCAATGAACCAACGTTTATAAACGCTATCAGACAAGAAGTCCTGGACCTAACACTGTGCAGTCTGGTAATTTCTTCGAAAATACACAACTGGCACGTTTCGGAAGAGGCGTCGTTGTCTGATCACAGACACATTATCTTCGAATGGGATGGTGGCTTGACAGTACAGAGAGAATATCGTGATCCAAGAAAAACCAACTGGGAACGATATTCACTTGAACTCGAGTCAGAAACTCTTAACACAAGAATAAGGTCGATTCAACAGCTCGAATCAACTTCAAAAGAAATAAATGATACGATAGTTTCTGTCTACAACAGTAATTGTCCACTTAAGAGAGTTTCTTCGACAAGAAACGTTCCATGGTGGAATAAAAGGCTCGAGCGGCTACGTAAAACAGCGCGGAAGCTGTTCAACAGAACTAAAATTAATTCGGATTTGTCTCAATATAGGAGCGCCCTAACCGAATATAACAGAGAACAAATACGATCTAAACGAAAATCTTGGGTAAATAACTGTGAAAGCATTGAAAGTACCCCAATCGTTGCAAGACTAAGCAAGACTCTTTCAAAAGAACACTCGAACGGGCTAGGTTCCCTCAAAAAGGACAACGGTTCGTTCACAAAATCTCTCTCAGAAGTATTAGACTTACTGATGAAAACTCACTTCCCGGGATCTACATCGGTTCATTCTGATACCAGTCCTAGCTACAACCGCGACATGAAATGCTCTCGTAGGTATTCTCAAAGTGCAAAGGATGTCGCAAAGATAGTTGCTGGAATGGTTTTCACGAGGGCCAGAGTAGAAAGCGCGGTGAGATCCTTTCAACCGTACAAATCCGCAGGTGCAGATGGAATTTTTCCAACCCTGATTCAAAAAGGAGAATCTAAGCTGATTCCATCTCTAATCGAGATTTTTAAGGCAAGTCTGATACTAGAGCACATTCCTTCCACATGGAGACTCGTTAAAGTGGTCTTCATTCCAAAAGCTGGGAAACGTGATAAATCAATCATTCAGACCAATTAGTTTATCATCAATACTGCTGAAAACTATGGAAAAAGTATTATATGAATACAAAAAGTCTGTATTCATGTCCAAATGCCCTTTATCTAAATACCAGTTTGCCTATCAATCAGGCAAATCCACAGTCACAGCGTTACACACGCTTGTGACTAAAATTGAAAAATCTCTTTCGTCAAAAGAAACTTCATTATGTGCGTTTCTTGATATCGAAGGGGCTTTCGACAATGCTTCTTATGTATCAATGGCACAGGCTATGAGAAGATGACAGTTCGATGACTGCATAGTCGAATGGATCAAAGGCATGCTCACAAATAGACAAATCACCTGGTAGCTGGGTGGGTCGTCGACATCTGTGATTGCAACGAAAGGTTGCCCACAAGGAGGGGTTCTATCACCTCTACTTTGGTCACTGGTGGTTGACAACCTTCTGATTAGTTTGGAGGCGAATGGTTTCGAAACCGTGGGTTTTGCTGATGATTTAGTCATAATGGTACGTGGCAAATTCGACGAGCAGGATGCAGATGGCCTTAAACCTTACACAATCATGGTGTATCAAAGAAGGTCTGAGTATAAATCCCTCAAAAACAACAATTGTTCCTTTCACCAAAAAGAAGAAACTGCATCTGCAGACTCTAAATCTTGGAGGAGAGGAAATAAAATTCAGCGTTTCAGTGAAATATCTAGGCTTAATCCTAGACGCTAAAATAAACTGGAACGCACACTTAGATGCAATTATCAGTAAGGCCAACATTGCCATATGGGCATGTTCTAAAATGATAGGCAGAACATGGGGCCTGAAACCAAAAATGGTTATGTGGGTCTATACAGCAATTGTGCGGCCTAGGATAACCTATGCCTCATTAGTATGGTGGTCAAAGACTAAGGAGACTGTAGCTACAAAAAAGCTAAACAAACTCCAACGACTGGCATGCGTTGCTGTAACAGGAGCAATGCGAAGCACACCCTCAAAGGCATTGGAGACTATCCTTCACTTGTTACCTTTGGGTCAACATGTTCAGCTAGAGGCTAATAGAAGCGCTCTAAAGCTAAAAAGATATAAAAAAATATTAGACGGGGACAAAACTGGTCACTTGAGCATCCTGAATCTCTTACCCGTTGGACCGACCTCAGAGATGAACAGCGATTGGATGGAACCAAGGACCAATTATGACATTCCATACAGAGTGATTGAACTTTCTCGTTCAGTTTGGGATGAGGGTGGTCCCGATGTTCGTAATGGTTCAATCCTGTTCTATACCGATGGGTCGAAAATGGGTAACAGAACAGGTGCTGGAGTGTATGATCCCAGAATAAAAATTTCTGTAGCTATGGGCAACTGGGCAACAGTTTTCCAGGCAGAAGTAGCTGCAATAATAGAATGTATAAATGTCTGCCTTAAAAGAAATTATAGACATGCTAACATTTGCATCTCCTCAGACAGTCTAGCAGCACTTAAAGCCCTCAATGCTTTCAAGTGCTATTCAAAAATTGTCTGGAAATGCATTTGCCTTTTACGACAACTGTTTCAGAGAAGTTCGGTACAACTGTACTGGATTCCTGGCCATTGCGGTATAGAGGGAAATGAACAAGCAGATGAACTCGCAAGACGCGGCTCAAGCTCACCCTTCACTGGTCCAGAACCATTCTGTGGAATTTCTGAATGTGTGTTGAAGAGTGAGCTGAAGAAATGGGAAGACCGGGAAGTAATGGCCAACTGGATGGCTGTACAACTCAACCAGTCAAAAAAATTTATCACGCCGAGTATTAAAATTACTCAACAATTGCTGAGTCTTAATAAGAAAGACTTCAGCACATTCACTGGTCTTATAACAGGACACTGTCCGAGTAAATACCATCTCAAAAACATAGGTTCAGTGCAAGATGATATTTGTCGCTTTTGTAATGCCGAAAGCGAAACCTCGGAACATTTGCTCTGCAAATGCGGAGCACTAACAAGACGCAGACTTCAACACCTTGATAAGGCTATTCTGGAGCCCAAGGAAGTTTGGTCTGTGTCGCCGATCAGGACTATAAATTTTATCAAACAGATTATTCCTGATTGGCACCTATCTCGCAATAGCTTTCAGTGTACTTCTTCATCAATAAGCAGTAGATAAGCTTGAAGCGTAGTACAAAAAATGGGGCATACCACAATAGTTCAAACTAATGGACGCAGTGGTTCACACCCAACAAGGGAAAAATCCGCGTTATCCTCGATGATAATCAAGACTTCTTTGTACATAGTTAAATCTGAAACATATTCAGATTGTTCAAAATAAAACAAATTTGAACGAAATACGTTTTGCCAGCTGTTAAAATGCACTCAAATAATGCACAATTCCAACCAGCATGGGAAAACCTCATTCTCATCCAACCAGGGGCCGTGTTATTATTTGCAATCTCTTTTTTTTGTGACGGTATTTGTTTACCCACGGCAATGAACGTTATCCAGCGTATTTCAGCGCAACCGTCATCCCCACTTCAGTTTTTGGGGGGCGATACAACACAAATAAACAACCGCGAAAGCTTCGTCAGCGAATGAATGCAGCATGAATGAATGAACAGATAAAAATGGCCAAGAGGTGGCGAAACAAGCGACAGATTGCGTGCGTTGATTTGCAGCGATTAATGTGTGCGAGTGACGTATTTCGCCGCCGTTTTCAAGAGGGTTGAACGAAGTTTACGGAGACGCGGAGATCGTTTCGCAGCACGTAGATAAAGTTGCGTTGTTTGGTTTCATAGCGGCGGCGGCAGCGTGGTTAGCAAACGAAAAGAGTTTTATTGACGCGTTATTTCCAATGGAACGAAATGAATCGACTGGTCGTGTAACTGTGTTTGTCCTCACGGATTTCGGTGCCAGCAACCGAGCACTCGAATAAACGATTCATAGCATCAGCTCGATGTGGGATTGGCGCGTTCAGCGAATCATTCAACCCAAATGGCGGCCCATTGACCCTGGTTTGCAACTTGTCAAACACTTTCGGAACTGAAAAAAAGATATGAGAAAAAAAACCGATCTCTTCATTCAACTTTCATTGCCCGAAACCGGAAACAAGAAACCATCCCTCATTTCCCGTGCACAAGGACGTGTCAATCACAATTTGATTGATTAATAAAAAAAAACCCAAAGTTATATCGATTCCTGTTCGAATGTGGTTCACCAATGTGTAGTATTGAGGGGGGAAATTTTCGTTCACACAAAACGTCCCAAGCGATCCTCCTCGCATCATTTACCGCAGAAAGCGTCATTTTCTCCACGAAGGCTGACACGCATCGATTGGGGTAATAAATCAATCCAATGAATAAATGTTGATCCTACAGTTAGTATGAGCAGCATCCCACCCTTCCGGTTCCCACTGGATCCGGCAGGGGCAGCAGGCGGTTTTCTCGCGAGAATTTTCAACAACTAGGTTTGGGACGGGCTGATTGATAATCTACGTCAATCCCGAGTTCAAGGACATCGATCCGGGTGGGATACAAAACATAACAATAGGTAAATTAAAAGCTTTTCATCGAGGAATCAATTTTAATCAAGCGGATGTCGTCTCGCAGCTCCCATTGTTTGCGCTCATCTGGGCGGGTTGTTTATTCACCATTCCGGGATTCATTGTCCCATCAGCCAGATAATGTCACTTTCGTTTAATGAGGGGAGAAAGGAAGCAGTTGGGTCGTGAAATTAGAATGTGATATTTAATGGCAGTGCCGGTTGATCTCTGTGGAATAATTTCCCGCCCAGAAAGAGGGACACAATTATGATTCATACATTGTTTGCTCGGAATGGTCCATAATCCGGGAATTGGGTATTGTGACCTTTTACTGTCGGTCTCTGACTGGGTCCAAATCCAACCGTAACACTCGAAGTTGGTCCGCTGCAATTATTACCCAAATTGGCTGTGTTTTATTGGCTCACCTTTGTTCTCTGTGTGCGGCCGCGTTTATTACCTCAGCACCGTATATCGGACTCGCAGCTATTAAGCAATGAGTCGTCGTCGCCGGCAGTGACGGTAACACCGAAACTAGGTAAACCAACGCACGGCGCTTGAGGGAACGTGAGTAAATCGCTGTCGAGACGACATATGATGGTGATGATGATGATGATGACGACGGTGGCAGTGGCAATGGAGGTGCAGACGATTACCTGTTCGTGTGGGGCTGTCGTATGTCGTATTCACCCGCCATCAACCCTTCCATGGCACCGTTCGGCGTGCGTAATGTGAGCTGAGCAGCACCGGTACGCGAAATGTCGAACTCTATGAGCATAACCAATGCTGCCTTTCATTCGAGCCCTTTTCCCGTGCCAAAAGGTGTGCTCCGACGAGTTCTGTGGCTACCATCGGGCATAAAAAATCAGATCTGATACTATGAATATAAACCACAATCAATTTGTTTCACACAATCGGCTGTCATAAAAATACTGATCAATGAAATAACAAATGAAGTGGTAAAATATGAATTAGATTCACTGAATATTATCCTCCATCCTCCAATGACATTCGAGGTGGTGCTATTAAGTAACGATATCGACGTTGCGACTTAAGCTGTACGCATGTACTAAACGCATACGACTGACGAGAGTCTCAGAGCCAGGATTACCATATTTACAAAAAAATCTGTATTTATACAGATTTTTTAGATTTTTCAAAATCTAGAATCTGTAGATACAGATTACAGATTTTTGGGATTCCAAACAGAATTCACAGATTGTTTTAAATAAGGTTCCAAAGGTAGTAAGGATTGTGAATATCTGAAAGAACCATTGATACAGTTTGACGCAGGATTACGTCTTTCGGGAACATATTGAGGTTATAAATTGGAAAAATTGAACATCGACCACTTCACGAAAATTGTCTATTTCGAGCGCTTATTTCTCAGTCATTTCACGATGAATTTATGAGATGTCGATCAATATTACAAACGATTTGAATACTCCCTATGGAGCTAATACAATATAGGTAATAAGAAAATTCCCAATAGTTCATGTATTCAAATTAAAGCTTGTCCACGTTAAATTTCGGACACTTTTCATTCAGTGTAGTTTATGAAATATTTCACTTACATGACAGCTGAAACCCTTTTCTTTATTTCGATGTCCAACATGTTTACCTTCTTCTTCGGTTTGGTAAAATGGCGTCGAATCAAGTGGAAGTACGCAAACGCATTTTGCGCGAACGGCAGCAAAATCCAACAGTGTCGGTACGCGATCTCGCCAAAAAGCTAAAACTGCCGAAGAGCACCGTGTTTAGTGTGTGCAAATCGTTTAATCCGCGCTTAACTGTGGATCGGAAGGTTGGAAGCGGAACAAATCGAAAAGTATGCTCCCGACAGATGGACCGAAAGGTGGTTGCCATTATTGAGAAACATCCCAACCATTCAGTTAGAAATGTGGCTCGAAAGGTTGGGAAATCAAAATCATGTGTACAAAAAGTGAAGCAGAGGCATGGACTGAAGGCGTACAAAGTGAAAAAGGTGCCCATCACGATTGCAAAATAAAAGCAAAATTTCACTGCAAAAAGCCGTGCAGAGGTGCTCTACATCCAGTTTTTGCGAAAAATATTCATGCACTTCAAACAGCTTCCGGGTCTCACTTTTTATACTGCAATGCGATGGAATGCCGTAGCCGAGTGTTCCCGAACCAAGAAGCAGTCTAAATTCCCTAAAAAAGTACTTTGTTTGACAGACAGTTGTGGCCGAATATCCAAATCTTTTGTCTTTACCGGCACTATCAACAAAGATGTCTACGAGCAGGAATGTCTCCAGAAGCGGTTGCTACCATTCATAAGAAGCCACGACTCTCCAACGTTGATTTGGCCAGATTTGGCCTCTTGTCACTATGCCAAATCCATCCTGGAATGGTAGAATGCACATGAGGTCAAATATGTGCCAAAAACAGTAAATCCACCGAACTGTCCAGAACTTCGCCCGGTGCAAAAGTACTGGGATCTGATTAGGGGAAACCATTCAAAACTAAGAAGAAAGCGAATGGCATTAATGATTGCAAGAGGAGATTGAAAAGCGCCGCCGCCAGCATATCTGAGGATACTGTACGCAACCTAATGGCAGATGTTCCCAAGAAAGTTCGTGAATTTTACAGACAACGTAATCAACATCGAAGTAAGCTTTCCTTGTTTTAGATATAAGTCAATTTTACTGAAATAAACAATCGGTTTTGTTGTATTACGAGAATTTTTATTTTACTGGCATCATCTTGGTGTCCGAAATTTAACGTGGACAGGCTCTACGTTGCAATGAGAACTTTTAATTTCTCAAGCATTTGCGTTGATCGCAATAATCAGTATGGTCACAAAATACTTACGATGCGATTGTTTGTGATTTTTTTTTAAGGATGGGATATATCATAAATTACGAATGGAAGAATTTTCATCTTACGGTATAGATAATTCCGTGGCTCGTCTGATTCAAATATAATAGATTGCCTGAACCTGTTTGTGATGAAATAAACATGCCGAAAACCATTTTGTTGAAATTCCAACCTACATTGGGCATTCATTGAAAGAAACTGATAGATTGGATGGATTTTTTGGACAACCCAAAGCGAACAAATGAGTTTAACTCAATTCAGCAAATAGTGGAGCTCAAATCATTGAATATTCTGAATTTATCTGTAACAAGATTGTTCTCACTGTAATCCGTCGTTGAACGTAGTCTATAGTTCAAGTTAAATACCAAACCAAACAGAGAAACGAGTTTTGCATTATTTGAACGACTTGATGACCAACTCTATTTTACCTTACGTCTCGCTATTGAATTCACACAGATCAACTAGCAAACCAGAACTCTTTACCTTACACTTTGGATAATATATGCCCAAAACAATACATCAAATCCCAGGATCAGATTTTGAAAATTTTGAGCAGCATCTAAATCTTCGTCGGAGTTGAAACTGTTTGAACGGGTACTGAACTGGACGAGAGCAGACAAATAACCATGTGCTGCAATGAATAAAAGTTCAAAGATATAAATACAAACATTCCGATTAATTTAATTAGCATCATAAATGCTATCAGAACCTGTCCTTATCCTAAGCACATGGCTTCATCCCTATTTAATATCCCTTTTTCTTTCTTTGCCATTTATCCATTATGCTACCTTTGAATTCATTACAAGCATTACATTTTTATGTGCGCTCAAGAATATGTTATAATAACAGTATTTATGTAGCGCAAATGCAAACATTTATGTAGCGCAATTACACCTCAATGAAGCATTGTGTTTTTCTACAATGTATATGCTTACTGACGCTACGTGGATCTCCTTCAAATATGCTAAACAATGATGAAAATTAGACTTATAAATGCAATACATATATCCATACAGATTTTCAGGAAAAGAACTGAGGCAAAAAGATTTCTTTAGGTCTAAAACACAGTTTTTATTATGGCAACTCTGCTCAGAGCACGTGTAAATATGCATAAAATCAAAATATTTTTTACTTTATCAATCTCACAATCGTTACTGAACATTTATTTCGATTTTTTAAAATCCAAAATACCTATCATGGAAAATTTCGTGGAAATTTCTTTAGAACGTGGTGCAATAATTTTGGTTTGCAATGAATGATATATTTCAAAACGAAAGTAAACCGGGAAAACGTAATGCACCAGGCAAATATATGCCGTCCGACGTTCGCGGTCAGACCTAACTGAAGGATTAAATCGAATGTTTCAATCGGGCACCGGGCGATCAACATAGATTTGCGTACGAGAGACCGCCGCCTCCGACGACGGGTCGGCGGTCGACTCGGAATCGCGTCACCCTGGCGGCTTGGGCCTTATCCTCGTTAAATCGGAATTTCGTCTCCATTTCATTGACCTCAGAATAAATTTTGAAAAACTAAAACCGGAAAAAATATTTATAATATAATAACGCTTCTTTCTCTGACGCTTTCATTTATACCCATGATGTTTTTCCTGCCCCAAAATATTTCTAGTCTACTTGTGATATTACACTTCTTCTGAATGGTAGTTTCTGCTTTTTCTTTTCTGGAGCGATTTTTTCCGGTCCCGCCCGGAAACGCATCGGTTTCAGCTTAATTGCTTGTTGCTTGTTGATGAAGAAAAGTTTTCTTGTTGGACATGTGCAACGTAATCTCCGTTCGAAACAGTTATCTAGTAAGGCAGGAAACAACTCAATGTTGACGTGGGAAGTATTTATCTTGACTATTGCTGTAGACAGTGTGTGACATGCTCAGTTCTGGCAACACGGCCATCGTCAGTTTGACTACTAGTGGGCTGGGCAATCGGCACCATCTTTTCAGCTGGCAGTCACTGTTCGGTTTCGGGCGGTTTCTGATGACCATGCGGACGCTCATGTGCACACTTTTTGGCGATCCTGACAGGAGCGAGGATCAAAAGAAATAATCGGAAACCGCCTATCTTTTGAGAAGTGATCCTTCAGGAGTTCTGCGTGGGAATTAGGTGACAAAAATTGCACGTTTCCGAAATGCATTGGTTTGTATGTGTACAAATGGGTAGTAATACCCTTTGGGGGAACAGCTCGAATTTACGGGCACTGAAATTCCACCACCGTGACAAAGACATGAGTGGTCATCACGGGACTACCCCGTTAGCAGAAGACTACAAGTACCAGAACTATCCTACCATGGAAGGCATGACCGCACAAAAAAATAATAACGATGATTTTGTTATAGAAGCGCGGGTAGGCGACCGTGCAGTAAAGAGGTTGAATGGACAAAAAAATGCGAATCGGGACGACCGCACAAACAAGTACGGCTCGGGACGATCGTATGAAAAAATGATAATGATAACAGTGCGGATCGGGACGATTGTGCTAAACGTTTCTAAACGTTTCCACAAGACGAAGGATTTATAAGTAATGACCAAATATTCTTTGCAAATTCATGTCTTTGGATGGAGTTCAATTCGAGAAAGAATTTGTGTTTATAGGAAGGGTTACATTGTTTCTAACAGATTAGACAGGATAACTTCTTTGTGACAACAGTATTAAGTGTCGATTCGAGTTTCACTGGTAGTTCAGTCAAACCTGGTTTTGTGTAATCCTTTTTTGTGCGAACTTATTTTTGTATGATTTTCTCTCCTATTATTTTTGTGCGGTATATGAGAAAGAACATATTTGATGAATTAACAGCCAATTAATTTTATTGAAGCTTATTGAAGGAGGCCATGAATTGATTTTATCATCAAGGTAGGTAGTAGGCAGCTTAATTAAGTAAAAAAACAAGAAGTGGGTTATATCTGTGATATAGCCGCAAGGTAGACGTAGGACTACCGTTGGCTCGGTAATCATTTATTTGAAATTGCATCTGAATCAATTCTTAATGAATGAATATTTTGAAAGATTGTTGAAAGTTTTTCTTGTAAGTGTGTGGGCGGATGAGTATAAGTATGGAATTGTTATTAACATAAAATTCAACTCTTTCGAACTTGTTGGTGGTCCCGAAACGAACCGATGAAATTTGAGTGGCCTTGAAAAAGCAACTGAATATGTTTGATACATGATTCATTTTTGTTTTCGTGAGAATAAGAATTTTCATACTCACTACATGCGCAGAATAGAGACTTAGGGCGCCACTTCACGGTGCAAACGAAATAATGTATATAACCTTGCATAAAATTCATTTCTTTTTTATCGTGATGTGGCAATTTTCCATGACTGTTCCATGCGAAAGCAGAACAGAAACATGTGCTTTTGGATTGCATCACGGGACCACCAAGTCAAATGCGTAAATGGGTGCGAATATTCCTTTGCTCGGACGCATTCACACGCAAACATTTTTTCATGACTGTTCCATGCGAAAGCAGAACAGAAACTGTAAGTAAAATTATTCACGTCTTGCATGTGTCCGTGGTTTCCCAAACTATTGCAAGCGAGCAAAAAAAATCACAGCTTGCATGTATTCGCTATGACCGTTTCTCCAGGTACCTAGATTTTGCGTCCGTGTTCGGAAACACATTGCGATCACCAATCATCATCAATGAGATAGTTATGATTTCAATGGTTTGCTTTCAAAGCAATTTTGAAGCTATTGAAACGATTTTTTGGACCAATAAGTGACAATCGAATAACTCGTTGACATTTTGTTTTTCGAATGAAATGTTTATCATACAACTCCGTTCAGCCGGAAAAGAGGTATTAACGTTCAAAACCTTGCAGTCCAGCGTCACTCTCTCGTTTTCGAAACTTTGAACTTATACCCCGATAAAGAAATTAAAGAAGTAGTCCTACGTCAAAAAATATAACGTGTGATTTCATATTTCAATCTAATAATGATTAACGTCTACGTTCAAAGATTTCACGTTCCTGAACCGATACAATAAGATTTATTTTAAAGCGTAAATTGTAACTTGTTCGCAACGACGCACGAACGAAAAGTCAACATACAGCAGGAAAACAAAAGGGAATCGAACGGTAAACGATGAAATTTCACACAAAACAGGTTTGCCTGTATGTGCAAATCAAGCCCAATGCTTCGTTCGCGTGTCTTTGCTGCTGTTAAAGATTATAAGGTAGCTGTGGCCACAAAGATGTTTCAATAAACTAAAAAATAAATATTCCGGTATATCACACGATTTAGGATTAAGGATTCACAAAGCCTTCGGGTTTCTGTACTCGGTTGTACAGCAAATGTGCTATAACATCAGATCAACCGTCAATACCCAAATCGAGTTTCTTAATTTGGAGTAGGTTGCGATCTATAATGCACATCATTAAAGAATCGTAAGACTTTCGGTTCATCCGGAGGTCCGTCATCCAAAAAACTGTTCAGTGTTCGAGCAACAATATTTTAATTCTCGATTCGTTCATGTAATATTCTCCAAGCGACTTTATAGTTTGCTGTCGTTATTTAGATTGATTCTACTACCGTTCTTGCATCTTCAGTCTGTAACGGAAACTAAGACAATCTGTCAAAAAAAGGGATTTGAAAGACCGGTAGAACACGGGATGCAGTAGAATGGAAAGATTACTCCAACTGTCGGTTTTTATCGTAGACAAAGGAAACAATATCAATTTAAGTGTTTTCGAAATCAATGCGCGTTTTTTTATTAGCTGATTCCGCAGCTTTAATTACGAAGTCATTCGGTCTTGAAGCTCTGCGGATTCGACAACGGGTATTGGATCTACCAGCCGTTCGTTTGATCTCTACACGAATTGCTGTGTCAATTTTCTTAAAGTAGAAAAATCTGAACAAAGTATCGGCAAAAGTCCCACACGAATTTTGTTCAGAACAGATAGAGGTTTATTGTTTTGCCCAAAATTTTAGACGAAGCTCCCATTGTCATGATAGGAAAGCATTTTTTGCATGTCAACATACCAACACACCACGTGTTGAGTGGTGGTGGTGTGGTGTCCGATTCGCTTCTTCTACTCTACGCACTGCCGGTGCTTGGGGTGAAAATGTAAGAGAAACTGTACACCATGTGAAACATTAGGATTAAACATCGTGTGTCCAAACATACTACGAATACAAACATGTCACATTTTCAAACATAGGTACGAAATCAGGTACGATTCTTGTTTGTGTTCAAACACAAAACTGCGAACAGCAGCGTGGACATGTTTACTCCGGACACAGTGTTTTTTGTGAAACATGGAAGACTGGTTGCCAGTATCCCAGTCCTTCAGTAGATTGTTCCGGTTCTGCCTGCGTGAAAAGGTATGTAAAATATAATATAAAATGCGTGTAATGTGCAAAATAATGCAAAAGGTGCTCTGGGGGGAAGACGGACCATTTTCGACGGGGTAAAAGCGCCGCACATTGTAATATCAACACATTTAATCGGAACTAGAAATACCTACTTCGGGGTCATTAAGACCTCACGTGAACAGATTTTAAGTGATTTTAAACCCACGTAGATAATCGTTCAATAATTTGGTAAATTTTTAACGATTTTTTTGAAAACTCTACACATGGAAAATAGATAGCCTTTCCAGAAGTTTGTGTATAATTAATTAACAACCCTAAACATTTAGTACCTTAGAAAACACTGTTCCTGTTATTTTTACTAGACTAAACTGTTTGAAAATAGTATCGCTCCGTCTGCCCCACGGGTTCTTCTTACCCCGCCAGCAAAATAAAAAGTATTTTTTTATCATTTCGAAAATTAATGAAAAAACGCCGAACAAGTTATATGTACAATCAAGAGTTACACATTTTTTAGTAGTAGATTATAAAATACTCAATGATATGTAGCACAACAAATAGGGTAAATTCTAAAGAACGTTTAACTGAAAATTAGTTTTCTTAGGGGGCGGTCTTACCCCGTCTTCCCCTATAACGGAATTACTCATATACTCCCTAAGTATTGATCCATACGTAATGATCTGCTAACAAATATTTGTCTAGACATCTAAAACAGTTTCAGTAAGATTTCCTGGGAAACATTAATGCGGATTTATTGTCTCAATAAAGTGAAGCATCAATATTGCACTAATCATCTCTTCTGCACCAGCGCTATGCAGCTCCGACCGAACGGTACAGGATTGACGACTGCAAAACGGTCTGTCGAAATCATAATGAACAGCCGAAGAAAAAGAACAGATCGTGACGACAACACGAAAGACGGAGGAGGAGGTAGAGATAAAAACAAATGCCAAGGTGTAATAAAAACCCGACGATCGTTTAGACCGAGACTCTGCGGACAGCAAAAGCAAAGCAAAGCAAAACAAGTAACTATGTAAGTAAGTAAGCAAGCAAGTGAGTGAGCAAATAAGTAAGTAAGTAAGTAACCAGGTAAGTAAGTGCCCCTTCCCTTTTCGGGGGTTGCACACTGTGTGCGGGTGTTTGTGTGTGTTGGTCGGTGCCTGCGAGGCAACCAAAGTGTGTCGCTGGCAATCAGTTTCGATCGCCCATCAGTTCGCTTCAGGTAGTTTTGGTCCGGAGGAAATTTGAACCGACCAACGTGAATTCCGTGTGTTTTTTGTACACTCTCTCGGATTTTGCTGCAGAAGCTCTTTCGAGCGCTCGGTGAATAGAAGTCAGTTTCCAATCTGTTCTGCCAAGCAGAAGAATCTGTGTTTTTTCGCAGAAGTTTTTCGTTGTTGTTGGTCCAGATCCTGGAGGAAGGAAAAAAAACCCATTCAAGCGAAAATTTCATTACCACGTCGGAGCACAAGACGGGGGCGAGAAAGTGAGAGAAAAAAAGGCATTGAGTGAAGTAAAAAAGACGTTGTTATCAGCGAGCTGCAAGTTTTGGTGCAGTGTTTCCTTACCTCGGTTTGCTCGGCTGCTGCTATCGGGATAGATTCATCCCAGCAGGAGAAGAAGCTGTTAAATTGAGTGCACGGTCGAAGAAGTAGACGAGAATACGGAACGGCAAAATCTCTCAAGTGTGCGAAACGTTGCTCGAAAGGTGTCCATTATTAGATAATACGTTTTTTTAAGTTGAGGGAAATCCCACAGAGAGTCAGTGGGGGAAGTAAAAGGCAGCTGGAAATTGGCAAATAAGCTACAGTCGACGGGGTGAGGCAGGAGGGATTGAAACAAAGTACAAACAGAGCATAAAAAGGCAGCGAAAAAATGCTTTCAAAAGTAAGTAATAACCGTTACGTAATGGCGCTCTTGAGTGAGTCACATTTTTTTTTTCGCTCCAACCGCAGCATCGGAGTCGGCCTGCTGCGATTAATGAAGTTGCAAAAGAGGCGCGCGAACGCGGCGTGAAGAAATGTGATTATGTTTGTGAAGTTGTGAGTCGGTTGTGCGATAGTCATAAACTTAGGTTTGAATCGACTGAAAAATTGGTAGAGGACGCATGCTGTTCACCAAAATATGTGAACTTGCAGAGAGCACATGCAATGTTAACGCTCTTAATGTTAACAGTTTCGGAACGAAAAATATTGGGTGAAACTGGCGATTCAATTTTTTTATACGTCTGCCACGAGAAAGAATAAAGCTAAAATATTGAGGATAAGTTGATGATTTAAACACATTATTTCTTTAGTTGGAGAGGGGCTTTCCAAACCATATTTTTATTCGAAGTAATCCCTGTTTGATTCTACATATCTCTTCTATTTATCAGGAAAATAGTGCATTCCCAGCAAACATTGAATCATATAACTCGGCATATTCTAAGTCGTATATAAAGTGGGATCGAATCACAATCGTACATAATCGATCAAAGCATACTGTATATCCAAAATCACATAAAAAATGAGGAGGCGATCTGGCGTAGTGGTAACAACCTCAATTCTCACTCCCGACATTCTTCCAAAAATGGAAGTAAAAGTGACGCACCAGCCGAAATGTTTTGAAAGTCACTATAATAGAGAGAAAAAAAAATCACATAAAAGGCGAACAATCTGGTTTTATTTTTATCACGACAGATTAAATCGTAATCGGGTATAACAAACAACGGTTTTATGCACTATCGTAGAATAGAACGAATTGATTCCATATATGCATATCAGGTAGATGCAGTTCGAGAGTCATATATAAACATATTATTTCAATCAATGTAGTGCTGCGAAAAATTGTGTAACATGCTGTGGAATATCATTCAACAGTAAATCATATTAGATCGTAATTGAGGATATATTACATCATATTATGAATAGACACATGATAATTGTTGATGTTTATTTCAAGACGGATCTATGGTACAAGGTGCGGTAGTTTGGTTACTAAGTTGGATAGGGAAGCGGTATATGGAAATAGTACGGAAGAAAGTTTTCATCTGAAGCATGAAAGAGAAAGGTCATTTTGGCGGCTTGGGCCGCCTCGATTCCTTATCCTCGCTAAATGGGGACTTCGTTTCAGAATAAGTTCGTTCAGCACAAATTTCGAAAGAAAGAGAAAAAAAATCCTAATAGAAATATGAGGCATTTATACACATCATGTTTTTCCCGTGCCACAATATTTCTAGCCTACTACACTTTTTCTGAGTGGTAGTTTCTGTTGCAGTCGTTTTCTGCAGCGTTTCATTCCGGGAACCGTTTAAAAGCAAAACACAATACAGTTTCGGGTGTTTGCAGAGAAAACATAATTTTAGTTCCAACTCTTTTTCGTCGGGTTTCTAAAAAATTATAAGACTTAATAATTTTTGTCGAGAAATGGAATGTCGAAAATCGATCGAGTTTTCATTGAAAAATGTACAATTTTTTTTTGAAAATTAAATTAATTTTTACCAAAAATATTTTATGAGGTTCTGAAAAAATAGTACTTAATTATGTAAAGCTTCGTTCTGAATTCATTGATTAAACAAATTGTTCTCAGACAAATGAACAAAAATTCTTCAGGAAATCATTCCTATGAGTTTCCTGGGTTATAATTTCAAATGAACAAAACTAATTATTTGGTTTGTTTGATCGGTATGACTACCTTTTCCTTAAGGGGGTATTCTAGTGTAGAGAGACGAATTTCGGACGTTTTTTCGAACTCCGTAAAAATAAAACAAAGAATATTTTTACTATCCATTATATCATTATTCGTTTATCTATCTTTCAACAATAAAACAAAAATAGGACGGAAAAAAAATATTCATAATTAGAATAGTTACATGCTGGTGAAGTGAGGGTGTTCAAAAAAAAGTTGTGCCATGGCGTACACGATTCCAGTCCTTCTGGTTATCTGAAACAAAAAAATCGAACAGATTCTGAATCAGTAAAGATGTCGCTATGGCATGAACCTCGGATAAGTCAAAAACATGGGTTTTAACAAAATGGCGGCCGTTTGAAAACAAAAATGCTGTTTAAAACGTTTTTTTTTGCGTTTACAGATTTTTTAAAAATAGTCAAATTAAAAAGTTATAATTTTTTATTGGTTCATGCGATAGAGAGATGTATGCAGATTATTTTCATATAAATTTGACATAAATCGGTTCAGTAGAACTTGAGATATCGTGTACGCCAGTTAGAAAAAAACTAGTTCCGAGAGAAACGCGTTTGAAGTTCATTGTGATGGCCGTAACAGGTTAGATACCACATCACTAAGATGGCTCTAGCTAGGTAAATAATAGGATTTTCGATAAGTCCTTTCTAGAGTATATTCTTGAATGCCTAAACTACAGAAATATGGTAAAAAAAAAATTTCGATTTTTTCAGATTTCTAGACTAGAATACCCCCTTAAGCTACAGTTAACCCTTTCCTGTACAACATCGAGTCTCACTCGTGGGTACTTGAATAACATAGGGCGCTAGAATGCTCAGCAGGCTAGTGAAATCACTTGATGTGTGACGCATTAAATAATACGGGAAGGGGTTAGATAAGCGAAATCGGCAACCAGGAATGACGTGCATCTCTATCGTATTATATGTACGAGTATTAACAGTTTCAGCATTATATTTCAGATAGCTTCTGCTAGATATTCCAACAACTGGAGTTTCGAATCCTACGAAGCAATTTCTTAAGTTTTCAACCGTCAACCTCCACTCATATCCAGCCATTTGAATAATTTCTATTTCTATAAACATAACTATTCTCATATATGGAAATGGTGATTCATGAGGTTACATTCAGATGTAATTGTATAATCTCACAGATATTCTGTAATAAATCGTATATTAGAACGACAATAGTCGTATAAAACGTTAATATAAATACTATATTTATCCAAACTAAATCGCAAGCACCACCCAAAATATGGATTACATGATGATGTATATGCCCTAGTTATACGATTTAATATGTGCTGGGTTCCTTCTCAATAGAACTTTTTTTTTGTTTCGAAGAAAACCATTCGCATTTTTCGACATCTTTATACTCAGCGAAGTGCTGCTCTGCCAGTTGCATGCCCCATCTAGGCAAAGGTTATAATCTGAAGGGCCAGGTTTGGAGAATACGGCAGGGGCGATAATGTTTCCCAGTTAAGAAGTTTCATGGCGTCCTTCACGGCTTTAGCGGTGTGCGTCGGTGCGGTTATGTTGTAACATCACTTTACCTTGTCTTCGGGTTCATTTCTGTATTTCTCTATTAATGCACAGTTCAAATCTATCACTTGTTGTCGGTAGCGATTTGTATTCACCGTTTCACCCGGTTTCAGTAGCTCATGGCACACCATACCCTCCTGGTCCCACCACAAACAGAGCATCGTCATCGAGCAGTGGTCACCAGGTCAACAACCGACCAATAATGTTATAAAAATGCTTAGACTGCATTTTTCTTCAAATAAGAAAACAGAAGTAACGAATTCCGGAAATGCTTGTTATTCGGAACAAAACTCGACGTTTTTGATTATCTGAACACTCAGGTTATTTTGTTTCTTGCGAAATGACACTAACTGTTTTAAATAAAAGAATGGACATATTGACGAGTTTCTTGCCAATTCGTATCAGGAGTTATAAGCACCGTCTCAGATTACAGTTCTACTTTGTGAATGTCAAGACTTTTGTCATTCGAAAACTTTTCATACTTGAAAACTAATATAAAATAAAAATTAGACTACTTTTTGTAAAGAGCCAAATTTTTGTTCTCCAATTTCTACAAAAATTTCTAGCTCAAAAACTGTGAGACCTTCAAAATGTTGAGCAAATAACGAAATGCAGGAAACCGTTAAAGTTTTCATTAAATAGTATAAACAATTTCGTTTCAAATTTAATTGAAAAATTAGCGATAGAATAAAAAATAGCGATATAGTGTATTCGATAGAGTTTTAGATTTTGTTAAAGTATGGAATTATGTTGAAAATGTCAATATTTTGTCATTATTTATAGTTTATTTATAGTTTCTTGAATATATGGCATTTTTGTATGGAGACTCCTGGAACAATAATATCCCCGTATCATTTTTGTGTGTAAATTCTCACGTTTGATATGTTCTTGACACGTTTCTTCATAGAAAAAGGTTAGCAGAACCTGTCAATCCCGATAATTTACACATGAAAATGTTACGAATAAAAAATTAATAGGAATTTTTCAATGAAAACATGAAAAAGTTTATGTAAGGGAAACTGTTTTTTTTATAGCAGTAGGGGAAATCAGGGAAAAAACCGACACCCCCTGATTTTTCGGTTAGAAACAATTTTTTGAAAATTTTCCAATGTCCCCTGTACACAATTGTCATTTCTTACGTTTCGTGGTGCCTTACATCTGCTGAAGTCACTTTGCTTTAGAAATAAACAACAAAACAGAACCGGCCAGCAAACATACGACAGTCAATGTAAAATTTCGCTCGTGGAATGTAAGTGGAAAAGTGGAAGTGGAGTAAGTGGAAAATTGTGGAAAATTTAATACTTTCATGAGCTTAATTCATCGTAGATCACTGTGAGATGGTAAGTTGTGTTGTTGCGTATCAATTATCGAAAACATTGTTTTGAAATTTCGAGTCGATTCGGGGTAACACCAACACCTTCAGTCAGGGTGAATCCGACACCTGGTTTGTTTTTCTCAGACAGGAAAAATGCGTTCTTACTTTTTGTAGATGCCTCGTGTTTATATTCGACAGACAAAACGGCAGAGCTGAACTAATAAAACAGCCAAAACCAACGTTGAATCGGGCATGTCAACAAAAAAGCCTGGCAGTGCTCATGGTATCCCTTCGTTCAACGCCCATCGACACATTTCACGTGGATGCTCACCTAAGCTGGGATCTTAAAGTGTCCACGTAGTATATAGATAACCTCTTAATACTTTGAAATTATTGTAACAAGTCGATCTCAATCGCACTCCCATTTCACCTGAAAACATCAATTTTTGTATTCTATAAAAATTGGAGTACTAATCAAAATATGATCAACTGATACTGTAGAATAGTTCATGAACATTTGAAGAGAGCTTCTGTAACGATTTGAAGTGGAAGAAACAAGGTAGATCTTGGAAATATGTGGAAATCCTTAGGGTTTCGGTTTTACTCTGATTTTCCCTACACTTCTTTAATTTTTTTTAATTTTAATTTCCAAAATATTTTTTTTCAGTGAAATAAAAAAAATGATATGTTTCAATGAAATTTTGAACGTTGTAGGTTTCATAGTTTTTGAGTCAGTTTTTTTAAATCTATAGTTCTTTTTTAACATTTTTTTTTTCAAAGAAAATTGTCTAAAAATTAAAAAAAAACCTAGAAAATTCTGGTCAAAGAGTGATTTCACATTAAGTTTTCATTGAAAAATATGGAACAATAAAAAAAAGTATTTGCAAAAACTTTTTTTCAATTCAATGTTTTTTCTCAAAAAACTTTTTTCTTTAATTCTGGAAATAAGTAAATGAACAGCCCATACAGTTAAAACATTTTTGTGATTTTTTCTTAAAAAATTACTAATAATCTTTAGTCGTAACACACTTATGTTCAAGTTATCGCGAATGACATGTTCTGCATCCTTTGTTTCTATTTAGAAACATATTAGGAACATATCAAACGCGAAAGTTTACACACAAAAATGTTACGGGGTTACGGTTACAAAAATGCCATGTACAGGTCAGACTCGATTGTGCATATATGATTCGATTATATAAAATTTTGGACTCGATTATATACAGTTTGAAATATTTTTTTTTCATTATTCAAATATGACTTATGTCAAGAAAAAATGTACATTCTCAACGTTAAGGTGAAATTTGAGTGGCTACAGTGGGGTAAAAATAATGATTTTTGAAGATTTTGTTTGAATTTTCACCGGGAATTGTTTATATCGATATTGCACCGATATTAAGAAAAATAGAAGTTGATTGTCAAAGAACAAATTGTGGAGCAAATAGAGAACTTCAATTTGATCGATAGAAACAAGTTTAATACGAATTTTTGAAATAACATTAATAATAACACATAGAAAATTAATAACTTTGAAGTTTTTCACTCCTAAAATGTTATTTAAATCCACTTATTTAGATGGTTCACTTCTGTTTTGTGTAATGAACTTTCTCATCTTTAAAATAGAAGCAACAAAATCGTCTTCCCTGGCGTACTTTTCAATGTAGAGCCAGTTGTAGGCAACAGAGTCCAAAACAAAAAAATCATTTTTTTTCATTGTTGAAACTCGAACATATGCGTAGTAGGATTTTTTTCATCGAATACGATCGTCTATTACCTTCTGAGAGATTCTTGATAAATTTGTTGTGATTTCTGACTTTAAGGGAATGCATCAAAAATTAAATTCTTCTTTTATATTTAAAAACATATTTGCATAAAAAATATATGCAAAAATATGTGCATAAAAAGGAATAAATTTTTTTGACCCGATTATATACAGTATATAGACTGATTATACACAGAAATCCGATATTGTATATAATTGAGTCTGCCCTGTATTACAGCAACTATAAAAAATAGAAACATCTTCCACAAAAGTCCATATTTTAATGAGATCCAAAACTTTGTTGAATACACCATATCCCTGTCTCGAATTTAAACAAAATTAAGATAAGTTGATTTTTTTTCAAAGAAAACATGAAAAAGTTTTTGTTAGAAAAACTTTTTCCCTGTAAAAGTGCTCATCTTCCTATGTATGGATGACTTGTTGGTAATTATATAGGCTATTGATATAATTTATTTGAGAATTAAAAAAAAAAGTTTTATGGTTTAATTTTGGTTTTAAAATAATTTTTTTGGTATTTTTTTATCAAAATTTGTTTTCCTGAAATAATTTTCTACATTTCATTTTTTGATCAAAATTTTTAATGTCTCATAGTTTTTGAGTAAAAGATTTTTGTAAAAAAATAAGAAAAAAAAACTTTGGCCCTTTTCAAAAAAGTAGTCTAATTTTTTTTTAGATATTCCAAGAATGCAAAGTTGCTTAAATGAACAATGTTTCTACACATCTTGAACACCAACCGGACAGTTTCAATTCGCACATTTTTTTCTGTAGTTTTCTGGAGTTTATTGTCTGTCTATTACCGCTACTTATATCAAATAATTAATACTTTTTCTATGTTTTTTTAAATGTAAGATTTTTATGTAAAGCAAATTCATATACCAAGATTACCATTGGGGCTTTGAGCCTGTCGGCTTATAAACATAAATAAATAAATAAATAAAAAAAAACATTTTTTTGATTGTGATAACTTGCATCCAGAAACTTCATTTAAGTTCAAGTTGGAGTGCACCGTCAGCAGCGCAAACCTTAATTCTTGCATGATGTATATTAAATTACCATTGAGGGATACCATCACGTAATCGCTTGAAAATATTTCATCTAAACTGTATTCTTTTAACATATTATTACAATTCACACAACAAACTTTCGTTCTTTCTCCTTCACTTCATCTGCAGGTCACCGCAATGTCTCACCGAAGTACCGCCCTGGTGGCGCTATTCTTCTTGTTCAGCTGCTTGCTTGCGGTACAAGAGGCGAACGCACTTCCACAGTCCGTCACGGTCGCCACCACCCCCAAGCCACAGGTCTCGGATGAAGCGCTCGAAAAGGCACTCAGTGACAAGCGCTATCTTCAGAGACAGCTGAAGTGCGCCCTCGGCGAAGTGCCCTGCGATCCGGTGGGCAAGCGGCTCAAGAGTAAGTACTAACAACCGCCCCGTGTTCGATTGTGTCCGGTTTTTGTATCTTCTGTTTTTTTTTTTGTTTGAATTCGTAATTACTATGCACCCACGGCTAATGATCCGGAATTCAGTATCAATGCCGTCGGTGATTGAGTATTCGACGTGCGAAAATTAGACTTGAAGGTTGGGTTTACGTTTTGAGTGATCGTGCTGAGAATGAGCTTGCGAAGTGCGGACTGAAACATAAATCATGCATCTTTTTCATGTCTTATAATCATGATTAGCAAGTACCTATAGCTTCATACGAAGTGTTTGTCGCAAGGACCGTTTTGGATACGGAATTCGTTGTTAGCCCATATGAATTCAGATCTCACCATAACGTTTTATGAGTTATATTTTGTAATGAGGTGGTTAGTGAAAGGGGTGGACAAAATGACTTCAATCCACTGGTTTTGTATGTGCATAACAATACATACGAAATGTTGAATTTGTTAAATTTATCCAATTTTTTTTATTTTTTTTATTAATTCGTTTATTTTTATAGGCTCAGTTACTTAAGTTTAAAGGAGCCGAATTCTTAAATATAATTTTAAAACTATATATATAAACAATTTTCTTACATCTATGGTTAGTAAGGTGGAAAACCGATTACTCGCGGTGTACTCGAGATTAGAAGGGTGACATATTTTTAGGAGCCAATTTATTATCTCCCCTTATTTTGATGACTCGGCAATTATGGTTGTCCAAATTATCTTCAAAGTATTAATTCTTCTATTGCAACGACCCGCCTGAATGAAAAGAAATTGACTTGTGAAAAATTCGTCAACCGGAGTCGTTTATGAAATGGAAACACGTCTGCTATCATAATTTGTTAATTTAGATGCATTATTACCGCTGATGGCAACATGGTGTTTTCAACAAAACTTAATACTAATGAGGATTGGCGCGTTGATAGAGCAAATACCGACATTCCAGTTTAATTTCAGTTAGCTACGCTACGTCAGCAACAAGTTTTTTTTTGTGCTTTACATTCAATCGTTCATTGGCCTTCCATAATCTGATCTCGATCTACCACACGTAATGAAAAATAAAAACACGTACCCACAGAGCTGCAGATCAAACTACTCGAGGTAGAGATAAACGCACCAACTGAGCAACCTTTATACATGGTAAATCGCTCAACAAGATATGGCTTGCCGACGGCGATAAATATTGATTACCGTGGACGAAATGTATTTTATGAACAGTATCCAAATTGTCCATTTGAGGAAGAGGCTATTGAGGAATTTTCAATTTATGGTTGCGATCAAAAGAGGGGTTGTACTTTACCGTAACATATTGCAATTTTAGCAACCCTGAGGATGCTGCTCGGTCGCCCTGAAAACACATGACGTTTTCCTATACCCAAGATTCACATGCTGCTTGTTCCAAAGATCATAATATGGTAGATATGCATCTATTGTTAAAATTTAACCTAACTGGACAATAAACCAGGTGTAAGAAATTTGCCAGTTACTTTGCGACGGGGAACTCGACATGAGACGCGACTCCGAATGGCATAGAAGCTTGTGGCGAATAAATGGATTTCTTTATGTGTGAGACTCGCTCATGTGAAAAGTTTTCGCTAAAGTCACTCACAATGAAAGGGTTTTATCGCCAGGGGTCTTCAAGTCTGCCTATCATCCGTGGTCTTGGTAGATTCAGGAAGTAGTTACAACGGTAACAATAGGAATCTTATCTATAAAGTTCATTCACAATAGTTTGACTCGTTTTCGCCTGCCAATAATAGATGACAACCTCGTCATCCCACTAAACACATAATATTACCATGGTGCCATGTAAAGTTATATGCTTCATACAGCATTCTAGACATGTTAAATCGCCTTCCGACGTTTCTTACCTTGAAACTCATTTGTTTTTCGAAGAATTAACATTACACTTTTCAGGCTTTCCACTTTTTACATCTGATTGTGTCAGACAAGTTTTGTTTTCGTTTGATGGGAAGGTATAGATTGTGGAAAAGTAAATAAGTTCATTGTGGAAAAGTAAATAAGTAATAAGTAAGTGTGGAAAAGTAAATAAGTTTTTTTTCAGAGGTCTCAGAGATGTCTGCTTCACTACATTGTAAATATTTCTATGTACCAATCATAGGATTATCTGAAAAATGTTCTGATTAATCTATCAGCGCTACTAACAAACCTGTCAAAACGGAGCGACAAGAAGCAATTTTTCGGAGACGAATAAATCGAAAGATTCAAAGTCTCCGTTAATAAAGAAAAGAAGAAAAATGAAAGGAGGCAATTCAGTTCTTGCTTTGTCATTTTCGAATTCTATTCTTCTGGATTCTTTTGAAAACAACCAAAGTTTGATATACTGATAGGCCTTTCTCAAGGCTAGTAGTGGATGAATTTTGAAGTTTAAGTAATACAAAAAAAGAAGAGGCACAATTCTCCTGCTGTTGCTCTGCTTCCGTGTGGATTGTTCTCACCAGAGATGTCAACCTTCATGATTTCTCAGAATTAATGGCATGTTCCCTGTATCCTAACAAACACTCAAATCTGCCTGATTTTTCTGAAATGATCCTGATTTTTCCTGATATTTATACTTTTCACTTTATCAGAATAAAAATTATCCGTAATAAATATGCGAAGTTTTCCCGGTTGGAAATAAGAGCTGAAGCAATAGTCTTCACAAAAAGTTCTCCGATCCACACTTGTATAATGTTCTGAAGCGATTCGCGTTATCGAAGATACGCTGTCGACATTTATTAATACGTTGAGCCCCGTTTTTTTCTTGCTGTGCTCTCCTTTGGAATTTGAGAAAGACTAGGAAAAAGTATAAGGGTCTATGCCTAAAGACACCAAAAAAGGCTTGACGTAAGACAGCGATTTTTCGGAAAAACTGTTCTTTTAAATTTACCATGGACTAGTGAATTCATTCAACGTTTGTCCTGAAAAGAAGTGTGTGTCCTGGATTGATATGCTTCAAACGGGTTAAAACACAGTTAAACAACAGTTAAAAAACGGGTTGTAAGTGGTAAAAAGTTTCCGGAACCATTAGGCAAAGAAAAATTGGGAAAGTGAAATTAATCTAATATTTGTATTTCTAAGGAGGACATCATCGTCCTCCTTGAACCAGGTTCACGTACAAATTTCTTGAATGATAGGGTTGAATCATCTTGGAGATCATTTTCGTACCATTGATTCGCTTTGTTTGCACAACAAAAATAGAAGATTCGTGACTCAATTTTCAAACAATATTTAAAAGAAAATCATGCCAAGGTAATTCTGATTCACATTGCAATGTAATACGAAACGCATTAATCTTTCCATTATGTTTTGTGTTTATATCGCTTCGTTTGCGTAGTATTTGTTTTTTTTTCATTTAGTCTTTTCTGTGTATTTTTATGTATATTTTTTTAAATCGATGTAACAAAACTGGAGAATACCTAGTTTCTCGTGTTAATGTTGGAATATCTACAATAGCACAAGCAACTAAATAAAATTTCTACAAATTCTTAAATTTCTTTTCACTCTGAAATGCAACCGAAGTTTTATCAACCGAATTGACGGAAACAGTTTTTTAGTCCTACTTCAACGACGCGGCCGTGTATTGGACATAACCCGCTATATATATACAGCCATTCCATGCCAAACCGATATAGTGGTTCTTAGATTTTCGTGAAAAGTGGTATTCATAACCATCAACTTTTTCCTCTTTTTTCCAAAAATGACCAAAAATTCATAACTTTTGGACTACTAGACCGAATCAGATGATCGACATATCAAATTAAAGCCAATCACCTGAAAAATTAAAGCCAAACTTTTTTGAAAAAAATACTATACCTGCAGAAAGTTCGAATTCTGCTCTCGTTATTATTGATTGTATTGGTTTTTTTATTGTTTTCATAGTCTCGGGACCAAAGGTGCTATTTTTTTATAGTTTTTTTCTGGAAAGCTGAGGATTTTTTACATAATATATGTCAAAACCAGAGAGACGTTTTTTTTTCGTTTTTGAGTTATGATTTTTCAAAGTTAACCGTTGGTTCGAAAAATCATTTTTTTCCTCTTTTTAACTTTTGATCTACTGGTCCGATTCAGATGATCGACACATAAAATCAAAGCCAATCAGATAATCTTTTTTGAATTGGCTTTGTACCAGGCTACCGTATCTGTCGCGTAATGCACTGAAAAAAAAGCAAAAAAAAACACTACTTTACTGTTTCCGGATCATGAATAGACATCGCTCCCGATATTCCCAAACATTAAAATCAATTGGCATTGTATCCAGGGCCCGAAATCTTCGAAGATGAAAAAGGAAAATCGACTATCCTCTCAGTCGCTTCACTTCGACCAGGACTACTTCGGCATTCGCCGTCAACATGACTTGAATTGACTAGAAATAAATTGACGAGCGAGGATGACTGATGAACGTTTCTAGCAAATGGTTATTCTAATTGACATGACGAATGAATGTGAAAATCTACCTCTCCATTCAACCTGACTTCAATCCACACTACTACTCCCCCTGACATGCGTCTCGATTTCTGATGCGAAAAAGTAGTTACACCATTAATGGACGGTTTATTGTTTACCTACGTGAACTCAAACCAACGAACTTAGACGATTACCAGGCATGCTTTAAAGATTTTCGCGTTAGTATTAGTAAATAGCGTGCAGTTTGAGACTAATTCTAAACAAAATTATTCACTTTATCTCCGAGATCAATTTTGTGAAAAAACGGTATTATATCAACAAAATTCACAAATTTGTCAGTGTTTCTGAACACAACACTGCACGCTAATTTTCGTGTACGATACAACGCTAGCTCGACTGTAGTATATGTCAACCCACGTTGAACTTAAATATCGATACATGCATTTGTGATACATGAGAAAGAGAAACGAACTCATTTTCGGGGAGTCACTTCAATATTGACGGGGAAGAATGAAGTGAGATAGTCGAGTCGTAGAGTGAGATAGCAACTAAACGCCCGAATGACTGTTAAGTCATGTTGACGGAGAGACTGCTGAAAACTCATTTCCAATTGAATACGAAAGCGAATTTCTTCATAGTCCTTTGACTATCCTCAGTTGAATATGACCTTGCCGAGCTCTGAGGCAAAACTTTTCCGACTTTTTTCAATGAAGTTTCTCACGCGGTTCACTCGCTAAAGTTGGGTCTCACTCAACACATGCCACAAACAAACGATACATAATCAAGCAACACGAGCGGAAAGGTCTCGACAAGCTATATTAACTGTCGATTAGTTTCGCAGTGCAGTTTTTTTTCACTCTATTTGCATCATTTGTTGTAAACTGTCAAATTACCTCAGGGCCCAATGGTTTTCAATCCCCCTCTCACGTGTGTACTTTTCAAACTTCAGTCACCGCCATTATCACCGCTTAATTACGTGCGAAAATGACCCTAAGTTCGGGTCCGGGTCCACATTGAACCCAACAAAACTGTCGGCTGGTGGCTGGTGGCGGGGAATCTGCCGCAAAATTCAATTCCATTCAATTCGAACGCTTCGGGTGACAGGAACAGGGACAGAGTTAAAATGGATTTAAAATTAATACCGCCGATAAATTGTATACCGTGGTACTAAGTGTGGAATTCGTTGACATCCACCACCGTCCAAAAAGGGGGTCAGTTGTGGGGAGGTGCGCGCCGGTGAGACCCAGGTGTTAACATGTAATCAGGCATTTACCGACGACCATAGCGTCACTAATCGACAATGGAGCTCGTGGAAATGGGACGCCCCTGTGGCGGGGATAATTGTGATGTCAAATTCTTATCAGGAAGCCACAAACGATTAAGATGTTACAACGCCCCCGGAATTCGTTCGATTTTGGGATGAAGGGATCCCATCGCTGTCGGGTGTCTGTTTTGCGCAGCGTCGGCAGATTGTGGGGGGGGGGGGGGGGTGAAACTGACAAATTCGATCGTTTCGGTCAAGAAGGGATTTTGTTTTTGATCTATGCGAGCGAGAGCTAGGTGTGTGTGTGTGTATATAGAGTAGGGATTTTGTCCTGCGGTAGCCAAATTTATTACGAGAATGTACCGTCCTTTTTTCAAGTCGAAATATTATCGATCCGTTTCCCTTCCAAAAAAAATGACAGGTTTTCCATTAAAAATCCATCATCCTGCGGAAACTAAAGCAATTTCCTCATACTCCTTCCAGGTCTGGCACCGTTAGTACTCCGTGGCGCTTGTCCCCAGTGCACCCCAATGGAGACACTCCAGATTAAGAAGACATTGGCCCATTTGCAGCGGCATTATCCCGTGGAATGGAACAAACTGGTGCAGACGTATGCCGGCTAAGGGATCCAAAGGGCACAGTAAGCGCACATCTAGCTATTAATATAACTGCCATCTGGGATTGAACTGTACAAACGAAACGGGGCATCGCTTGGAAAAGGGGATTATTTCTGCTCAAATATATTAAACAGAACCGGCTGCCATACAGCAGCTGATGTGATCATTTGCATGGGAAACATTTCGAGAGGCAAAATGCCAACCAACGATGACGGATAGAGAAAAGTTTGAATAAATTATTCTGCTCGTAGTTGAGCGAAATTTTGGTAACCAAACAAGAGATTTTGTTTCGTTTATATCACAGCCCCAAATGCATTCGAGTTTTCGGGCAAACACCGGAAAAACTACCTTCGTCTACAGTTAATCGCATAAATTCCTATCAACACTCACCTGATAAATTATGAATCTGCTGCGAGAGGGAAGCACTGTCGACAGAGTGACACAAAACAATGCACCCAAACAAAGCGCAAGCAAACAACTCTAACCTACACACACACACACACACATGGAGGATACCATACAAGGCCAAACAAAAGACTGACTGGTTTTTCTGCCGTATCCTCACACAGCGCCATTTGCCACAGCAAGCGATGACGGTTTTGTGGCATTTCGCAAGTCAAGAACGACTCATCTAGCCAGCCATGACTGTCGAATAGACTGCGCGCGTGGCATTGTGCACAGCCCTGGTTCGGGCGCTGCGGGTTTCTTGCATACTACATAGTGGGCGATAACAACCACGATGACTCCTCATTGGTTGAAAAAAAAAAACGAAACAAGCAAACATAAACATTGTATTCTTACAGCTGCTCCTGCGAGACGTCACATATTTCAATGCCCACTTTTCCACCGCATGTTTCATTCATCCTTTGGCTTGCTTTGTGATGCTACTCACGGTACTCATCAGTGTCATCAAAACAGAAAAGAACTAATGACAGCGAGCAGATGTAGCGAAGGGTAGTGGACGAGGGAAGGAGCATACATACACTCCAACACACATGGAAACAAAAACGCATACTCAAGAACAAAAGTTAAATTACTTTCAACCCCGGAGCCTTTCCTTATACATATCGGCGAACACAAAAGAGCTTCGAGTGGAACTGGAACGGGAGTAAAATGCTAGCAGGAGTGCTTTTTACCGCTGTTGTGTTGTCGGAGCTAAACAAATACATTTTCACCGGCGGGTATTACCATTGTTCGGTTGTTTCCTAGTGCTTTGAAAACAATTACCTGACTCGAATGAGGGGGGTCCTATCGATTGGAGGTGAGTTCGATGGGATTTTTTCTCAATGAGACTGCTTGTTGAGCAATTAGCTTTCCTCCTTCGAGAGGAATTTGTAATGAATTGTGATTTCAGCATGAACGGTAATTGAAATATTATCCTTCGCGGTTATTATTTTTTGTTTTGCAGAAGATTTGCCATAATACAGCATCGAGGTTGGTTTTGGTAGGAGTGATTGAGTGATTTCATTGTAAACCAAACATTTGAATAGTACCGTTCTGAATCATATTTCGGACGCTTAAGGCAAATGATGCAGAAACAGATGCACAGGTATTATTTGGTTGATATTTTTTTAATAAATTAGTTCAATATGCTTTTAAGCTTTCTACTTTGGTACCTATTTGATTAAAAACATAAAAAAACATCGAATAAAATGCTTTTCAAATGAACCGAATAAGAATCGAACTTCGGACACTGAATCAAATTTCGGACAGATTAAATTCAAATTTCCGACACTTTATTTTGTAATTTTTTGGACGAAAATTACATTACAATTGATTATATTTCATAGTCAACTGCGAAACACTTTCCAAGCAATCACAGAAATCTGTTAACGATGATGAGAACTGATGAAACACGGGAAAAATTTAAATATTTAAGAACGGATAAATTCTACGTGCTCACGCTAAGCAAATGTCAAACACAAACGATAATGAAAAGTGTTTACAGATTTTTGCCGGTTATGTTATAATTCAAATGTAGTTCTCATATGAAATGATAGTGGAACCAAGGGATTACTCCAAAGAAGCAATTGTGATGTTAATTTTGTAGTTATATCATCAGTGCATTAAGTATTTCAAGACATTCAAACAATCATGTTCCTGCTCAGGCAGTCCTCAAAATTGAAACCTCCTCCATCTTGCGTTGTGGTGATGAATGGCACAAGGGTTGAGTGGTCCGCCGATGTTACATACTTGGGGCTAGTGTTAGATGAAAAACTCCTCTTCCGTCATCATGTGGAGAAGATTTTGAACAGGTGTTCCGCTTTGGTTCGATCATTGTACTCTCTAATCTGTCGGCGATCCCGCCTCTCAAAAGTGAACAAACTGGCCGTCTACAATCAGATCATCGCTCCTGCCATCCTTTATGAAGGAACAGGAACTCACAGGAACAAACTCCAAGTTGTGCAGAACCGTGCGCTGAGGATGATCCTCGATCGTCCTTTTGATACTAGGATCTCGGACCTACATCAGGAGGCTAATATACCGAAAATAGATGCAATAATTAACGAAATCAAAACAAAATTTGTAAACAAATTCAGATTATCAGAATTTGCATTGATAAACAATTTGTACATAGTAGAATAGTTGTATAAAGGGTGTGTCACATCAAATTGCATCACGGAAAAAACGCTGTAGAAATTCGCCCAGTAGACCGATCCTTTTGAAAATTTTAGACAGTAAAACAAAAACTATTAAACAACTTTTGGCATTTTCTTTTTATTCATACTTCGAGCCCAAGCCCGTATGCTCGCACCTTCCTCTTTACCCCGTCCATAAGGTTCTGTACAACGTCAGGTTGTCGTTTTTTTTTAACAGAAATCCATTTTCTCTTGAAATCCGCCTCCGATTTGACAACTTTTGGGTTCTTCCGGAGGGCCTGCTTCATAATCGCCCAATATTCCTCTATTGGGCGAAGCTCCGGCGCTTTGAGCGGGTTCATTTCCTTTGGCACGAAGGTGACCTCGTTGGCTTCGTACCTCTCCAACACGTCCTTTGAATAGTGGCACGAAGCGAGATCCGGCCAGAAGATGGTCGGGCCCTCGTGCTGCTTCAATAGTGGTAGTAAGCGCTTCTGTAGGCACTCCTTAAGGTAAACCTGCCCGTTTACCGTGCCGGTCATCACGAAGGGGGCGCTCCGCTTTCCGCAAGAGCAGATCGCTTGCCACACCATGTACTTTTTGGCAAACTTGGATAGTTTCTGCTTGCGAATCTCCTCCGGAACGCTGAATTTGTCCTCTGCGGAGAAGAACAACAGTCCCGGCAGTTGACGAAAGTCCGCTTTGACGTAGGTTTCGTCGTCCATTACCAGGCAATGCGGCTTCGTCAGCATTTCGGTGTACAGCTTCCGGGCTCGCGTCTTCCCCACCATGTTTTGCCTTTCGTCGCGGTTAGGAGCCTTCTGAACCTTGTATGTACGCAGGCCCTCCCGCTGCTTGGTCCGCTGGACGAATGAACTTGACAAATTCAGCTTATTGGCGACATCCCGGACCGAACTTCTCGGATCACGTCTAAACTGCTTAACTACGCGCTTGTGATCTTTTTCACTGACGGAGCATCCATTTTTGCCGTTCTTCACCTTCCGGTCGATGGTTAGGTTCTCGAAGTATCGTTTTAATACTCTGCTGACCGTGGATTGGACGATTCCCAGCATCTTACCGATGTCCCGATGTGACAACTCCGGATTCTCGAAATGAGTGCGCAGGATTAATTCACGACGCTCTTTTTCGTTCGACGACATTTTTCCAAATTTACGTAAAATTGACAATGAAGCATGGCCAACGTGATCTATACACTCTTATCTGATTATAAGCGAAAGCTGAAGATATAATTCCTAAAAATTAAATTTCTACAGCGTTTTTTCCGTGATGCAATTTGATGTGACACACCCTTTATAGTAGGTAGTAGGTAGTTAGTTTCTTCAAATTAAAAATTAAAAACTTCAAATAATACCATAAAGGTGGTGCGCTCATGCCAAATTAGAAATTAGGAACATTAGCACAATAGTATGATTTGAATTAAGAAAAAAAACAGTATCAAAGATGAAAAGCTCGGACTGTATCACTTGCACTGTAAAAATATGTATTACCAAAAACAAACAAATGAATAAAAATGCATTTAAGCTGTAAAAAAAATAAATTTCAAGATATTAAAACTAAGTGTCCGAAATATGATGTTGTCCAAAATAAGATTCAGAACGGTATACTGAGGTTTAGGTTTTATGGTGTTTACCCGTCTTTTTTGTACACATTTTCGATAGCCATAAAATGTGTCGATGGTTTGCGTGGTTTTGTTACAATTATCTTGTAGCTTCTGCGAAAGCCATTATGAAAACTTTAAAACTAATAAAAGCAGTGGAATGCTCGCAGGCTAGAGCGGTACTGTGATAGAAACCACAAATGACATATTTTATACTCTCGCCCAGTGCATTGTGATACGTGAATGTTGCTGCAGCTAAGGCAGGCGCTATGTGAGCAGACTAGTGATACTAGGATACTGCGGCATCCTTTAACCATGTGTATCCATATTACGAAGAGGATCGTCATCAAACTCATCTACGTCGTATAAAAATTAATGGGCCTTATTCCCGTATCCACGCCCAAAATTAATTTTTATCTCGTGTTTGGTCATCTCGATTTATTACATTAAATGAACCTAAAAATAACAGAAAATGTCCTGACTCTCAAATACTGGTAAGCATTTGTATAATATATATATGGTACAGCAATACAGTAAAACCTGTTTTTGTGCGGTTTTTTATGCGATTTCTTTTAGCTTGAGTCTGAGCTTGGGTAGACTGTACATTTCGTAGTTGCTCTACGTGATTGACCTGAACCGGCGAAATTGCACAAAGAACACACTGAATGGCGCTTGGAAGTAGAAAATCATTCTCATTGTGTAAGTTTCGGTGATTCGTGCTTTAAATAGTCAATAACTACGCCGGCCATGTTCTTACAGTCACCAGGGGAAGGGAAGAAATGTTAGTATGATATTCGCCGTCCGAAGGCCAGAAGGGTCGCCTCCATAGCGTGGTTCCCTAGCGAATATCATGGAAGGAATAGTTGTTAGTGGGGAAAGATAAGAATCAGGATTCACTGCGGTAAGTGATGTGATGTGATCTTGTGAATAACCGTTTTCTTGAACGGCCAATCTCGGTGTGACGGGGCATTGTCATAAGGAAAAATCACTTTATCGTTTTTGGATCATGGTACAATCCGATCAATTATTTTCGGCAACGTTCATTAATAACAGCTTCCCCGATTTCCAAAAGGTCGTACCAGATTACACCTCGCACATTAAAAAAAACACACACAACTTCGTTACAGTTCCGAAGCGATCTAGCCTTGCGATCGATGTGGTCGGTTGGCCGGGTTAAACTTTTACGTTTAGAATTCTTGAAATATATCCACTTTTCATCCTCGGTCAGCATCCTGTACATTCTGACTTTTGACGTAGAACTACGTCTTTCAGGAAGGGTTCCAAATCAGAAAACAGGTCAAGTTTTTATGAAATAAAGTTAACGTTAATAACTATTTTCATTGTGAACAAATTATAATGATTTGCATACCAATCGAATCGGAAGTTCTCTAAAATTTGTGCTATACATTACAATTCGCTAAACTCTGAACGGCTCAAATTCATGAAAACTGGAAGAATTTTCTTTTTCCCATTTATTTGTTCTGCCGATTTGTGTGCTTACCCTACCCGTGATAGGAAATATTTCTACGCGTCTATCACAATTAATAAAACGTTATTTTTCATGAGATGAACAATTGAATAACTGTAAAATTTCAAGCGTTATCTAAACGCCCTAACTGCCAAGTTTTGATTGGCCCGATTTACGGTTTCCCCAACACAGACTATAAAATCGATGTATCTGTGGAAATCCGCTTTGCAAATATACATGCAAGTCGGGGGCATTCAATGTACACAATGCTACAAAATTACAGGAACACTGCACCACAAGTTCAGCGAATGTCACCGAATAATAGCAGCTAAAATATGTGAGATATTTAGATCTCGTTTTATGAATTGTTGAGATCAGCACTAAGTCACATTCAGACAATAGAGTGAACAAACTTTTTAAAAATATGCGTTACTTACATTAGAATTCTAAACAACAGCGAACAATTGATCTATTAGCTCTCGGAAATGAATTGAATAGTGAAATTTGAAAATAGAACATGTGAATTTTATGCGAATCGGAAGCAGATTTCTTGAGTTTTAGCAAAGAATCAAAGATTCCTCAAATCGTAGTTCGTAGGCGCACATTCTACAATCTCCAACACATTCTACATTAGCATGTGTAAGTATAGTAATTATGTGTGAATTTCATTCTCATGTGAATACACCTGGTAACAGTTCGGCTGAAAGGGCATAAGGTTGACCTCTAGATGGCGCCTCTTGCAAAAATCTACTTGACTAGAGAAATCGATCAAGTCACTTACACCCCTTGCATTCTAAGCCCCTCATATGTTATATGAAATAACTCACCTCAGTGTTCGCGCTCTAAAGTCAACTATAAAACGAGTGTGGGATTCAACGTCAGACGAATAGGTTTGCAATATTTGCTCTAAGCTCAAGAATCGTCTCGTCGAGTTGATCGACAAAAATGACAGTTTTATCGAGTAACTTCTTTGGATAAGTCAAATGAGTCAAATGGATAAAAATAAATTAAACCGGAGAAATACCGGAGAATTCATTGGTGCCCCTTTTTTTTGCGAAGAATGTATCCACAAGACACCCTCGCATGGATCTTGAATGTTTGCGAACAGATTTTATGCAGAGACACCCAATGAGATACATATAGAGGTGGAGCAGTAGGCGAAGTGTATCTGTATTAGCAAGCAAAATATCGTGTCGTAGTTATTTGCCTTTAATATGGAATGTATATGAAAGAAACAAAACAATGTTGAAAGTACTCACGGTTGCATGATCATTTGAGCCAAAATTCTCATGAATTATTAAACTGGTTGTTTTTTTAACAGAAGACATTTATATCGTGGCTTATTTCGATTATTCATGTGGTAAAAAGGTCTAGAGAGCAGTCGTATGCTTAGTTCTCGAAAGCAGTAACATTTTCACTGAAATTTTGATTAATTGGCGATTATTATCTCACAACATACACACCGACACTGAGAGCCTTCGAAACATCAATTTCATAACGGTAAAGTAATGAAACTTCGTTTGTTTCTATGAACGTGGGGGAGTGAAAATGGCACTTGGAAATATCACCTTTACCCGTCTTTTTCGACGTGATTTCACAAATATTCACTCCACGCTATCACATTAGCCTCATATTCAGCGGGAGCGTTTTTAATTGATAAATTACTTCCTGAAAATAGCATTTTTACATGGATGCGGTGGGCAATCAAATATAAACACAACGACTGACGTCACTATTTGCTATATAGTTATGGCAGCGCATGCTATGTCGCTCGAAACTCGACCATCTTCATTACCTTTTTTCCAGGACATTGAGAGACACCTATAAAGCAGTGTCTGAAAGGTAGCTTCTGATGATCTTAAAAAGATAATTCGGAAAATTTTATCGATGCAACTTGTAGACCAGACCATCGTACTACACGTTGACTAACGATTTGTTGCAGCAAATGCACTATTTATTGGCGCGCCACTTATTATTTTTTCGTTCGGATACGATAATGCACGATGCTCAACTATGATTGGCAACACAAAAGTATGGGTTTATAAATATTGTGCGTCGTGACGTATTGCATATCGAATAAATTTTAGAGAAATTCCCAATCGATTGGTATTATAGAAATCATTTCGCATTTCGCGTTCGCAACAAAATGAGTAAATTATATGTTCGGGAGCGGGGATGATCTTTTTGAAAAAAGAACAACTACTCTTGTCGATGGTTAAAACTAGACTGACTTTATTGCTGAACTTTCCCTGCAAGCTAAACTAAATTCTTATTTACATTCAGTATGCTATGGTTCCGCATATGGTTCCATGCGCTTATCAATTAGTTCCTTGTTAGTGACGCGGCAGTGTTTGCTGGCTGGGTTGACTGTTCTGATGGAGTTCTGTGGTCTGATGATCGGATGTATTACAGGGGCTAGGGTGGTACGCTGTTAACTTCTCCCTCCCTAGGTGAGATTCGTCTCGAATCTCCGACTGGTTCGAAGTGCCATTTCTTCTAAAGTGAGATTGTAGTTGGATTTATTCTACGTTTTCCAGATTTACCTCTAGTTTTGATGAATTGTTTCTTCTTGATGATAAAAAGATCCACACTCCTAGACTGCATTTGGTTACTGTGAGTAAAGAGAATCCTCCGATTGTTGTGTTTTCAAAGGCTGTATGATTGCTCTGTATCTCATCGATATGTTCTCGGTTTCTAATATGGAATGTGTGCAGTTGATTTATGTCAGGTGGTTCGATAAATTCTGTTTCTTTGATAGTTAGCCCAATGGTTGAGATGAGATTTATCTGATCATGATCGGTGGTGGTTTCAGCGTCATATGTGTCGTTATTGACTTTTATTTTGCAATTTTGGAAGTTGATCAGTAGATTACCTATGACTTCTCTGCTTCCGATGTCGCAGCTAGAGTTGAGTGTGACTGGTTGAATGGCATTTAGAATTATTAGAGTGCTTTCGTTAATTTGTTTTGTCTGCATAGGCCCGTTGCAACTTGTATATGGATTGTGTCCGAAAAGTGCGTTATGAATGCATCCATCTCCTGTAATGTTGGTTAATGTCTTCCGTTGACAGACCCGGTATTGTTCGATAATCTCACAGGGTTCTTTTGTGACGAAAGTTGACGATTCGCTTGTTACCGCAATACGATAGTCTGAAGAAATGATTTTGTTTTTGTGAGGCATGCTTTCGTACCTAACGTAATGATAATTTCCTGACAAAAGTAATGGGACTTTGATAACAAAAATTATGTTTGAATTGTTGTGCAAAACTTGGATTCCTAAATATTCGTAAGCCGTATTAGTTTATTTATTTGTGTGCTCCCGGCCGAGTGGTTAGCGTCACACCTAACATGCCGGGGGTTCGGGTTCGATTCCCGTTCTGGTCGGGGAAGTTTTTCGTCAAAGAAATTTCGTCCGACTTGCACTGTGCTCACGCGTAATCTAGAGCTTGTCACTCAGAATGCATTCAAGGCGTGGTATTAGGCATAGAAATCTCAACTAAGTACTAAGTACTGTCTAACATGAGGGTCTTTACATTTGTTTTCTTGATTCCTATATTTTCGTATTCCATGTATAGTATCTTTTTGTTGATAGTTTATCTTTTAAATCACTAAGTTGAGTTTATTTTCGAATTGTTTATTGATACTGATTTGTTTTTCGTTAATTTTTTTATTAGTTTCTTTATCCTGTTATCTGTTTGTTCAAGTGCTTGTTTGATTTCTTTCAAATCGTTGTCATCTAAATTCCCGGTTATAAGGGGCGAACACGAAAATAATTTGCGACACCGAAAATGTCATGCCAATTTTCTTATAATGTTTAGAATCAAACCAAAATTTTAGGGTAGTTTTATACATATATTTACTTCAAAAATCAAAAGAAAAGTTAATCGATGGAGCCTTGAGTGTAAAATTGAACGCATTCTCACTTAATGCCCTCCATCAAAGTCTTTACAGTGTCATCCGGTACCAGTTTCTCAGTTTTTTTCCATTCTCTTAACATGTCCTTCTCGTCTTTGACTGTCTTCTTGCTCTTCCGAAGTTCCCGATTCATTATTGCCCAGTACTGCTCCACCGGGTGCAGCTCCGGACAGTTTGGCGGGTTCATGTCCTTTGGAACAAAATGGACAGAATTGGCCTCATACCACTCCAGGACACTTTTAGAATAGTTTTTTTATTATTCTTTTTTTAAGAGGCTTTCAACCTCCTGGGCTGGTTCGCCTCTGACTTTTAGAATAGTGGCATGATGCCAAATCTGGCCAAAATAGCGGAGCTTCGTCGTGCTGCTGCAAGAACGGCAAAAGGCGCTTCTCGAGGCACCCAGATTTGCAGATCTCGCCATTTACTGTGCCCATTGTCACGAAAGGCTCACTCCTCAGTCCGCAAGAGCAGATGGCCTGCCAAACGAGATATTTGGAGGCGAACATTTTCTTCTTCTTAAATTTGTCGTCCACCTCGAACTTGCTCTTGCCGGTGAAAAACTTCAACCCCGGAATTTGCTTAAAACCGGCTTTTATATAAGTTTCGTCGTCCATCACACAGCAGCCATATTTTGTCAGCATCTTCTCGTAGAGCTTCCGTGCCCGAGTTTTAGCCGTCGATTGTTGCCGCTCATCGCGGTTTGGGAAGTTCTGTACCTTGTATGTATGTAGTCCAGCTCTCTTCTTTGCATTCTGGACGAAGCTCGGCGACTTGCCGATCTTTTTAGCCAAATCACGGCTCGAGACGGTGGGATTTGCTATAATCATCCGCTTCACCTTTCCCTCCGTCTTTTTGTTCTCCGGTCCCGGTTTTCATCCAGCTCCTTTGCCGTGGTCCAACGTCAACCTCTCCTGGAACCGCTTCAACACTCTGGAGACGGTTGAATGGTGAATGTTCAACATTTTTCCCAACTGCCGGTGCGACAGGTCAGGAAATTCCAGGTGTTTGGAAAGAATTTGTTCTATCGACTCGCGTTGGTTCACCTCCATTTTCGTTGAATCGTACAACACGACTTCGAGTTTGACAGCATGTAGACAATACACATCAATGAGAAAGTGTGCAAAATTTGGTTGATTTTTACCCAATGGTGAAAAAGTTATGCCCTGTTGAATGTGTCGCAATAATTTCGTGTTCGCCCTTTAGATTTAATTACGCTTCCTAATGGGTTAAAAATTCCTTGTTTTGGGCGTTTGACTGGATTCAGTCTAGAAAATATTGCTAAAAGGCTAGACATTTGTGCGTTAAGTACGTCTTGGAATTCGGATGTTTGTTCGTTTTCTTCGAGAAGCTTCAAAGTATAATTCCACATTCCGGGATTCCTTTGAAATTTCTCTAAGCCAACCCTGTGGATGTGCAACTGATGAGGTTGACGGTTTTTGACGTGGGACTACGTCTAACCGGAGTATATGGGGAGTAAAATGAAAACCTAAACACAGAGCCGACTGAAATGCGTTTCCCTAACATAGACTTCAAATCCAAGGAGCGTGGTGAAATTGGCATTGCAAATACATGTAAGTCGGGAGCATTTTTGTTCAGACTGATATGTGTCTCCCTAACACAGACTTCATATCCATGGAGCGTGGGAGAATTGGCATTGCAAGTACATGCAACTCGGGGCCATTTTTGTTCCGGCTGAAATGTGTTTACCTATTACAGACTTCTAAACGAAGGTGTCTGGGGAACTCGGAATTGCAAATACATGCAAATCGGAGACATTTTTGTTCCGACTGAAATGTGTTTGTCTAACACAGACTTCAATACCAAGATGTCATCATACCATACGTAAAAGGACCGGAGACGAATGAATTGTTAGATTTAAAGCCTCCGTAAACAAAGAAAAAGAAGAAGAAGAAGTAAAAGGACTGTCATTAAATTTACTTGCAACAAAGAACATATTCTATCACAATGCATGAATTGATCTCACATGGCATTATATAATCTTTTTATATAAAATGAATTCGGAAATTGTTTCACTCAATCAAAAATTCAATCAGTACAAACAAATGAGTGCTAAGCTAAGTTAGTCCCACGTCAACCTTGCGGTTATATCATAGATATAACCCACCCATTTTTTTACGATTGACGATTCATTTGCATTAATTTCTTGTGGTATTCTAGATGGCAACTGCAACCCCATCTGCCATCTGCAACAACGTTTTGCTTACAAGCTTTGTATTGGATGAGTAATCCAACAGGGCTATCATCCATTTTGCTATTTTCGTAGAGGGATCTTTAAGATTCATAGCTCTGGTTAAAGGTTTATGATCTGTAAACAATGTAAATTTTTTCCCAAAAAGGTGAAGGCTAAAGTATTTAGTTGCCCAATAAATGGCAAGTAGCTCTTTCTCTATCGTCGAATATTTTTCTTTACTTCTATTCAGTGCTCTTAAGGCAAAAGCATTTGACCTGTCTTTTCCGATCGGTCCCTGTGATAGAACAGCACCGATTGAATGTTGGGATGCGTCTGCGGTTAAGTGAAATAGTTTGTCGTAGTCTGGATGTTGTAGCACGGAAGTACAAATTAATACTTTTTTACATTTATCAAAACAATCTAAGAACTGTTGTGTGTGTACTATTTTTTCGTCTTCCCTCAGACATTGAGGTCAGAGGTTTAGTTATTCGACTGAAATCTTCAATGAACCTTCTGTAATAGCCTATCGTTCCCAAGAAGGATTTCATATCTTTTTCTGTTCTTGGAGCGGGCCAATTGTTTATTGCGTCTAAAGGCGCGTCCACATTATGCCGAATAATGTCGATCGGCCTGTACCAGGCGGCATATTCGGTTCGTTCTGTAATGTGGACGCCACATCGGATGGACGAAGCCTTAGCCCCATCGGATGTACGAAGCCGTCACGAACACACGAAGCACAATGTCGTCAACACTAATTTACTTCCTTTTGTTTTGGTTCGACTTTCTCGAATCGGGCCCACTTGTTTCGGGTTGGGTTCGGTTTGTTTCGAGTCGGTTTTCGGCACGTCGGCAAGCCCGGGCAGTACGTCCACATTTAGTCGGCTTTACCGGGCGGCCAAGGCCGCTCGGCGTAATGTGGACGCGTCTTAACATATCTGGATTCGGCTGAACACCATCTTCGTTGACGATATGTCCTAAAAAGCTGACTTCTTTTTGTAAGAAAAAACTTGTGTCTAGTTGCACTTTTAGGTTGACATTTTCTTAAGCATTGAATACTTTGTTCAGATTAACGTAATATTCTTGCAGGCTCATGCTGTAACGATAACATCGTTCATATACACGAGGCCAACGGAACCGACGAGACCTTTGAGAACGGAGTTCATGAGCCTCTGTGTGCTTGTGCTCCTTTTGTTAATATCACTTATCATTGTTTTTATTTGCGATCCAAGCCTTACAAAATGTATTACTGATTTGTTGCTACATCCAAATATACTGTTATAAATTGCCATAGGAACTATCAACACGTAGTGTTCATTACTTCTATTTGCAAACCCCTTGAATGGGGGCGTTTTTCGTCAATCCATAGTGCCCTCAATTCTATCGTAAAAGTGAACTACCACCCGTTCTTTCGACGTCGGACCACCTTTGTCTAACAAAGAAACGCGAAAATTCCCCGAAGGGTCCCCTCTCTCTGCAAGAAAAAAAAAATAACAAGCGGGGGGCATCTTTTACAGGTGTCTGCCAGGGTAAGTGACGGTTTTCCTGAGCTAGAGGCAGAAGAATGGAGTTGCCAATCTGAGATCCAAGCGGAACCTCTACATACAGCGAAATTAATTTTTAATTTCTCTCGTCGTGGCCCTTTCCGCTGACGACGGAACAATGGTTGCCGAATAAAAACCAATCGTTACCGGAAGAATGGCAGCGGACAGGAAAATGGAACGCTCTGGAAGTTTTAATGTTTTTGGTTCGTCTTGTTCGCCAGCTTCGGACCAAGAGTGCAATCTGGACTCGCGGAGATGGTGCGCTATTTTTTTGAATTGTTAATGGCAATGAATATATTTTGCTGGTTTCTTTGCATCACCCTGAGTGGAGCCACATAGCCGATCGGAGGTGGTAATATCGGGAAACGATTAGCCATAACCGTTGCAAATGAACCACTCCAAAATGGGTAGTAACGGTTGTCCGAGGGGTTGTTGAGAGAAAGAACAAAAAGCGTGGAACATTTTGCTCCGACACATTAAGCTTTCCGACAGAATTACTCCCTGACAACGTTAAATATGTAATGAATCGTGTGCCATTCGTAAAGATTACGCCACAGCGGCATTATTCAGCACTAGTCGGCTCGCGAAGTGGAAGAAAACGAGCGCGTGAAGTGTTGTCCTGTGCTAATATTTATAATGCAGCGCGGGCGACAGAATTGACACTTCCTGTTCTCACCGGAGAAGAGGAACGAGGAAATACTTCTGCTGCTACTGCTGCTACAGAATCACATCATTACGTGTATAAACAATAATAATGCTGAACAATTTATTCATGGAAGGATGCTCTGAAATATGCTATCGAAATAATTTATAGTGTACTTCATTCCCGTTACCGTTACCAAGAAGTGGTTTACTTGCCGCCGAGGATGACAGCATTCGAACACTCGGAAAAATAACTGACCGGAATGAAAAATTTGAGGTTCACTATATCAAATACGTGGTCTAATATCAAATAGTATTGGTAACAAACCATTACGGTTTTTTATCCCAAATTTCAGAACTTTTCAATCATTATTGTTCGATTTACAGTCGATTGTGTGAAACGGGCTTCTCATTCACATTAACAGTGAAATTGAAATAATCAGACTACGACTGGGCTCCCCTATATCTGGATTCTCTAGATCTCGTCACTAGTGATTTTATTTTGAACCTTGGATAAGTTCTTGTTGTTTTCCAGTAGTACTATTTTACACGATGTTTTGGACATGAATCGTGTTTTCGCTCAATTGGCTCTGAGAGATTTGGATTAAGTCAATGGGCAGCCACTTTCGTGAAACGTAGTCAAATTGGTGTTAAGACATATGGGTTCAGGAGTTTGACATGCAAACTATTCAATAAGCTTTGGAATGGTGTCTTCCAACTGAACCAGAACCGAAGCACCCCGTTTTAACCGATCGAAATCGAAGGCAATGTCCACTGTTTCATTCGTTCATGCCGGTGTTGACGAGGATTGCAAGGAGCGATGGTACTCACTCGTATACATATGCCATATACACACGCACTCCTCACCCACTAACCCATGAAAACGAATGTTACGAATCGTTCACTCTGAGAGTTCGCTTGGCATTTTGTATTTCTCGCACAATTTGCAATTAACTGCACGCCTAATTTACTCCAAACTTTGAAAAATCGGCTAGGAAAAACAGCTGAACGTATCAATGCGAACGTTCACAGGTGTTTTTGGAATACACCAGTCCTGTTAACATTAGGACTTACTGCAATATTTACAAAATTACAGATAACAGAAAATTTTCTGTACACTACCAAAACCTGTTTTTGGCAATTTTTTGAAATCTATGCGAAAAATTTAAGTATTTTGTTCTCAAAGCAATAAATTAATCTTGTACAGAATTTATTGGAGTTTTCAAAACTGCTTTTCGATTTGCGTGGCTATCATTATTTATTGAATTATTTACCATCAAAGACGAAGGGGGAAATTTTCATTCAAACTGAAATATATCTGTAGGAAAAGGTCCTAAAGGAACACTCTAATTAATTGGATCGGACTGAGTTGGTTAGCAAAAAATTGTGGTAGTCAACAAAATCTTTGAAAAAACTGAAAAAAATATTTTTATATTTCTTCTCGATGTTGTTGTCCACTACAGCTACACACCAAAGATGAAAATATGTACGTAAATATTGTAATACCTGAAAGTTGGAAAGTTGGAAAGCTTTCAAATGATTTACATTCCATCTACAGGACGGACTCGATGATATACAGACTCGATTATATACAGTTCGAAAAACAATTTTTTTTTATATTTTAAAAATGACTTGTTTCAAGAAAAAGTATAACCTTTGAACATTAAGGTGGAATTTAAGAGGCTATTATATGTACAGTGGGGTAAAAATCGTGATTTTTTAAGATTTTGCTTGAATTATCACCAGGGATTGTTCATATCGATATTGCAACGAAATTAAGAAAGATAGAAGTGGGGTGTCAAAGGACAAATTGTAGAGTGGTTTGAGAGCTTTAATTTGATTGGCACTCAAGACACTCAACACTCATGTTCAATCTGAATTTTTGTGATAAAATTAATTATTACACAAAAACAATTACTAACTTTGAAATTTTCACTTCCAAAAAGTTATTTTAATCCACTAATTTGGATGTTCCTGTACTAAATTTTCTCATTTTTCAAATGAAGGAACATAACTGGCTTATGTAGCGTAATTTTTAGTGTGGAGCCAGTTTGAGGCAACAGAGTCCGAAACAAAACAAAAGTTCTATAACTCTGCCATTGTTGAAATTCGAAGATATGCGTAGAAGGATTTTGTTCATCAAATATGATCATCTATCACCTCCTGAGAGATTCTGGAAAAAAAATATTTTTTTCATGTGAGAAAGGTATTTCCTGATTTTGAGGGGGTGAATCAAAAGTTAAATTCTTCTTTTATTTTCAATAAACGAAAAATATATGCATAAAAAACGAAAAAAATTTTTGAATAAACATAATGAATTATTGAAATCCTTCATATCATACATGCTCGGTTTGCAAGGTGACGATCACGTTATTTTCATACATTCTAATCAGTGTATACATTCAAAGCGTATGTCGTTGAATACATTGCTGGAGTCATGGTAGGCGACTGCACAGTGACGCGAGAAATTGTAATTCGAAGAAGAAACAACAATCTGGAGTTCATCGTTGACACCCACCGTTCAAACGACACTCTCCATCTTCTTCAATGGTACTAATGTTTATAATGTTCCTAACGTTCACCATCTCAACATAGAATGACTTGCGAACGATACAGAGTTAGAGAGCGAACAACTGCGATTCTAAACAATCAGAAGCGGTGTGAGGTAAAAATACACTCACTTGCCAGACGCTATCATGAGCAACGCCGACGCAGCCTTTGATATTACCAGGTCTAAACACATGCATTGTCATGATATTATAAAACGTGTGTACAAACAAAAAAAAAAAGAATGAAATGTAGAACGAGCTTCATTACAACGTTACATGTATTGGGTTTCACACCTTGCTGTATGTATTCGGCTGTATGGCAAAATTACAACAAATTAGGATTACCTCATATACACTTTTTTAATTTGGATAATGGACAAAATACGCCCTGAGGAAATCGATAGTGTAATTTCCTCGAAAATTCCAGTCATTGAGCTTCGTGTTCCATTTCTGTGAAGCGTAAATTGTTATGAATTTTCGAGTGAAATAAACACGCTTCTAAAACAAAAAAAAAATAATGAAATATGGCTCTTTTGTGTGTTCTGTGTAGCAGAATAATACATTCTCTTGAGGTTTTTGAACAAGATAATTATTTCATATTTTGAATGATATTTTGGTTGAAATGCAAGGAGATCAATAGATAATTAGGGTCAGTTAGGGTCAGGACTATGTCTACTAAGTATTGAAACAACATCGAATAAAAATTTTCATTCAAATTTCAACAACTTAAATTGCTTTTATTGTTCGATATTGTTACCACAAACATGGTTCATGACCGTGCGGTAATCTAAAACTTTTATATCCTTGCATAGCAGATGGAAAGTGTACAATGCATTTTCTCAAAGAATTCACCAACGACACGACCGCAACCTTAGGTGGATGTCCAATATATCAACGACTAAAAACTGATTATGGCAGACAAGCATTCATAAAAATTAACAACGCAAACATTGACATGGAAAATCGTTCGGCAGTGCCATATTCGCCTCAGCTGAGCAAAACATTCAATGCTCATATTAGTGTTACAACAACGAAATTTATATTGATATTATTCAATTAATTTGTCTACTTTACGACAAAAATATATTCCTATTTTCACTTCAGATTCGTTGATGAAATACGTCGGGATTGGAATACAAAGAATGGTTTGTGTTTTTTTTTCAATTTTGACGCAGGACTACCTCTTTCATTTCTATACCGGGGTGTAAAATCAAAGTTTCGAAAACGAAAGCGTTACGCCGAAGAACGAGATTTTGAGCGTTAATAGTTCCTAAATAACTGAACGAAATGGTATGATAAACACTCCATTCGAAAGATAAAATGTCTACGCGTTATATACTTGTTACTTTTTCATCCAAAAACTTGTTTCAATAGCTTTAAAATTGCTTTCAAAAAAGGCTATTAAAATCACCAATCGGTATATAAGCGAGCGCCGCTCGGAAATCCACTCAGTTATAATTGAACAGCGATTGAGGTACCGTCGCAGGAATGAATGATGTTTCCCTAACACAGACTTCAAAACCATGGAGCCTAGGGAAATCGGCGTTGCAAAATGGATACAAGCAGCGGATACTTTTGTACTCGTTTGCAAATCGGAATATTTCCCTAACACAGACTTCAAAACCATGGAGCCAGAGGAAACTAGCATTGCAAAGTAGATGCAAGCAGCGCGTACTTTCGTACTCGTTTGCGCTTTTGCAAATCGGAATGTTTCCCTGACACGGACTTCAAAACTATGGAGCCAAGGGAAATCGGCATTTCAAAATAGATACAAGCAGCGGGTACTTTTGTACTCGTTTGCGTTTTTGCAAATCGGAATGCTTCCCTAACATAGACTTCAAAACCATGAAGCCTGGGGAAATTGGCATTGCAAATGAGATGGAAGCTACGGGTACTTTTGTACTCGCTTGCGTTTTTGCAAACCGGAATGTTTTTTCCCAACACAGATTCCGAAACCAATAAGTTGGGAAAATCGGCATGTCGCCAGCTCACTGAACTTATACGCAAATCTTGATAACTATTTGCTGCGATAACCACTACCATAATGCATAAATTGACCTAAATTGGGATTTGTTTGCAATTGTTTCGTTCACATTCACATTCATCAATAATTTAATCAACAGCTTTGCGCAGCGGTGATATCGTAACAAATGAGGAACATTCGAAGTGCGATTATTGCTAATTGAAAAAACACAAATGATTACTAAGCCAACGGCAGTCCTACGTCAACCTTGCGGTTATATCATAGGTATAACCCATCCATAGTTTTTGTCGGTGGCCTTGGCGCTCTATTCCTCGGTATGTCAAACACAAGACTAACGAACGTTTCACGTATATGTAGATCGTTAAAACTTTTAAACACACTTACAATACATTAGTTATTTTTTATTTAACAACCAACATATTCACTAGAAGACGGCGCCAGTGGTTGTGTGGTTAGCGTAACAGCCTCACAATCCGATCGGCCTGGGTTGAATCCCAGCTGGCGTCGTTGGGATATTCTGAGGCGAAAAATCTCTGGTTACGTCTTCCTTCGGAGGGGAAGTAAAAGAAGTTGGCCCGGCTCATGATTTGTTGAGTCTGATAGGTAGGAACAGGTGGAGTCGCCTCCCTGATGTCGGTGATTAGCACTGAAGTGGCGGAAATAGGCCGAAGAAAAATAAGCGAAGATAAAAAAAATATATTCACTAGAAATAATTTTTATGGCAAAACAACGTTTGCCAGGTCAGCTAGTAAATTTATATTATAATGAGAAGCTTTGACAGAAGTACTAGAAAATTTATAGTAAAAGGAAATTGTGAATGGCCAATGAATCCACGAACGTTCTTTTAGTAAGAAAACGTGAATGTTCGAAAGAATTCATATCAGAAAATCAATTTTGGGTGGGACGAAGTTCGCCGGGTCATCAGTACATTCATAAAAATGCACGCACAATCGAAAAAGAGAAGAAAACGCTATGAATGGAAAAGAAGACTTTGTCATTTCATTTATGGAAACTGTCATTTCCAAACTGCTCTTTAAGATTTAGAGACCATCAATACAGACTTCGAAACGTTTGATTTGTGTCTTGATAATATGAAGAGAATTGCCATGAAAACAAAATGTAATAATTCATAGATGTGTTTCCTTCTAAAACATCAGATGTTCTTTCGCGTATATTTCTTTCGCTCTAAAAATGCTAGTTGATTTCAAAATTTCCAAAATTTAAAAATAAATCCCTCATTGACAAATGAACTCTATTTCTTCGTCGCATTTCTCTCTTATTTAGGATTGCGTGACATTAGTATAAATGTTCAATTCAAATAAATGGTATTCGGTTGACCGTGTTTGTCGTTAATCCCCTTCTATCTTACTTTGCCATGCTGTTCCTTTTATCTTCGAATTATTGAACTCAAACTCTTCGAATTGTAAAACAGTTTATTCTGTATTTTATAATTCATAAGCTAACAGTTGTAAAGTCGCTATTTCTAACCCAGAGAATGTATTCCTCTAACAGACAGAACCAGTTACAAAAGCGTACGTTCTTAGGTCCAATCGCAGAACTGTTCATTGATTGATTTTCTTAGCTACACTTTAAAATTACCCTTTACTATAAAATTCCTAGTACTTCCACCAAAACTCGTCATTATTATATCAGATTATTTTCAGTCACAATTCTCGTTCAAGATTTTTCAACCACTTGCAAATAACATGTTTATCCGTTACATAGAATAAATGTTTGATACAGAAAATATGATAGAATAAAGACAGCCCTAAATCGGACAATTCCTCTCTCGAGTTTTGCACATTCGGCGATCCATTTTTATGTATACAGATAGAAGAAGATATAGGAGTGCGTTTTATTACATTATTTATTTATTTTAACGGGACCCCCTCTCCATTTCATAGAAACATTTCTCATATTCAAAAACCTTCACATGCCAAATTTGCCAAATTTGCTTGATTAATTCTCAAGTAATGCAGAAATTTGTGTTTCATTTGTATGGCAGCCTCCTCCTCCTCCTTAGAGAGGGGGGAGGGGTCTCAAACTATCGTAAGAACCTTCCTCGACCCCAAAAGCCCCTACATACCGATTTTCATGTCGATAGGTTCAGTAGTTTCCGAGTCCATAAGAATCAAAAAGACAGAAAGACAGAAAAACAGAAAGACAGAAAGACAGAAAGACAGAAAGACAGAGAGACAGAAAGACAGGCAGACATCACTCTATTTATATCTATATATATATATATATATATATATATATGTTTTTATAATTTTATAATATATATATGTTTTTATAATATATATATGTTTTTATAATTTTTCTTAAAAAACTAAGGATTGTTTACATAACATATCTAAAAATCAAAGAGGCGTTATTTTTTCTCGCTGAGTTATGATTTTTCAAAATTAACCGATGGTCCGAAAAATCAATTTTAACCTCTTTTTTCCACCACAAAAAAAAACTATTGGACCGGGCCAATGAGCTAGTCTTCTTTCAAAAAAAAATATTACGCTTGAGGAAACAAATGTATTTTGTTTTCGTAATTATTGATTAGATTTGTTTCTCATATTTTTCATGGTCTCGGGACCAAGGGTGCCATATATTTTATATCAAATATTTATTTATATTTATATTATTCATATTTTTATATATAAAGCTGCGGTATTTTCACATAACATATCTGAATATCAGAGAGGTGTCTTTTTTTGTTTTTCAGTTAAGATTTCTTAGAGTTAGCATGTTTTAAGTTTTCGTTCAATATCCCTATGCGATTAGCCTACATCAATGCGATTGAAAACCAATTTGTATGCAAGTGGTATTTTTTGAAAAAAGACCAACTCATCGGCTTCAATTTTATATATCGATTATCTGAATCGGCCCAGCAGTTCAAAAGTTATAATTTTTCGAAAAAAGTAATTATTGGAAAAATGGGAAAAATCATCTTTTGGACCATCGGTTAATTACGGAAAACCATAACTCAAGAACAAAAAATAACACTTCACTGATTTTTGAATATGTTATGTAGAAAATCTTCAGCTTTCAAAAAAAAAATATATATAAAAAAATAATGGCGTCCTTGGTCCCGAGACCATGTAAACTACAAAAACCAAATACAATCAATAATCACAAAATCAAAATCCGAAATTTTTGCAAGTTTTATATCTCTTCAAAAAAGGTTAGCTAATTGACTTTAATTTGATATGTCGATCATCTGAATCGGTCCAGTAGTTCAAAAGTTATGATTTTTTTAAATAAAGGCATTTTTGGAAAAAAAAATGCAAATTCGATTTTTCGGATCACCCTAAAATGGAAATGGGCACCCTAGTAAAAAAAAACAAATACGGGTCTAAAACTTTGCGGTAAGGAACTAAACTATCACTTTTCACGGAAAGCTGAGGACCACTATATTGGTTTGGCATGGAATGGCTGTTATAATATTGTTCCAAGGTGAAATAATATTACAATAAAATTTATTGTGTTATTGGCCAGATATTGAAGTGCGATAAAATTCATCACTCTAGTCCACAGAAATATAAACAGAAATAGTTGCGGGTTTCGCGGATTACAGAGAACTTTCTATTGTGGATAACACATCATTATGAACAAAAATAGTAATCCCACTGGGTCCTCTATAAACGAATCCACAGGATTTGGAGTGTTCAACGAATTTTTTAGCACCTCCCACAATCTTTAGTATCCTTGCTCAGTGTATATTGCTGAATTGGCAGCAATACACTGGGCGCTGGACAGCGTCGCCTCACGACCTGTTGAACACTATTACATTGTAACGGATAGTCTTAGCTCTGTCGAAGCTATCCGTTCAGTGAGCCCGGAAAAGCACTCGCCGTACTTCCTTGAGAGAATACGAGAAATTTTGAGTGCTTTAACCAGACGCTGTTATGTCATTACCTTTGTCTGGGTCCCTTCACATTGCTCAATTCCGGGTAATGAGAGGGCTGACTCATTAGCAAAGGTAGGTGCAATTGAAGGCGAAAATTATCAGCGTCAAATCGCCTTCAATGAATTTTATTCTTTAGTTCGTAAAAATACCATCGTTAACTGGCAACGCAAATGGAACGAAGATGAATTGGGCCGGTGGCTCCACTCAATTATCCCTAAGGTTAGCCTCAAACCATGGTTCAAAAGTCTGGACTTGAGTCGGGACTTTATTCGCACCTTCTCCCGACTCATGTCCAATCACTGTTCGTTAAACGCGCTACTCTTTCGTTTTGATCTCGCCGACAGCAATATCTGTGCCTGCGGCCAAGGTTACCACGACGTCGAACACGTTGTTTGGTCGTGCGAGGAGTATCTTGTTGCCAGATCGAATTTAGAAAACTCTCTTCGGGTTAGAGGAAGGCAGCCCAATGTGCCGGTGAGAGATGTGTTGGCTGGTTTAGACCTTGATTACATGTCCCAAATATATGTCTTCCTAAAAGTTATCGATCTTCGTGTCTGATTGTCCTTATATCCTTATATTCTCCTCTTCCTTTTCCTTCGCGAGAAATCAAATCCCTTCTCATTAACAATATAATAAGGTGAAATGTAAATACATATTAGATATAAGATAGGCTTAAGGATTGAGTGTAATGAATTTGAGTGTGAATGTGAGAGTGAACATTGTTAACATATCCTTTTATCCCTTCCTTTTCCTGAAGAGAATATGTCACCCTTCTAAACTCGAGTAGACCGCGAGTAATCGGTTTTCTACACCATTAACATTAGAATTAAGGAAAAATGTTTATATATACTTGTAACAATACAGTCAGGAGTTTGGCTCCTTTAAACTTATGTAACTTAGCCTGTAAAAATAAACGATTTAATAAAAAAAAAGAACAAGAACTGATATTGCATAATTTTTGTCAACGGATATTTTCACATTTCCTCGAGTGCCTGCCAAAACCTACATGGAAGCAAGCAGGAAAAAAAGAACGAACAGATCCTGCGAAGCAGTGCGGCATTTATTATTCGAGCTTCCGTAATTGTGATGCGAGCCGTGGTTGCACCATCCGACGTTCTCCGAGCAACTTGGCTGTCGTTTGCCCCTCTGAAAGAAGTACGATCCAGCCCTCCGCAACTTGTGGAGGAAGTATTAGGTGATTGGAATGGCTTTGGTCGCGAACGCTGGCTCTCTGTTGTTGTTGTTGTTCCACGTCTTCCCTGGTCACGTCTTTGTTTGCAGGTACTAAAGTCTTAGCGTCCCGTCCAACACTCTCTACGAGCGAACAATATGAAAACAAGTAGCTGAGGACCGTCATTTTTTTTTTCATCATCAGAAATTCCTTCCGCTTCGCGGTGGCTTATTAATAGATCCTTTCATGCTGCCACCCCCACAATCGCTACAGTCGTTCCATTTGCATAATATTGTGTTTGATAGAAAGGAAAGGAAAAAAAAATACTCGAACAAGATGCACGGAGCAAAGGCAGGGAAGTAGAGGACTAGAATTAAGATGCTGGCAGGATGTGTCGAGTAAATGATGGTTTCCTTGACAAATGTCGACCGTGGGAAAGGGAAATAATGTTTACATTACAAATTGTTTATTTGTTTACGTTGAAATTCCTACTAATAGGACTCATTATTTAAAGCTACGTTTCAACTTTCGAATATACAATAAGAATGTCCTTAAAAATACTGATGGATACTATCAGTCAAAAAATATAAAAATTCAATTGTCTAGAACTGACCCTTCCCTAATTATTCTCTCAACTGAAGTATATTGTGCGAAATTCATGAAAATTGGATCAAAACATTCCATTATTCTAGTTAATTTTATTACTGATAACATAACTCGTGTAATTCAAACCTTTATAAAGGTAAGTCTCTGCACCGACGAGTCGTTCCCATGGAATCCCAAGTTTGATCCCAGGTATTTGATTTTTTTATTTAATCAATTTGCTATACCACAGGTCAATCGATTGCTTGTTTTCTCCCTAAATTGATTCGAATAAGCTCCCATCATATCCTCCACTTTGGGCTCCATTAAATCGTTTATGACATTTTATCCGGGGATAAAGACCAACAAACGGACCCTCTAACCCACTCAAATCTGGCTGGCGGTAGGAGAAAAAAAAACCTCCCACCTCGTACCTAGAAATGCTTATTTTCACGAGGAAACTTTTGTCCGCTTCGGCGGAATATGAATATGGCGCTCAGGGGATTCATTTTCCACTATTCATGCTGATGCACCGATGCTCCGTGTGTTCGTCCAGGATTAAGCTTCAAAAATTGAATGGTTTGTGGGATCCTGTAAGACCATCATAAATCACAGATTCACTATTCACTGCATCATTAAATCAAATACGAGTATGTAGTCTAGCTAGTGGCTCTGCACACCGTGTCGGTGCGTCCGCGGAAAATGTGAGTATGTCATCAGTTTTTCCCTCCTTGTTAGCCGCGGCGGAAATATAAACGACGGGAACATATTTTCATAAGAAAAATGGCTCCTTCTTTTCATTGATATGAACCGGAATGTCACGCCAAGAGTGTTGGGTAGATTATGACAGATTAGCGATATTTGTTCGTTTGCTTTTTTCCATTTCCTGAGATGTCATCACCCCTCGAAGACATGGTCCATTTGTAATGTTTTTTCTTCCTCATCCTAATGAGGGGATGACTCTGGCGGTCCCTTTTCCTCCCTCAACCAGATGTCACCATTTTGGGTCAAATGCAGCAGAAGGGTTAATTAAAAACGTGATAAAATAAACTTTGTTTTATTCGCTCCTTCTGCGGGCAAGTTACCCCTCGGAGCGTTTATTTACCCGTGTGAGCTTTATCGCTGAAAGCACGTAACCTGGAGACTTCTTGAATCTGTCATTATCGAGCTGCTTAGTAGCAGTGGAACGTGCGAGTCACGATCGGTCGATAAAGGAGATACGCCCCCACCCCTCACGTCATCTTCCTTTTGCAAGTTCCGATGGGGGGGGCTCCGACGGCTAAGCGCCAATCTTGGAGCGAAATCTCAGCGGTGGCCATTGCTGCCGGATGATGAGGTGATAATGGCAATGTTTTGCTGATCTCACGTACCACGGGTAGCACCTATTGTGTGCGATACGTGAGTGCCTGGCTTGATTGGAATGTCGCCTTGGCTGAATCGGTGCGATCACACTGATTTGACCCTACCCTTTTCCACTTTCAGGCATGTTTTCCAACAAGCGGAAATTGCATAAATCAGACTTTGTGATTTATTCTCGGTTAAAATTTTAATGAGACGATTTATCCCAACGATAAACTGTGGTGAGTTGCCCTTTCTCGTTTGGGTTAATTAATTTACCCCCCGGTGAGCACACTTTCGGTCGTTCGAGCCATGAGTGCCGGAATGCAAAAGTTTCCACCAGATGGATTCATGAGAATGTTTGATTATTCGAGAGTGAGTTTACTGACAGCTGCAGGTTGAGAAGTTTGAAGTTTGACATCGGTGGTAAATAAAGTGTAAGTTATTGCCCCATTTTCCACTTACCACGAATTGCCCAAATTTTGCAAAGTTTCTCTCAATTTTGAGGAATGAAGCAGTTTTGTTCGCTCGTTTGAAAATTCCGGAAAATATTGGGCTTTAGTTGAAATGTTGAAAGCATCGAGTACCTCGATTCTAGTTGCATTTTTGAGTACCACAATCGGTATCATAGTAGGCTTTCAACAAAAAAAAATCTTTTCTTTTAAATTTGAAGGTGGCATCAGGCTGAAGTTGAAGCGTGTTCACGTTTTGTCCTGCGTGCTAAATACATAACAGGTGCTGTTACAGAAATCTATAAAAAAACACATCTTATTTTTCTAAACACTTTATTGACACAAAACATACTACATAACACTCAACATTAAACACAATATTAACCCGCAGAAATCCGCAATAAATCAGCCTGGGTTCGCATTTGTAAAGCAAGAACAATTTCGGAGTGATAAATTTACAACACGTGACGAGGCAGATATTAGATTTCGATCATTAGACCCTCAATGCTCAATGCAATGCAAAGCATTCCCAATCTTCTTCTTCTTCTTCTTCTTCTTCAATGGCACTAACGTTCCTAGAGGAACTTCGCCGTCTCAACGTAGTATTACTTGCGTCATTTTTTATTAGTACTTAGTTGAGATTTCTATGCCAAATAACACGCCTTGAATGCATTCTGGGTGGCAAGCTCTAGAATACGCGTGATCACAGTGCAAAGTCGGAGGAAATTTCTTTGACGAAAAATTCCCCCTACCAGAACGGGAATCGAACCCGAACACCCGGCATGTTAATTATGACGCTAACCACTCGGCCACGGGAGCACCCAATTCCCAATCTAACAAGCATAAAAAAAGTACACTGAAGTCACTTTTTACGCGGTTTTTTTATACGAGGTTTTATTTTAAATACGCGGATTTTGGAATTTACGCGTTTTTTTACGCGGATTTCGAAATTTACGCGGGTTTTTTTACGTGGCACTTATCAACCACGTAAAAACTCAATATGCTAATTGATGGGACTTTTCACGAAATAATTTTGTATTGTATCACTGATTAGTAGCTGAAAAATAAAAGGAAATACAGATATCATGATTGTAGCATGCAAAACAATCAGTTAATGAATTGGTAGAATATGGGTTGCATTTTAAACTAATAATTCACTGTTTGTTAGATTTTTTCCCGGATTTTGAAAATTACCCCTTTTTTTACTCGGATTTTGGAATTTACACGGTTTTTTTACGTGGATTTTGGAATTTACGCGGTTTTCTGTTTTCTTTCACGCGGTTTTTGTTTACGCAGCGCATATCCCCCGCGTATAAAGCGACTCCAGTGTATAGGAAACGTTTTCAGGTTTTTATGATGGGTAGTGAAAACCGTACCTGAACATGAAATTGCTCCGTAAAGTAATCTCTGTTGGACAAAAATTGGTTGCTTAAAAAGAAATGACAGTTTGCGTTTTAATATCCTTACTATGCATCAATCCTCGGTAACTGTCGATTGGTTTTTTCTGGTTACAACAATAACAAAACACCTAAATCGACAAAACAACGATACGATGATCACCATCTTGAATTCTAAACGTTTGATCAAGCAGCATAGAGCAGCTCGAAACTTTTTAATAAATGATGCAGTCAACATATAGCAAGAGTGTGTATATCAATCATCAAACAAATGAGAAATTTGAGGCTGATTCCGTTTTGTCTCAAATTCCGAATCCTTCATTTTCAAATGTAAGTTTACTAAACTTAAAAGTTATAGATAATTGAATAGTTAAAACCCTGACATTCTTTGGGGAATAGGCTTCAATTTTAACATCATTCACAAGTATCGATACAGCCTATTATTTATAACACTAAGCATTTGCAAAAAATATTGACTGTCAAGACCAGTGATAACGCTTGCACTAAAAAAAAACACAGGAGGGTTGTGTCCGAGACACGACCGCATAGTTGACGTAAGATTCCGTTAGGCTATCTGTTGATTTTGGATATGTTTGAAGAATTACTTTGATAATGATTTGCTGGCCCTGAAAAGGGCTGTTTTGTTTACTTGTTGGGTATTGTTTGTTCACTCCACCAGTGTCTACCGAGTGGTGATGAGAGAAGGATGGTAAACAGTCATTGGATGATGCGTATTAGATGAAAGATACCGAAGTGGAACGAGACATGATGAAAACCGCCCTCTGTGATCCTAGACGAGATACCTCCTGTGTTATGTATGGATGAAATAAAGAAAAAACTCACCAATGTAATATAAGATAATTACCAATACCGAACACAATAATCAATTTTTCTCATCAGTAAAACCATGTTACTTTAATATAGAGAAAACACATTTGAAATGGAAAAGGTAATTTTGTTTTATAATTTTTACTTTCTGAGTGTTTATTCAATCCAATGCGAATTTTAATTGGGCTAACAACAACTAATACTATATGTAGAAAATGTGGGAAATCACTTTTTCTATCATTTCTTTACTTTTCCAATTTTTCTCGCCGTATAAACTTTCCTTGGGTGAAAATGAACACAACAAAACAGACAGCTTGAACCAAACGACCTGTTCTCGAGCGGGAAACCACCTTGGTTTTTGTTTATGAAAACTTAAATAGATCGTTTCATATATCATGTCATTTGTAACACAACTGCTACCATACATTACCATATATACAATTTTACACTTACACTTGTGCTAAATTTTTCACAATACACGATCGGTCATTGACATGAAATTTCACAAAGGAACCAACATTAAAGTTGCAAATTTAAATTTTATTTGTTGGAATTAATCGTATCAATCACCTTACTTGCAATATAAAAATGCCCCCGACTTACATATATTTGTAATCCCGATTTCCCCCGGGCACCTAGGTTTTGATATCTCTGTTAGGGAATACATTTCAGTAGGAACAAAATCTCCACTACTTTTATGTATTTGCAATGCCGATTTCCCCCGGGCAGCTTAGTTTGGATGTCTCTGTTAGGGAACACATTTCGGTGGGAGCAGAAGCTCCCCCTACTTTTATGTCTTTGCAATGCCGATTTCCCACAGGCAGCTTGGTTTTGATGTCTCTGTTAGGGACCCGCCGCATGTGTCGTCAATTTTGACCAATCAGAAGTGGATATTTCCGTTAGGATAGGGGTTGAGATTTTTCATTGTTCGATAGTTAGTTTCATGACATATATTATTTTGTTCAATATAAAAAAATGTTATGGAGTACCGAAATCTATTGACGCAAAAAATTCATCAATCCATCATGAAATGACTGAGCAATAAGCGTTTAAAATTGGACAATTTTCACGATGTGCTCGATTTTCGATTTTCAATTTGTACCTCAATATGTTCCCGAAAGACGTAATCCTACGTCAAAATGGTTTATCTTCACACGCACTGACGAAGCTACCCGAGCAGCATCAATCACAGTAACCCATGAGTCAGCAGAAAAAAATTGACCGCTCCATCAGTCAAACTCTAACCGTGATGGCGAAAACAGTGAAGCTACTCCGTTCAGAATTGTGCGCGTTCAAGAAACGGAACCCCACCGCGTCGAAAACGGACATCGTGTGGCACTCTGTGGACGCCGGATAGGCCCATTCCGGCATCTACAACATCTTGGCACCATTGGACAATAATCAAAGCATCGAAAGAAAGCTCGATTCCGGACCCTGAGCGACAAGAAGCTCCAAATGATGCTGAAGGGGAATATCGAGGAAATATAGCTACATCGCTGCGAGCGCTTTGCCGGGAGGTCGGTGCAACCGGCCAAACAGTGATTCGGTACCTGGCGAACATGGACATGCATGTCAGGAAGCGGAAGTCCCGTCCATTGGTCTTGGAGCTGCAGGCAATGACGCAACGGCAGCGGCTGAATAAGATGGTCGAGTCGATTTTCCCGGCGAATCGCGACGTGGCGATGGACGCGGCTGAATATCGATGTGGTACCTAAGTCGGCGAACCCGGCCAATGTCCCTCCAGCTGCGTCCCATCGAGAATTTCTGGGCAAACCTGAAGCGTATGATCTACTCCAACAATTTTGTCGCGAAAACTGAGAAGGAATTGATAAATAAAACGAAGAAAGTACTCAAAAACATGTCTACACGCATGTTTTCGTCTGCCATGGTGAATATTCCGGTTAATTGCCGGAAGGCCGCTAGTTAAGAAATCATAACGATTTCAGGTGAATTACTTTTGGAACGAAGCTCCCAATTTATTGACAACTAAAAAGCAACTGTCTTTAAATTCTTTCTTACTCACTATTTATACCTACAAAGTCTACATGACTCTAATATTCATCATTTTGTTTTTCCTTAATCTCACCGGTGTTTATGCTGATTTATGATTTTATGGCAGGGTGCGAATCTCCGAGGTCCGGGTTTTATGCCGGGTAGTCATTTCAGGATGAGTGTTTATGATCGTAGTTGGTAAAATTGTGCAGTACCGATTGCTGGGCATAGAATTTTTTTTGCAAGTAAGCTAATATAATTACCTTCCATGGGAAATTTATCAAACACAATTATCTGTCTTAGTTTTTTTATCGTTATCCGAATAAAGTCCATTTTTTAACACAACCGTTACATACAACATTGGAGATGGAATATGCAAGTTTGAATACCTCCAGAAACGTCTATTACCATTTTTAAATCATCATAATGAAAAACCGGTATTTTGGTCGGTCTATGAGAATTTTGTGCTCTCCCAATATTGCTTCGACTGTGGATTTCCGACATTATCAATTATTTTCAGATACAGTTTATATTAAAATTACTGGGATCAAAAGTAAAAAATTGACTCCCAAGACAATTTAGACTTCTGTAAATGAGGTAAACGGTGTGCAGACTGTGAATCATCGTCTGTAAAGCAGCCAAGGAGAACATGACATATGGCGGGAGGACGAAGTTCTTGGCGTCGGAAGTTATGAGCACACAAAAAAGAGAACGAAAGGACTTCATAATAAAAATTTCATGCCTTATGCCTTGCTCTCATTTGAATCGCCAACGTGACATCGTCTCGCTGCGTAACCATCAATGCAGTGAAGCGCAAATTCGCCCCTCGGCAATACAAGGTTTCGCCTGAAATGTCACACAACTTCCCATTCCTCTTGAGACGAACCCGGACCGGAGAGAAAAGTGACTCCCCCCTCCCCGAAATGCGGGCATCAACAATAGCAACAGTATCCGACGGTCCCGGTGCCGTGATTCGGGGAAGGGGGCATTCCTCCCATGCACCCCCGTACGCAGTTATTGTTTTGTAATAAATTTATGCGTCCCAAATGGCCACTCGTGTGCTTCACGGTCCACTGCTGCTACTACCACTGCTGGTTCGGTTGCTGGTGTTGGGGGGTGCAACACATTGACCAACAAAAGCATACACCCGGTTGGTAGCAATTTTCGATATCACGTAAACATCACGATGGACCAGCCGAAGTGTTGACAGGACCTCGGAAAGTGCGTAACGAGAGTCATAAATCTTGCTCCGATGGTTCGATGGGGGCAGCTTTTGCTGCATGCGGGACTGTAGTCAGAGGGGCGAAAAGGGGGCCCACCGGGTTCGAGTTCCCAAGGAAGGCATGGTTGAGCGGTTGTTGTTTCTGGTCCGGTCGCGTATGGCGAATGACCCTCCTTTATGATAGTAAATAAACGAGTTTTCGACAAATTTTGGGCTCCGGCTGTTCAAGGGAAGGAGGGGATGGTCTGTATGTGATATTTATATAGTAGGAAATGAGCGGAAACAGGGATAAGTGCGGAGGTTTTGAGAGCAAATATGGAAATATAGGAGCTGGGTTGGAATTGAAGAAATTAGTGGTGCAAAGTGTACTTCGGTGTGAAATTATGTCCACTTGTTCCAAATAAATAATTACATCATTGTGATAATAATGATTGTAGGAGGTGTAATTATCGAATAACGAGACTGACACTGTAAAACATTTTATGTGGAATATATATCCTACCTCAATTCATGGAATTGTGTATCATTCATTGTTCGAAAAACTGTTAGACACCCGTAGCTTTCTTTCTCAATGCTTGAACAGAGTCAATCAGTTTATCACCTGTAAAGGATGCAGTATTGAATTTGAAAAATTTATCCCCTATGCCTAGGATATCTAGATTTAGAAGGACGACGGTTATATCATATATTTTGTCCCGGTTGGAAATCCATTTTTGGAAGAATGTCGGGAGTGAGAATTGAACTCTTGATCTCTGCGTGAGAAGTATGGATGTACCACTACGCCAGATCGCCTCCCGGTTGGAAATTTGTTTTTGTTCAGAATTTTCATGTTCGGAGCTTGTAAGGAACAGAAGATTGGTTTGTCATTAAACATATTGCTGCTTATTTGCGATAGTATCTCATGTATGCATCGTGAGAATCCCATCTGCAACGCTCAACTGTATAACAAATCCTGAAGCATTCTGATCACATTCCCGCATCGCTATGTAGGATGATAAATCACCGCCACGTACAATCCTCGAACAGCGTGCAACTTGGCACTCATCCTCCCCAATTACATGATAGATGTCGATAAAATTGTTATAATATCCGCACGCACACATTTACACACCGCTCGCCTCCCTGAGGAAGCCATAAATACCGATCGAAGTCCGACGAACCCTTTCCCAGGGACCAGAGCCGAGCATATGCATCAAAGCCCCATTGTCGTCTGCGAAAGCCCCATTCTGTTCCGCTGCCGTATTATGATTATTTATGATATCAACAAAATCAAGTATCATTCTGCAGCATCCAGCATTGGTGTGGCTCCGTTCACACCTTGTCCCCTTGGGTGCAACTGTGCAAAGTCACACAATCGCTTTTTTTTCTTCCCCACTAACAAACAATCACATTGCTCAATTTACAGCCGCCTCTCCTAGCGGCAATGTTCCCTGTGTTCTTCGTGTTCCAACAATCCGCAATTTTAGCATCACAGCATCCGACTGGTTGGCCCAGGTGTAGCTACGGAGCAGTGCGCTTTCCTCACGTATGGGAATTTATATGCACCATAAAGTACCAGCATCGCATAATTTATGATCTGTCTCGGCCTTGATAGCGCATACCTTAAAAAAGGTTCAAATCGTGCCCTCTCTTCTCCTCAAAAGACCCCACCGAGGTTTTTACCACCGACCGGGCGGATAATCGAATTCAGCCTTTGAAATTCCAATTATTTCCTCCCGGAAAAACAGCTCAATCAAGTTGTAATTCGAGTACACATCATTTAACCACCTGCGTTAAAGGCCCCGAAAGCAACACTTTGTCACATAGCTCCAAACCGACCGCACCGTAGGAGGAGTGTGTCCACCGTGGAGGTTCGTGGTGGCAGCCGGTGCGGGGACCGAAGGAACGTTACAAATTAAATTGCTACTTGAGATTAATTACACCGAACATCTGCTACAAGCCAAACACTCCGGCGGCTGGCGCAAGGCTTGAGATTTGTTGAACATCTTGCCCGCCCACCCGCATGGAAAATCGATTACGGTGACAACAAATGACCCATGCAAATTCAGCCAAGCAACAGAAGCGACCGTTCCGACACCTATCCGAGCCTCCACCTCCACAGTTAGTCAGTAAGTCAGTTGGTTTGTTTAGATATTGAGAAATTGAGTTGGGGGAGATTATAGACTTCCCAAGCAGAGCACGAGAGAACCTTTCGCAAAGCAGCCGAAATGGGAAAGGAATCTGCTACTCAAGAGCAAATGTTATCGTTTCTTCCGATGGCCTGAGGCAGTTGGCTGAAGAAACGGAAACCATGCTTCATCTTCGCTTGCTCCACCGTCTTCTGGCTATGTTTCAGACCGATGAAAGATAGGATGGTGAGATAGAGCGAGAGAGAGAGAGAGAGAGAGAGAGAGAGAGAGAGAGAGAGAGAGTGTGAGGGGTGTTATAACCAACCCTCAAGATGGTCAGCTGTCCATTTCGGTGGGTTCACTCTTCACGGCAAACAAGATTTGAGTTTGTAATTGTTATCATGTTAGCCTGGCCGAACAAGATATTACACAAGCACACATACACACATACACTTCCGTAAATAGATTGTGTCTTGAGGGAGCTTCTTCATGTGGCCACTGCTTATGGGATTAAGTTATATCCTGTTGGAGGAACGCTGGCAGTGTTGCCAAATGCGGGAGGTTTTATAGTGTCGTGCAATGTACAAGCTTATAATAAATCTTGAATTTTAAATACTTAAAATGTCAATGTGCATTCATTCGACACATCGGAGTCGAGTCACAGTACTTTGATGGGTTGAGCTAGTCAAATTACTCGACTACTCGACTGTATTCTATTATTTCGGATATTTTACAAACAACCCGAATAAACTAGTCAAGTGATGTGGCATTCGACCCGTATTTCATAATATTTTATTTCTTATCTGAATTTTTACTATCGTCTTCAAAATAGATCCCTCCTGAAGCAATACACTTTTTTCAACGAACAATCCAGTCATCAAAATACTTTTTATGGCTGTATTCAGGAATTGACATCAGTTAACGCAGCGAATTCGTTTCACGTCTTCAATGCTGCCAACACGAGTCCCCCGAAACGCTAATTCTTGCCTTTGAGAAATTCCACGCCAATTCGACTAAAAACAGCAAGATTTGACCCGACTTTTGATTCTCCATTTTTTTTTTTGAAAATTTGTACCTTGCGGGGGATAAATAAAAAATGAGAATTTTTTCAATACCTTTCAGTAACTGAAATAAAGAGCGTAAAATTTTATTTTTCCAAGAAAATTGCTCTTTGGGCTCCCTAGAAACAGTAGGCGTGTTTGGTTTTGCTAGTTTGAATTTAGTCAAAGCAAAGATGGCGTCGAAACAGCATGTGCTCCGCGTACGCATTGTACGGGTCTACGAAACGCATTTCCAGCAAGGGAAAAAGTTCACGGTGGCACATTTTAAGGAAGAAAATGTACCTGTCAGCAGTCTTCCGAAAAACACTTACACATGTCCACGCGATGTGAAAATTCCATGTTTTTGTTTGCATTCGAACATGATTTTCGCTAGTGTTGAATGTCTATCCCAAACACGAACAATGATACACAAACCTAATCATGTGAAAACAAACACGATGTTTATAATTCAAGAACATCATGTACAAACATATCACCCGATGTCGCAGTATTCATTGCTTTCGTTTCTTTTCATACACGGAAAGAAATTATTCATTCCAAAACATTTCTTCGTAGAATACTTTTTCACAGAAACGAACTTGAAATTTAGCTCGCATTTCAAAAATTGCACGCACTGAGAGGCTATCATGCACATTTTGCAAGTCTGATTAAATAATCCTTGGTTTCGTGCAAAGAAAAAATTCTCTGAATAGAAAGAATCTTTCTATGAGATTTTTTTTGCGTGCATGTTGGCAATTAAATTCTGGGGAGCCGACTGCACAGCGGGCGACGTCGTACAAATGTTGACCAAAAAAATAAATACCCAAAAATTAGTTTTAGATGCAACCTTCAGCGGCACACAGCAGAACCAGCAGAGAAATTTCAGCGGCTAAAACACACCATTAATTTCTCGATGTTATCACAAACTGAATGAAGGAAAAAACTCAAAGCTACACTTACACTGTACTACATATGCTATGTGTGCATGCGATTGCATCATCCTTTCTTCTCCTCTTCTCCGCTCGTTTTATAGCTCGGGTCGCGTTCGTCGCGAACAAGCATTATTGGCCATTTGTATTCAAAGATCCAGCCAAAATTGTTGCTCCCGTGGTCGAGTGGTTAGCGTCACGCCTAACATGTCACTGCTGAATAATTCTGGTACTTTATATTCGATTAAAATTATAGAAATACTGTAATCAAAATTTGTTGTGGGTAACTAAACATCTCCGCCACGCTCTATTCAATTTTAGTACTTGTTCAGATACCTAATAATAGCGAATGTTACATGAATTCAATATATAAATTGATGCGTGCACTAAATAATGATATCAAATGTGAAAAACTCTGATATCAATCGATGTTTATTTTGTTCAGAACAGAAAAAGAGGTTTATTTTATTTGCCCAATATTTTAGACGATGCATCTATTGTCATGAAAGGAAAGCATTTTTTCCATGTCAACATACCAACACACCACGCGTTGAGTGGTGGTGGTGTGGTGTCCGATTCGCTTCTTCTACTCTACGCACTGCCGGTGCTTGGGGTGAAAATGCAAGAGAAACTGTACACCATGTTCGAACATCATGTGAAACATTGGGATTAAACATCGTATGTCCAAACATATTACGAATACAAACATGTCACATTTTCAAACATAGGTACGAAAAAATCATGTTTGTACTCAAACACAAAAGTGTGAACAGTAGCGTGGACATGTTTATCCTGGACGCAGTGTTTTTTGTGAAACATGGAAGACTGCCTGTCAGTACGGTATATCGTATCCTGGGTTCCCTGAATGTAGAGCGGAAGGTCGGAAGTGGTCGTCCGGTGACGATAATGACGAAGCAGAGGAAGACATCGTTAAAGAAGCTGTTTGACAACAAGGACGCAACCAGCCTGCGTGACGCCGGTCGGAAATATGGCTGCTCCCACGTATTGATCCATCGGACCCTCAAGATGGAAGGAATCGTCTGCAGGAAGAAGACGAGGTCGCCGGAGTAAACGGAGGAGCAGATTGAGACGGTTAAATCACAGTGTCGGTGGATGACCAAAAAATACCGCGGGACGTCTTTCGTTCTGGACGACGAAACGCTTATTCCAGGAAATGATAATTACTACTCCAGCGACAAGTCATCCACACCTCCTGAAGTGAAATACAAGTTCAAGCACAAGTTTGAAAAAAAGGTTATGTTGTACATCGCCATTTCCGACCGGGGCATTTCAAAGCCTTGGTTTAAGCCGAGCGGTCTGGCAATCAACCAACAAATCTATCGAGAAGAGTGCCTCGATAAAATCCTGCTGCCGTTCCTGAACGAGCATCACGCGGATGGGAAGTACGTTTTCTGGCCGGACAAGGCGTCTTCCCATTACGCCAAGAAGACGCTGGCGTATCTTGAGGAGAAAAAGATACCGTTCGTGCCGAAAGATCGTAACCCAACAAACTTGCCCCAGTGTCGCCCAATAGAGGATTTCTTTGGCTCACTCAGTGCTCTAGTGTATAAAAACAATTGGAGGGCCAAGGAAACGAAGCAACTGAGTACAAGAATCCGGAATTGTGTCCGGAAAATGGACCTAAGTGCCGTACAACGTTCTTGTGAGAGCATCGCGACAAAGTTGCGTCGAACAGCAGACCACGGCCCTTACTAAAACATTTACTGACATTTTTTTGAAGAAAATACATTATGTTATTAAAAAAAATACTGAAATCGATGAAAAAAAAATTAAAAAATGTTTATATGTGATTGGAAAAATTCTCATTTTTTATTTAATACCCGTTCTTCTTCTTCTTCTTCTTCAATGGCACTAACGTTCCTAGAGGAACTTCGCCGTCTCAACGTAGTATTACTTGCGTCATTTTTATTAGTACTTAGTTGAGATTTCTATGCCAAATAACACACCTTGAATGCATTCTGAGTGGCAAGCTCTAGAATACGCGTGATCACAGTGCAAGTCGGAGGAAATTTCTTTGACGAAAAATTCCCCCGACCAGAACGGGAATCGAACCCGAACACCCGGCATGTTAGTTATGACGCTAACCACTCGGCCACGGAAGCACAACCCGTTACTTATTTTATTTTCTAGTTTTTAGTACTTTAAAGGGTGTGTCACATCAAATTGCATCACGGAAAAAACGCTGTAGAAATTTAATTTTTAGGAATTATATCTTCAGCTTTCGCTTATAATTAGATAAGAGTGTATAGATCACGTTGGCCATGCTTCACTGTCAATTTTTCGTAAATTTGGAAAAATGTCGTCGAACGAAAAAGAGCGTCGTGAATTAATCCTGTGCACTCATTTCGAGAATCCGGAGTTGTCACATCGGGATATCGGTAAGATGCTGGGAATCTGGGAATCGTCCAATCCACGGCCAGCAGAGTACTAAAACGATACTTCGAGAACCTAACCATCGACCGGAAGGTGAAGAACGGCAAAAATGGATGCTCCGTCAGTGAAAAAGATCACAAGCGCGTAGTTAAGCAGTTTAGACGTGATCCGAGAAGCTCGGTCCGGGATGTCGCCAATAAGCTGAATTTGTCAAGTTCATTTGTCCAGCGGACCAAGCAGCGGGAGGGCCTGCATACATACAAGGTTCAAAAGGCTCCTAACCGCGACGAAAGGCAAAACATGGTGGGGAAGACGCGAGCCCGGAAGCTGTACACCGAAATGCTGACGAAGCCGCATTGCCTGGTAATGGACGACGAAACCTAAGTCAAAGCGGACTTTCGTCAGCTGCCGGGCCTGTTGTTCTTCTCCGCAGAGGACAAATTCAGCGTTCCGGAGGAGATTCGCAAGCAGAAACTATCCAAGTTTGCCAAAAAGTACATGGTGTGGCAAGCGATCTGCTCTTGCGGAAAGCGGAGCGCCCCCTTCGTGATGACCGGCACGGTAAACGGGCAGGTTTACCTTAAGGAGTGCCTACAGAAGCGCTTACTACCACTATTGAAGCAGCACGAGGGCCCGACCATCTTCTGGCCGGATCTCGCTTCGTGCCACTATTCAAAGGACGTGTTGGAGTGGTACGAAGCCGACGGGGTCACCTTCGTGCCAAAGGAAATGAACCCGCCCAACGCGCCGGAACTTCGCCCAATAGAGAAATATTGGGCGATTATGAAGCAGGCCCTCCGGAAGAACCCAAAAGTTGTCAAATCGGAGGCGGACTTCAAGAGAAAATGGATTTCTGTTCAAAAAAAACAGGAAGTGGGTTATATCTATGGTATAACCGCAAGGGTGACGTAGGACTATCGTTGATTTAGAGATCATTTGTATGAAGTTGAATCTGAATTCATTCTGAATGAATGAATATTTTGAGAACTTCGAAAACGAGAGCGTTACGTTGGAGGCACAAGGTTTTATGCATCCAATATTGGATACGGAAATATCCTACTGATGGGGAAGAATAATCTTCAGGATAGCTGTTGATTGCGATTGATTGAAAAATCACAAAACCTAATGTATTTGGTCACAGTGTTACATGGATAGAAAACATTAAAATAAACTCTTTCATATGAATGTAATTTTAAATTCCCAGAGGAACTGGCAGATTATTTTCAGTAACGATTAGATATTTCCACATTTTCCTCGATACTGGAAGCCCACCAGTGGTTAATGCTAACTCGATAACCATCTGTTAATAGCACTTGATTGAAACATATTTGGTCACAGTGTTACATGGATAGAAAACATTCAAATAAACTCTTTCACATGAATGTATTTTTAAATTCCTAGAGGAACTGGCAGATTATTTTCCGGATCTTTCTCGATCCAAACGGAAATAATTCCGTGCGTGTATGTGTGTGTGTGTGTAGCGGCTGCTTCGAGATCTTCCCGGGGAACCGTTTGTAGCATCACTCTCCTCCTGATGGATTCCCTTCTGGCCTAAGGTGCACAAACAGGCTCTTGGTGACACCGTTCATCCGCGCTTTCATGATAAATGAAGAGCTTCACCACAACAGCGACAACATGCTCCAATCGCTGTTCAATTAGAACTGAGTGGATTTCCGAGCGGCGCTCGCTTATATACCGATTGGTGATTTCAATAGCCTATTTTGAAAGCAAATTTAAGACTATTGAAACATGTTTTTGGATCAGAAAGTAACAAGTATAGAACGCGTAGACATTTTATCTTTCGAATGAAGTGTTTATCATACCATTTCGTTCAGTTGTTTAGGAGCTATTAACACTCAAAATCTCGGTCTCCGGCGTAACGCTTTCGTTTTCGAAACTTTGATTTTACACCTCGGTATAGAAATGAAAGACGTAGTCCTACGTCAAAACTAAAACCTGACGTTGTACAGAACCTTATGGACGGGGTAAGAAGGAAGGTGCGAGCATACGGGCTTGGGCTCGAAGTATGAATAAAAAGAAAATGCCAAAAGTTGTTTAATAGTTTTTATTTTACTGTCTAATATTTTCAAAAGGGTCGGTCTACTGGGCGAATTTCTACAGCGTTTTTTCCGTGATGCAATTTGATGTGACACACCCTTTATCTGTTTCATTATAATATTTCTCCACAATAAAACCATTGTACTGTATTCTATCAGTCAAAAAGTTTCATTTGATACCGATATTGAGTGAAATGCAGAAAATACATAGTGTGTTCTCCAAGTCAAGTTCGTTCGTTTGATACACATATCTCAATCAACCTTTTATTTGAAGATGATATTGAATCAGCTATTTTGTAGCATTTAGCTTGAACTGTTCGTATGTATGTTTGTATGTCTGTAGGGTTGTCCCACATTAATAGAAATTTGACCAATAGAAACTGACCGAATTTATAAAATAACTTTATCTCTGCTGTCATTTTAATACTGCTTATTTAGAAAAATCCAATTTAACCGCCTAATTGGATTTTTCAAGATAAGCAGTTTTAAAATGACAGCAGAAATAAAGTTATTTTATAAATTCGGTCAGTTTCTATTGGTCAAATTTCTATTAATGTGGGACATCCCTACAGACATACAAACATACATACGAACAGTTCAAGCTAAACGAAAAGGTTTAATAAAGTCATTTGCTATTTTGTGATTGCGGCCATCTTGGATTTGGATTTTTCATGATCTACTATTCAAGCCCTTTCATTTTCATTCAAGCCCTTTTCATACCCATATTAATCGGGTTTTGAGAAAATATGCAGCCCGCCATTTGATATGGGCAGCCATCATAGATTTGCATTTTTCATAAATAACTGTGTTCTACTAGTCAAGTCATTTCATTTGCTACCCATATTAATAATGTTTTGAGAAAATATGTAGTCCGTTATTTTGTAGTGGCAGCCATCTTGGATTTGCATTTTTCTTAAATAACCGTATTCTACTAGTCAAGCCCTTTCATTTGATACCCATATTGATGGGGTTTTGGAAAACCCATATTGGTTTTGAGAAAATATGTGATCCGTCATTTTGTAGAGACCGCCATCTTGGATTTTCAAGATCATGAAATACGCAGTTTTATAGTGACTACAGAGATAAAGGTGTGTACCAAATTTCAAATCAAGCGGTCAACAAGAAGGGGGTCAAATTTCTATTAATGTGGTTCAGCGCTACATACAAACATGTTACAAACATACAAACAGATTACAGGGCAAGCAAAATAAAACCGTTTAAAAACATTATTATCGCACATAAATAAATCCATTATGCGAACTGGTGAGCTTTCTCAACCGATCCATACGGGGACGCATGACATCATCTTAAACAGTATATATTTTCTATTTGTATGTTTTCTTCCAGCATAGCCTCAAAGTATTCTAAACATATTTAAATTTGAAAATTTGTTTTATTTTTCTGAAAACAATGCAATTGAAATAGCTAATGGTCACTGATTTAACTGGTTAAAAAGGGCCATTGGAATAATTGGTCTTACTTTAAAAAAAATTGTAACTCAGATTGCCTAAGTGAAATATGATGTTTAACTAAATTCTTGGATAATCAATGAACTATTTAGGAAAAATAACATTTCAAATACATTGTTAAAAAATCTCACAATAATCACAATATATATATATCTAAACACCCCCTTCGCTATTTTTTTGTATATTTTTATTGGAAAACAATTCTAATTCCTCAAAATTTAACGTATAGTGTTGTATAGAAGTGTTTTTTTTAATAAAAATATACAAAAAAAACGAATGTGGGCGGAGTGAGGTGTTGAGATATACAATTTTTTTAAAATAAATTCATTTTTTAAGTAAGATTTTTAACAGTATATTTCGATTGAGTATATTTCGAATGTTATTTTTCCTAAATAGTCCAATAGTTCACCAAAAACAATATTTCAATTAGACATCTGGATTTTGCGTTACATTTTTTTTAAAGAAAGATAAATGATTTTAAATACGCCCTTTACAAAAATAAGCTTTAATTAAAATTGGTCATATGACAACGAAAATTGTGATTTTAGATAGGTTCCATCATAAGTACCGTTCTGAATCATATTTCGGACACTTTGATCTAATATCTTGAAATGCTTAATGCACTAACTATCAAATTAATATCACAATTGCTTCTTTAGAGTAATCCCTTGGTTTCACTATCATTTCACATGAGAACTACATTTGAATTATAACATAATCGGCAGAAATTTTACAACACTACCCATTATCGTTTGTGTTTGACGTTTCCTTAGCGTGAGCACGTAGAATTTACCCGTTCATAAATATTTAAATTTCTCCCGTCTTTCATCATTTCTCATCATCGTTAACAGTTTACTGTGATTGCTTGGGAAGTGTTTCGCAGTTGACTATAAAATATAATCAAGTGTAATGTAATTTTCGTCCAAAAAAATACAAAATAAATTGTCCGAAATTTGAATTCAATCTGTCCGAATTTTGATTTAGTGTCCGAAGTTTGATTTTTATTCACTTCATTTGAAAAGCATTTTATTCGATGATTTTTTTTTATGTTTTCAATCAAATAGGTACCAAAGTAGAAAGCTTAAAAGCATATAGAACTAATTTATTAAAAATATCAACCAAATAATACCTGTGCACAAAGTTTAGATCTGTTTCCTGCATCATATGCCTTAAGCGTCCGAAATATGATTCAGAACGGTACCAAGTTTCAAAAAAATTGAAGAGGGTCGGGTTAGCGGGCGGGCCGATTTGGCGTGGAATTGCTATTTTTCATATTTCGTAAGTTAGTAAACAAGAGAACAATGTAAACAAGATTAAAATAAAAGGCAGTTGAGATAGTCGGGTTCGTCAAACTGTTGTTGAAGATAGTTGAACAGGATGCATCGTTTCTTTCTGGTTGTTCAAGTTCGGAAAAAAAATGCAGGACATTCATCTTATGTCATCAGGACAAGTCATTTCAATAAATAAATTTATTGAAAAAGCATTATTAGCATCTTTGAGGAGATTAAAATCGATGTATACTAAAAAATAAATCTACAGTCAATTTTATGTCTATTCATTTTGTTGAATACAAGATAAAAACATAAGGGGGCATTCTAGTGTAGAGACACGAATTTGATCGTCAAATGCGGAAAAATGGATGACAATTACTTTATATGAATCCAACTCGGGTTAATCTGTCGTTATTAATTTTCGTTACTCGACCAGTAACTTTCGCAAATAACGAAAAAAGCAGCTAATTTGTCTGGCAACCGTTCCCCACCTTCGACATCCGAGACGGCGTGCGAAGGAAAAACGCATAGGTCTACTGGTCCCGGCCACCAGACCTGTGACCGGTCAGCCGTAATGAATACCGCTTCCAGTGCAGTGTATAATGCCTTCGTTCCTCCTTGAGCTGCAATAACACCAGGATAAATATTTGTCGATGTGAAAACCGTTGGCAGAGAAGCCATTCACTCTGGGCTCAGGATGTACGAGCAAAAGTCAATCTAACAGTAAACGGGCGAACAACAGCAATACTGTGGTTTGACCGGAGTCCTGGCAAAGTTCTCCGGAAATGGATCAAGGATGAAGTGTGAAGATGCTTTTGTTGCCAGTAGGCTGAGCTTAGGTTATAAATTTGCTTGGATTGCTCAACCGCAGCCGAGAGCGAAGGCTTTGGGACTCTTTTGGTCAAGATGGAGACTCTATATAGGTGCTGTGTTCCCTGAAAGTCCGGTGAGTATCATTAGATTATCATTTGCATAAACTTTTGGCACTTAGTAAAGTGAGTCCACTTCGTGGCTGATCCAATGCTTTACATTTCATTATTCCGCCTTGTAGGACTTATTATTTCATGCGATTGTAATAATATGTCCTGAGAGATGGATTTGAATGGTAGCTGAAACAAGTCGAAAGGACGAAGAACCTCATAATGCTTCTAATTGAATGTTCTCAGCCGTACCATTCCCGGAACAGCGAACAAGAAACAAACGGAAGTACAACATGATTAATGTCTGCAAATGGGCGCCTCGCAGAGAGAATACTTTACGACCCGATTCATTTGGCGCTGTCCTCGGACCGGAACGCGAACAATAACGTAATCCGGCCAGCAAAAAGTGTCAAAAATGATTAAAGAGGGATTAATGAAAGTATGACCGGCGGGGTTGTTTTACCCATGAATCAATTTACGTCCACCACGAATGGATTAATGCATCAAAAAGTGGACACTGTCATTTGGGCGTGCCAACAAAGAGAAAACTCACTCACCTGACTTTTGGATCCACGTCCCGGACGAATCCCTACGCATTCGTCGGAAACTCTGCGCAAATTGAAATGTTTCCGCTCTTGAAGCGTGTCGTCACGCTTATCCTAGCATTGGGATACAGAAATGGTCCTATCGGAAGCTCCTCTGTTGGTGGAATGTAATTTTCTGGCCGTTATTGCACTCTGTTTTTGCTTTTGTCCTTTTGTTTGGAAACGGCGAATAGTTGCTGCTGAAGGAGGAGTCTTTTGATACGGTTATCTGTTTTCAGGTTCACTTGCAAGAGCTTTGAACAATTTTGTCGGGCTGGAATGAGAAAAATGAGTTCGTGGATCTTACTATCGCAATTACCCCATCACATGAAAGTGTACAGCAGGTGAGATTCTTATAAACTCAATAATTCTCACTAAAATATTATACCCACTTTAGAAGCAAATCATTCATCAAGCCATTTTACCACATTTCCGTGAGAATTGAAGCGCTGCTTAGCAAGTGTGTGTCCCACCGATGAAAATAGGTTGAAGTCGGAAGGAACGAAGTCTGGTGAATAAACCACATGTGAATAAACTTCCCAACCAAGTGATTCAATCGTTCCCTTGATCGGTTTTGCAGTATGTGATGAAGCATCATCATGCAACAAAATCACTTTGTGTTGCTTTTTTGGTACTCTGATAGTTTTTTTTACCCAAAGCTCGATTCGAATTGATCATCCTTAGGGTTCAGTATTTACGGTTTCGCCAGGTGTGAGTAGCTCATAGTAGATGAAACCCGTCTGATCCCACCAAACGCAATGCTTTGTCTTCCGTGTATAGCGATTTAACCGTGCAACCGAAGTTCATGGTTACCCTGTAATTATCCCGGATTTTCGATGCTCAATATTCTCGAAATAAACCCATTCTCTATCGCTAGTTACAATACGATGGAAAATGACTTTCTTTTGTACCTGGCGAGCAGTATTTAACCTCTGATTTTTCAATTTTCCTGTTGTCTGTTCAACTAATGTGAAACCCGTTATCCAATCTTCTGGACCTTTCCCATGACTTTACTTGCATGGAGATAGCTCCATGATTCACATTCCAATGATCTGCGTATTTTTGTTGTATTTGAGTGACATCTTCGACCAAAAGTGCTTGCAGGATTTCCACGTTCTTCATTTCTCACCATTTTCATCGTTACACAGGAACAGAGGTTATAAGTTATATGATATGTTCAAAGCTCTTCTAACTTATGCTGCTGCGTAAAATCTGTTTTTTATCATTTTGAAGTTCTTATCTAAATGTCAAAGCGATGTTGAAACGATGTTGTTTGTAATAATAATTTTAATGAGGATGTCATCAACTGTAGAAGCAATTTGTTGGTGAATTCGGGTTTCATATTCATATACCTGGTAATAGGTTTTCGAATGAGAAGTTAACTCTATTATTAGCGTTTCCATTCGCATTTTGTTCAATTCTTACCTATTCTTATATAGTTATTCGTTGTCAACAATTCTGGACGAGCTTTCCCTTCATTTTCGCAATTAGTGTGCATCTTCTTTAATTGGAGTCTGAACCATTAGCTTATTGTCGATTTTGCCAAATATACCCATCATCTATGGCAGGGGTTTTCAGATTATTTTTATGGCAGAGCACTTTTTATAGCAAAATCATTTGGGAGAGCACCTTCATTTTTGACGTAGGACTACGTCTTTCATTTCTATACCGGGGTGTAAAACCAAAGTTTCGAGAACGAAAGCGTTACGCTGGAGACCGAGATTTTGAGCGTTAATAGCTCTTAAACAACTGAACGAAATGGTATGATAAACACTTCATTTGAAAGATAAAATGTCTACGCGTCATATACTTGTTACTTTTTCATCCAAAAACTTGTTTCAATAGTCTTAAAATTGCTTATTAGTCTTTCGCAGACAGCTCGTTAGTCCTTCGGTGGTAAGGCACCACGAAAGCAGCTCGGATAAGCGCACCAGCCGCAGGAAGCGTGAAGAAGCCACATCGCTATCGACCGGGAACTTCGCATGAAATTCGTCGCTATCAGAAGTCGACCGAATTGCTGATCCGCAAGCTACCTTTGCAGCATATGGTTCGTGGAATTGCTCAGGACTTCAAAACTGACTTGCGCTTCCAAAGTTCCGCGGTTATGACGCTGCAGGAGGCTTATTCGAAGATACAAATTTGTGTGCTATCCATGCAAAACGCGTCACATCATGCCCAAGGACATCCAGCTGGCCCATCGTATCCGAGGAGAGCGTGCTATATTAGCTTAGCATATAATCAACGGCCCTTTTCAGGGCTCCAAATTTGATGGATTAGAGTTCAGAAAAGTTTATTACAGGTCGAACTGAAAGGAGCATTTAGCGAAAATCGTGGTGTCGATGATAATTCGATACCGATAGGTGCCATGGATATGGATTTCTCAATGAAGAATATGAAATACATGACATGATGTAGTGAATATATCCCCATATCGAAGAAATCACTTTGATGAAACTTTTTTTATTTTTTTTTTATTTTTTATCTGTATTATAGTGACTTTCAACTCATTTGGCTGGTTCGTCACTTTTACTTCCATTTTTGGAAGAATGTCGGGAGTGAGAATTGAACTCGTGACCTTTAGCGTGAGAGGCATGGATGTTACCACTACGCCGGATCGCCTCCTTTGATGAAACTGTTTACCGTTTGTCGTTTTTAAGTGTTGGGAAAGGGCATTATTTTTGCTGAGTAAATTCCAAGAAAAAATCCATTCATTCTTTAAGCGTGATTCATTCTGCTTCGGATCAACGGAACAGTGATAATCATTTCATACAAAAGATAAAATGTCCAAGAGTTATATGATTGCTATTTATTGAGTCGGAAAATTGTTTCAATAGCTTAATGATAGCTTCGAAAACAGGTTATAAAATGACGCTTCCTTTGCTTTCGTTCATTTCTTACTCTACTCTCGCACCGTGACGACTCGTTTGTTTGGGACCAAGCAGATAGCAGGTTAGTCTTTCAGTGGTAAGGCACACGAAAGCAGCTCGGATAAGCGCACCAGCCGCAGGATAGGTGAAGAAGCCACATCGCTATCGACCGGGAACTTTGCGTGAAATTCATCGCTATCGGAAGTCGACCGAATTGCTGATCCGCAAGCTACCTTTGCAGCTTTTGGATCGTGGAATAGCTCAGGACTTCAAAACCGACTTGCGCTTCCAAAGTTCCGCGGTTATGACGCTGCAGGAGGCTTATTCGAAGATACAAATTTGTGTGCTATCCATGCAAAACGCGTCACATCATGCCCAAGGACATTCAGCTGGCCCGTCGAATCCAAGGAGAGGGTGCTATATTAGCTTAGCATATAATCAACGGCTCTTTTCAGGGCTCCAAATTTGATGGATTAGAGTTCAGAAAAGTTTTTTGCAGGCCAAACTGAAACGAGAATTTTCGTTTGGATGCCATACAGCATCGAGAAAATTCCGGAAAGATCTAACCGTTGCTGAAAAATAATCTGCCAGTTCCCTGGGAATTGAAGAATACATCCATGCGAAAGAGTTTATTTTAATGTTTTCTAATTATATGGCGAATACAGCGACCAAATACATTTGATTTCGTAATTTTTCAATCAAGTGTAATTAGCTGGAAAGCTTCTGAAGATTATTCTTTCCCATCAGTAGGATATTTTCGTATCCAATAATGGATGCATAACATGAAAAACGGAAAATGTTTCGTATCGCCAAAATTATATAATTTTCAATCGATTATTGCTCAGTCGCCGAAATTTTCATACTCAGAGAGTTCATTCTCTTCTAGTTTGCCTTCCAAATTGACATCGTAAACCACACCTTCTCTCGATTCAATCACGCACGAAAAGCATACTGAAATGATATTCTGGTGGTGAAACCCATTCATTTTTCGTGAGGCGTCGTGCACAAATTACGTAACGCGATAAGGGGGGAGGGGTTAGATGTTGCGTTACTTTCTGTTTATTAGAGATAGGAAATTGCGTTACGAAAGGGGGAGAGGTTCAAAATCCGGATTTTTGCGTTACGTAATTTGTGCACGACGCCTGAGGACATCGACAAGACAACATCGTTACTGAACGAGCTGAACGGCGAGGGATCGAGGTATTCATTACCTGGCTTGACCTGACCTGAAATGCAATCAGTTTGTTTTAACTGTGAGGGAGCGCAGAAAAGCCGATCGATCAGAAGGAGAAGAGAAGGTGACCAAGAGAGTATCAGCATCGAAATACGGTTCCTCGGGAAGACATAGAAGCAGCCGCCACACACACACACATACACGCGCGCAACTCTTTTCGTTTGCTGGTTATCGAGAGGAAACCTGGAAAGAAATGATCGTTGCTGAAAAATAATCTGCCAGTTCCCCTTGGAATTGAAAATTACATTCAAGCGAGTTTATTTTAATGTTTTCTATCCATATAATACTGCGACCACATACATTTGGTTTTGTGATTTGTCAATCAAGTGCAGTTAACAGGAAAGCTTCTGAAGATTATTCTTCAGAACAAGGTTTTCCGTATCCAATATTGGATGCATAAAACCTTGAGTCTTCAAAGTAACACTCTCGTTTTTGAAGTCACCTAAATATTTATTTATTCATTCATTCAGGATGGATTTAGATTCAACTTCAAACAAATGATCTCTAAATCAACGATAGTCCTACGTCACCCTTGCGGTTATACCATAGATATAGCCCACTTCCTGTTTTTAATCAATAAAACAAATCCCATCTGCACAGTCATTACCCTACTGGGAATAACTCTTTTTCGGTTGCGCGTCGCAGTTACATGACATCCTGCCCGGAGTAGATAAGATAAATCACTATATGTCCAGCGAAATTAAATTGAAGAATGTTTTTTTCAAGGAGGGTTTTCAAGTGGGAGCATTTGCTATAACTTTTCGGAGCACAAATTTCCCGCGGAGCACCATTTGAAAACCTCTGATCTATGGTATAATCTTTAATAGATTACCTCGATAGATCACCTATTTCTTCTATGCAACGGTGGACAATCTTTATTTTGAATCAAAAATGTAAAATCAATTGTTTTAAAATAGAGTCTTCGAACGTATTTCTCACCATCTAAGTATTAATTATTAATTAGTGTGTTCAATAAATCAAAATATTTTTTTTCTTTCCGTGTGATTTTAATTTCATCCAATTTATGTCGACCGTTTTGTATGGTTTATATCATCAACGTCTCTGTTTTTATTCTTTGTCTGAATTTTTTCCTACCTATTTATTTATTCTGTTCTCAGAATCAATTCTATGCAATTGATGCTGCTGATGCCTTCGTGGAAAGCGACGTAGCTTGAAAAAAAGGCTACCATAATGTTTATCACAATGTTTCGTAGGGTTTTTTTCCTTTTTGAAACCCATTAGTGCTCGTGTTCGCTATCATGAACGAACCGGAATTACGGGCGCTAATGGATTAATGTTAAATGATAAATAAAGAGAAAACAAATGTATGAATGTATGAAAGATAAAATTGAACGAAAGGGTCGATCTCGTCTATTATTTTCAACACGTAGTGTGTTATTATCGTTTATGTACTACGATTTGCTGATTCTCATCTAGATAATCAGTAAGAAATCTACTTACATTTACGGAATCAAAAATTGGAAACAAAAATTCCATTGAATTACGGTCAAAGTATATAGCAACACAGTAGTCGTTTGTTGTGAGGATAAGTTGATTCATTTACATCATGGCATCGTGAATCGCGCTCGTTTACTGCTTAACTGCCTTACTACTTGAACCATGAATCATGAGATTTATTTCAAGAAGTGGATTCGCATTCACATTAAAGTTGAAAAACGGGGGATACTGCGAGTGTTACGGAAATATAGACAGGGAGAGGAAAATAACAATATTAAAATAATGATATTGGCAAATTGAAAAAGGAACATAAAATAAATAAAAAAAAATTGAGTGCGAGCAGAACTAATAATTAAAACGTTAATAGTGGGATTGAACAAAAACCTATAAACTCATTCTTCTCAAACAATGATATCTTGTTGTGGAGCGGCAGATTTTTTTTCAAAGTTAACTGAGTAACCGTTCACTGAGCTAAATGATGTAATTAGGCAAACGCGATATATCGACCACTCGATGAAACTAAAATTCGAAAATCTCATGTGTCACTACACGCGATAGAGATTATATTATTTATCGCCTGTACTTTTTATCGAAAACCAATTGCGATGACGGAAAGTTAACTGCGGTAAACCTGAGAAGGGAACCGAGAGAACTCCTCTAAAACGAATCGGTTTTTCCAACACTGGAGTGAGTACCAGCCAACAAACGAGACGAAACCAATACAACAACAAGATCGACGCTGATTGGTCAGCAGTTTTATGGCCAAGCATGAGGAAAACATGCATTTTAGATCCCAGTGAATTTATTCCAAATTAGTCAACGTACCGAAATAGTTGTTTCCACAGTGATTCCAAGTTTCGAATCTATGTATATAGAAATTGAGTAATGTCTGTCTGTCTTTCTGTCTTTATGTCTTTCTGTCTTTCTGTCTTTCTGTCTTTCTGTCTTTCTGTTTTTCTGTCTTTCTGTCTTTCTGTCTTTCTGTCTTTCTGTCTTTCTGTCTTTCTGTCTTTCTGTCTTTCTGTCTTTCTGTCTTTCTGTCTTTCTGTCTTTTTGTCTTTCTGTCTTTCTGTCTTTCTGTCTTTCTGTCTTTCTGTCTTTCTGTCTTTCTGTCTTTCTGTCTTTCTGTCTTTCTGTCTTTCTGTCTTTCTGTCTTTCTGTCTTTCTGTCTTTCTGTCTTTCTGTCTTTCTGTCTTTCTGTCTTTCTGTCTTTCTGTCTTTCTGTCTTTCTGTCTTTCTGTCTTTCTGTCTTTCTGTCTTTCTGTCTTTCTGTCTTTCTGTCTTTCTGTCTTTCTGTCTTTCTGTCTTTCTGTCTTTCTGTCTTTCTGTCTTTCTGTCTTTCTGTCTTTCTGTCTTTCTGTCTTTCTGTCTTTCTGTCTTTCTGTCTTTCTGTCTTTCTGTCTTTCTGTCTTTCTGTCTTTCTGTCTTTCTGTCTTTCTGTCTTTCTGTCTTTCTGTCTTTCTGTCTTTCTGTCTTTCTGTCTTTCTGTCTTTCTGTCTTTCTGTCTTTCTGTCTTTCTGTCTTTCTGTCTTTCTGTCTTTCTGTCTTTCTGTCTTTCTGTCTTTCTGTCTTTCTGTCTTTCTGTCTTTCTGTCTTTCTGTCTTTCTGTCTTTCTGTCTTTCTGTCTTTCTGTCTTTCTGTCTTTCTGTCTTTCTGTCTTTCTGTCTTTCTGTCTTTCTGTCTTTCTGTCTTTCTGTCTTTCTGTCTTTCTGTCTTTCTGTCTTTCTGTCTTTCTGTCTTTCTGTCTTTCTGTCTTTCTGTCTTTCTGTCTTTCTGTCTTTCTGTCTTTCTGTCTTTCTGTCTTTCTGTCTTTCTGTCTTTCTGTCTTTCTGTCTTTCTGTCTTTCTGTCTTTCTGTCTTTCTGTCTTTCTGTCTTTCTGTCTTTCTGTCTTTCTGTCTTTCTGTCTTTCTGTCTTTCTGTCTTTCTGTCTTTCTGTCTTTCTGTCTTTCTGTCTTTCTGTCTTTCTGTCTTTCTGTCTTTCTGTCTTTCTGTCTTTCTGTCTTTCTGTCTTTCTGTCTTTCTGTCTTTCTGTCTTTCTGTCTTTCTGTCTTTCTGTCTTTCTGTCTTTCTGTCTTTCTGTCTTTCTGTCTTTCTGTCTTTCTGTCTTTCTGTCTTTCTGTCTTTCTGTCTTTCTGTCTTTCTGTCTTTCTGTCTTTCTGTCTTTCTGTCTTTCTGTCTTTCTGTCTTTCTGTCTTTCTGTCTTTCTGTCTTTCTGTCTTTCTGTCTTTCTGTCTTTCTGTCTTTCTGTCTTTCTGTCTTTCTGTCTTTCTGTCTTTCTGTCTTTCTGTCTTTCTGTCTTTCTGTCTTTCTGTCTTTCTGTCTTTCTGTCTTTCTGTCTTTCTGTCTTTCTGTCTTTCTGTCTTTCTGTCTTTCTGTCTTTCTGTCTTTCTGTCTTTCTGTCTTTCTGTCTTTCTGTCTTTCTGTCTTTCTGTCTTTCTGTCTTTCTGTCTTTCTGTCTTTCTGTCTTTCTGTCTTTCTGTCTTTCTGTCTTTCTGTCTTTCTGTCTTTCTGTCTTTCTGTCTTTCTGTCTTTCTGTCTTTCTGTCTTTCTGTCTTTCTGTCTTTCTGTCTTTCTGTCTTTCTGTCTTTCTGTCTTTCTGTCTTTCTGTCTTTCTGTCTTTCTGTCTTTCTGTCTTTCTGTCTTTCTGTCTTTCTGTCTTTCTGTCTTTCTGTCTTTCTGTCTTTCTGTCTTTCTGTCTTTCTGTCTTTCTGTCTTTCTGTCTTTCTGTCTTTCTGTCTTTCTGTCTTTCTGTCTTTCTGTCTTTCTGTCTTTCTGTCTTTCTGTCTTTCTGTCTTTCTGTCTTTCTGTCTTTCTGTCTTTCTGTCTTTCTGTCTTTCTGTCTTTCTGTCTTTCTGTCTTTCTGTCTTTCTGTCTTTCTGTCTTTCTGTCTTTCTGTCTTTCTGTCTTTCTGTCTTTTTGTCTTTCTGTCTTTCTGTCTTTCTGTCTTTCTGTCTTTCTGTCTTTCTGTCTTTCTGTCTTTCTGTCTTTCTGTCTTTCTGTCTTTCTGTCTTTCTGTCTTTCTGTCTTTCTGTCTTTCTGTCTTTCTGTCTTTCTGTCTTTCTGTCTTTCTGTCTTTCTGTCTTTCTGTCTTTCTGTCTTTCTGTCTTTCTGTCTTTCTGTCTTTCTGTCTTTCTGTCTTTCTGTCTTTCTGTCTTTCTGTCTTTCTGTCTTTCTGTCTTTCTGTCTTTCTGTCTTTCTGTCTTTCTGTCTTTCTGTCTTTCTGTCTTTCTGTCTTTCTGTCTTTCTGTCTTTCTGTCTTTCTGTCTTTCTGTCTTTCTGTCTTTCTGTCTTTCTGTCTTTCTGTCTTTTTGTCTTTCTGTCTTTCTGTCTTTCTGTCTTTCTGTCTTTCTGTCTTTCTGTCTTTCTGTCTTTATGTCTTTCTGTCTTTCTGTCTTTCTGTCTTTCTGTCTTTCTGTCTTTCTGTCTTTCTGTCTTTATGTCTTTCTGTCTTTCTGTCTTTCTGTCTTTCTGTCTTTCTGTCTTTCTGTCTTTCTGTCTTTCTGTCTTTCTGTCTTTCTGTCTTTCTGTCTTTCTGTCTTTCTGTCTTTCTGTCTTTCTGTCTTTCTGTCTTTCTGTCTTTCTGTCTTTCTGTCTTTCTGTCTTTCTGTCTTTCTGTCTTTCTGTCTTTCTGTCTTTCTGTCTTTCTGTCTTTCTGTCTTTCTGTCTTTCTGTCTTTCTGTCTTTCTGTCTTTCTGTCTTTCTGTCTTTCTGTCTTTCTGTCTTTCTGTCTTTCTGTCTTTCTGTCTTTCTGTCTTTCTGTCTTTCTGTCTTTCTGTCTTTCTGTCTTTCTGTCTTTCTGTCTTTCTGTCTTTTTGTCTTTCTGTCTTTCTGTCTTTCTGTCTTTATGTCTTTATGTCTTTCTGTCTTTCTGTCTTTCTGTCTTTCTGTCTTTCTGTCTTTCTGTCTTTCTGTCTTTCTGTCATTCTGTCTTTCTGTCTTTCTGTCTGTCTGATCCTTATGGACTCGGAAACTACTGAACCGATCGACATGAAAATTGGTATGTAGGGGGTTTTTAGGGTCGGGGAAGGTTCTTATGATAGTCCGAGACCTCTCCCCCCTCTTTAAGGAGGGGGTTGCCATACAAATGAAACACAAATTTCTGCATTACTCGGAATTTAGTCAAGCAAACGAAACCACAGTTGGCAAGTGAAGGTTTTAGGGTGCAATCAATGTTTCCATGGTAGCTAGCCACTCTTCCCTCTCTAAGGGGGCTGCCGTACAAATGAAACACAAGTTTCTGCATTACTCGGAAATTAATCAAACAAACGAAACCAGATTTTGCATGTGGAGGTTTCAGGGGGCAATTAATGATTCTATGGTAGTTACACACTCCTCCTCCCTCTCTAAGGGAGGTTTGCCATACAAATGAAACACAAATTGCTGCATTACTTGGGAATTAATCAAGTAAACGAAACCAAAGTTAAAATGTGAAGGTTTCAGGGTGCATAAAATGTTTCTATGGTAGTTAGACACTCCCTCCCCTCTCTCAGAGGGAGGGCTACCAAACTAATGAAGCATAAATATCTGCATAACTCAAGAACTAATCAAGCAAACAGAACCAAAGTTAGCATGTGAAGGTTTCAGGGTGAAATAAATGTTTCTATGATAGATAGAGTATGGCAGCCCCCCTCTCTAAGCCATACAAATTAAACACAAATTTCGGTATATCTCGAAAACAAATCAAGTAAATAAAACCAAATTTGGCATGTGAAGGTTTTAGGGGGCACGAAATGATTCTATGGTGAATAGACACTCCTCCCCTCTCTCTAAGGAGTGGCTGCCATACAAATAAAACACAAACTTCTGCATAACTCGAGGATAATCGAGAAAATTGAACCAAATTTGTGATGTGAGGGTTTTTGGGTACGAGAAATGTTTCTATAATGGTATGACACCCCTCCCTTCTCTGGAATGGAGAAGGGATCTCATGAAAATAATACACATATTTCAACCAAACATGACCAATTAAGTTTCGGAAAACTCTGAAAAAAAATGGAGAAGTTCGAAAAATTCAATTCGCATATGTTCTACAGTTACATATTGACAAGCGTTATTAGTCCATTTGATGTTTGCGCTAACGAAATAGATCTTCGTTTTAAAGTGGAAATAGATTTTAATGTTACAAAACGCCCTCCTATATTGTCTTCTATCTATATCTCTATATCTTTATATATATAAAAATAGATTTCTGTCTGTCTGATTCTTATGGACTCGGAAATTACTGAACCGATCATGAAATGAAAATGAAAATTGGTATGTAGGGGTTTTCGGGGCCGGGGAAGGTTTTCGTTATAGTTTGAGACCCCTCCCCCCTCTCTAAGGGGAGCTGCCATACAAATGAAACACAAATTTCTGCATTACACGAGAATTATTCAAGCAAATGAAACCAAAATAGGCATATTGAAATTTTAGGGTGCAATGAATGTTTCTATGATGGTTAGAAACTCCACGCCCCTTTCGAAGGGAGGGCTGCCAAAAAATGAAACACAAATTTCTGCATTACTCGAGAATTAATCAAGCAACTGAAACCAAATTAGATTATTGGGTATGAGAAATGTTTCTATAATGGTATGACACTTTTCCCTCCTCTGGAATGGATTGGGGGTCCCATAAAAATATTACACAATAACCATAAATATTCCAACCAAACATGACAACTGAAAATTTTCGGAAAACTCTGAAGGAAAAAGGGAAAATTCGGAAAATTTAATTACCATATGTTCTACAATAACATAGTGACAAGTGCTGTTAGTCCATTTGATGTTCGCGCTAGCGAAATAGATACTCAGCAATACTCAATACTCGAGAAAGGAATTGTTCGATTTAGGACTGTCTTTATTCTATCACATTTTCTGTATCAAACATTTATTCCATGTAGCGGAGAAACATATTATTTGCAAGTGGTTGAAAAATCTTGAAGGAGAATAGTGTCTGAAAATAATCTGATTTTATAATGATGAGTTTTGGTTAAAGGGTAGATTGAAAGATCAATCAAAGAACATTTTTGCGATTGGACCCATTAACGTGCTCTCAATAAGAAAACGTGGATGTGATAACGATAAATAAATTTCGGGCGAGACGAAGTTAGCCGGGTCAGCTAGTTATAAATAAAATATCATAAGTGAGCTTACCCGTTTAATTTTCAAACCAAAAGCAGACTAATTAAAACCGTGTGAAATTTCCCGATGGTTGTGAGCTATCAGGTGTCCTTCATCTAATTCCACCACGGAAAAAACGAAGAAAAAGCAAGGGGACAAAGTTCAAAAATAAAACCAAAAAAGGAAAAAATTGATTTTTCGAATCATCGGTTAACTTTGAAAAATCATAGCTCAAAAACGAAAAAAAACGCCTCTCTGGTTTCGACATCTTCTTCTTCTTCTTCTTATATGGCACTAACGTTCCTAGAGGAACTCCGCCGTCTCAACGTAGCATTACTTGCGTCATTTTCATTAGTACTTAGTTGAGATTTCTATGCCAAATAACACGCCTTGAATGCATTCTGAGTGGCAAGCTCTAGAATACGCGTGACCACAGTGCAAGTCAGAGGAAATTTCTTTGAAGAAAAATTTCCCCGACCAGAACGGGAATCGAACCCGAACCCCCGGCATGTTAGGTTTGACGCTAACCACTCGGCCACGGGAGGTTTCGACATATGTTATGTGAAAAATCCTCAGCTTTTCAGAAAAATATGAAAAAGTATAGCGCCCTTGGTCCCGAGACTATGAAAACAATAAAAAAACGAATACAATCGATAATAACGAGAACAGATTTCAAATTTTCTTCAGGTATAGTATTTTTTCAAAAAAATACCAGGTGATTATCTTTAATTTGATATGTCGATCACCTGGATCGGTTTAGTAATTCAAAAGTTATGAATTTTTGAAAAAAAAGTAATTTTTAGAAACAAAGAGAAAAAAGTTGATTTTTCGGACAACCCTAAAATGGAAATGGTCACCCTACTGAAAAAACAAAAAAAAAATAAGGGTCTAATGTTTTGCGACAAAGAACAAAACTACCACTGTTCACGAAAATCTGAGAACCACTATATCGGTTTGGCATGGAATGTCTGATTTCAGGTTAATATTGAGAAAAATCTAAAAGGGGGGATTTCGGGTGAAAAATTCGAGTGCTGAGTGATAAAAAAACACGGACGCATTCTTCAGTCGATCCGAAAGAGGTGTTTTTTTCACATCGATTCTATTGTGTTTTTTCATCCGGCGCGCTTGCAAGCGTGGTGAATCTCAACCAAATAAGTGGTGTACGATCGAGACACTGAGGATCCATTCAACAGATCACATACGTCACACCGCAGCGGCAAGTAGAAGTTTATTTCTTTTTTTCTCCTTTCTATCATTTCTTCCACTTTCTGTGCATAACAAATACCATTGTTTCGCTGGGTGTTTACGTAATCATCAAGCGTTGGCATTAGGGTGACCATCTTCATATACATATATTGCACTTGAACATTTGTTGGAACTTTTTTCATTTTTGAATTTAATTTAATAAAAATTAGTTTGAATAACTATAATTTTCTACTGTAACTAAAATAGAAGTTTATCTTATTATATTTATTTTTTAATTTTTTTTATTACCAATAAATTCTGTTCATATCGAACAGTTGACGAAATTTATTACTATGGCTGAAGGCGGGGAGGATCCCGCAACGACGCCAACGTATATCTCTGATACGGAACCCCCTGAAGAACCGGAAGGTGAAGTAGAAATTGGAAGAAGAAAGGAAATAGAAAACGTAATTTATGATGATGGGGAGGATGAAGAAAAACTGGATTTTCGTCAAAAAGTATACCCTGAGGGCTCCAAAGGCCCATTCATTGTGTACTTTAGGCGAAAATCCAAACCCCTCAATGTTATTCGCATATCTAAAGAGCTGACAAAAAACTTCTCAGATGTTACCGAGATTACTCGGATGGGGCCAGACAAATTACGAGTTGTCGTCTCCAGCCGGACCCAAGCAAATGATATAACCCGTTGCGATCTCTTTGCGATTGAGTATCGCGTATACGTGCCCTGTCGTAACGTAGAAATCGACGGCGTAATCACCGAAAAGGGTTTGACCCGAAATGATATACTCAAGGATGGAGTCGGTCGCTTCAAGAACTCTTCGCTTAAAACTGTGAAGATTCTTGCATGCGACCAACTGAAATCCGTATCTATTATAAATAATAAGAGAGTTCTCAGTTCGACAAATTCTTTTCGAGTAACCTTTGAGGGCTCCGCCCTTCCAAACTTCGTTTCGATAGATGCGCTTCGTTTACCTGTTCGATTGTTTGTACCCCGGGTAATGAGTTGCAACAACTGCAAGCAACTTGGTCACACGGCCGTCTACTTTTGCAACAAAAAGCGTTGCGCAGATTGTGGAGAGAGTCATGATGGGACTTCTTGCGAAAAAGAGCGCAAGTGTCTTCATTGCGACGGGGCCCCCCATGATCTTTCTCAATGCCCGGTGTACATACAAAGAGGGGAAAAAATCAAGCGTTCCTTAAAGGAATTTTCAAAACGGACTTATGCAGAAATGCTTAAGAATTCCGTGCCAACGACGCAGGACAATCCTTACTCCCTCCTGCAAAACGACGAGCCTGTCGCTGACGCTCCCAATGCGGGAAGTTCTGGTACATCGCAGGGTGCCATCAGGAAAAGGAAAATTACTACTTTTCCATCACTCCCCACTAAGAAGTCCGAAATTTCCCAAGTTGGATTGAAACTTCGAACCGAACGTGCTGAAAATAGACCGAAGCAAGTACCTCCTGGTTTACACGGTTCTTCTACTAACCAGGGGTCCTCAGCACGTTCCGGAACAACACCCAATACGTCTGTTCCTTTTTCGCGGTCAAAGCAACAGTCACAACCTGGCTTGTTTGCGCTTTCTGACCTGGTGGACAACATTTTGAATGCTTTGAATATTAATGACTCTCTTAAAAGCATAGTATTATGTTTGCTTCCGATTGTGAGAACATTTTTGAAAGAAAAATGTGGTTTTTTGGCAGCGTTCATTTCCCTCGATGCCTGATTCAGTGCAAGAGGTCAAGGATTTGACCACTGTAATACAGTGGAATTGCAGAAGCATCATTCCTAAACTAGATCAGTTTAAATTTTTAGTTCACAGCTCTAACTGTGATGTATTTTCTCTCTGTGAAATTGGGCTTTCTTCAGCCGATGAGCTGAATTTCCACGATTTCAACATTATTCGCCTCGATCGAAATGACTCGTTCGGTGGCGTACTATTGGGGATTAAAAAATGTCACTCCTTCTATAGAGTCACTCTCCCATCGATGACAGGCATTGAAGTTGTTGCTTGCCAGACACAAATCAATGGCAAAGACCTCTGCATTGCTTCGATATATATCCCTCCCAGAACTACGGTAGGCCGCCATCAGTTCATTGATACTATCGAGGCAATGCCGGAGCCGCGGTTAATCTTAGGTGATTTCAACTCCCATGGAACAGCATGGGGATCACTCTACGATGACAACCGTGCCACTTTGATTTATGATCTGTGCGACAACTTCAAATTGACAGTTTTGAATACTGGGGAAGCAACCAGAATAGCCAACCCTCCTGCACGGGCAAGCATGCTAGACATATCTTTATGCTCTTCTTTGTTATCCCTGGATTGCATGTGGAAGGTAATCCAAGATCCCCACGGTAGTGATCACCTACCAATAATTTTATCGATCGCTAATAAATCAAGCTCTCGTGAGTCAGTCAATATTTCGTATGACCTCACGAAGAATATTGACTGGAGAACATTTGCGGAAATAATATCTGAAGCAATTGTTTCAATGCATGAACTTCCTCCACTCGAAGAGTATAACTTTATATCGAGTTTGATTTACGAAAGCGCACTTCAAGCTCAAAAGAAACGTGTACCGGCTACCACTTTCCGACGTCGTCCTCCATCACTTTGGTGGGACAAGGAGTGTTCAAAGGTCTACCTTGAAAAATCATCCGCTTTCAAAAAATTCAGGAAAACTGGATTAGTGGAATGGTTTCTAAAGTACCAAGCTCTAGAAGCCAAACTAAAAGGTTTGATTAAAGCAAAAAGGCGTGGATATTGGCGGAAGTTCGTCAATGGTTTGTCAAGGGAGACCGCTATGAGCACTCTTTGGAATACGGCTAGGAAAATGCGTGGCTGGAACCATACAAACGAAAGTGAGGAATACTCTGACCGTTGGATTTTTAACTTTGCAAGGAAGGTTTGCCCCGACACCGCTCCTGCACAATACGTCGTACGCGACATTCCACTTCAAAGCGATTATGAGAATTTTTCGATGGTGGAATTCTCAATTGCACTTCTCTCATGTAACAATTCAGCTCCGGGGTCGGACAAGATTAAATTCAACTTGTTGAAGAATCTTCCCGACTTGGCAAAACAGCGTTTTCTGAACTTATTCAACAAGTTTCTGGAGCTGAATATTGTCCCGCATGCTAACAAGAATAAGACAACTATTGAGTGTTTTGGTCGAAAAATTATTCAAGATTACCTTAGCATGGGTTCCCTCTCATTGCTCGATTCCGGGGAATGAGAAAGCGGACTCGCTAGCTAAGGTGGGCGCTTTAGAAGGCACACTTTTTGAAAGGCAAATTGCTTATAATGAATTTTTCCGGGATCCTGATCTTCTGCTTCATCTATACCTGTTCCTCAGAAACGCCGATGTCAACGTTTAATGATGTTTCCTTCGTTGTGTCCTCGTTTCATATCCCTCCTATCCGATCGATAAACTTTTACTTAGTCGCGGCAATACATACACACACTCTTTACAGATGCACGGGCCGAAGGTCGTGCAGTCCACTAATCATTCAACAAGAGCCAAAGGTTGTACCGCTCATGACAACTCTACACGAGCTGATGATTGCGCCGGCTAGTGACCATTCTATCCTGGATTCCTCGAGGCGAGAAAGACGCACCACGCTAGATATGGGGTACAGACTAGGGGGGCGTTGCTGATTAATGGTCAGCTGCATCCCAATAGGAAATATCCCGTGTCGGGCACACGTACAGAGCATCGAAGACTGCAACAAACCAATTATGAGAACACTTGTAATACTAACCTCGAGCCAACCGCGAGTAATCGGTTACATATTACTAACATAGATGTAAGACAAAAATTGTCAAAATATTGGACTCCCGGCCCCGCCAGGCTAACGCCACATGTGCCTTAATAAAATATATATTTTGGGAAAAAAAAACGCTTTGAGAAACACTTTCATAAAAAAAGTTTTGCGGGGAAATGCGGGCAAGTTTTATAAGTCCATCCGAAGAAAATTAAACTTCTAAAATAGTACTTACTTTGTGTGGAGTTAACACATACTACAACCAACCGAATTTTGGAACTGACAACAAATTCAAATTATCCGTTAAAAATTCTTCAATAAACATAATGAGCCAAAAAAATTCGTTTAAAAACTTCACCAAAACAAATGTTAGAAAAACACACGCGAAATAGTGGCACCGGCGAGCATGCGAAACTGGCATCTTATCGCGTTGTTAGAGCAATGATGTGAGCGCGGAACGGGGTAAAACACGTGATCCCAGATGCCTTGAACATCCTAGAATTAGGGACTGTAAGATTTTTGTGTTTTTATGCAAATTCATTTTTGGGTTTTGGCCGCCTAAATTTTCTCAGGGACCACTATGCCCCACAGTTACGCTTACGTTATTTAGAAATCTAAACAATGCTTTGAAGATATTCAACATATATTAGAAAACTAGGATGAAACTCTTTAAGCTATTGCTTTAACTTGAAAGTGTTCTAAACAACGCCCAAATTTGATTTCCATTCTAAGAATACGCTCTTCAGCAAAACCAGCTTCGATGTTTTGCTTCATCTTTTTTTTTTTTTTCTGCGAAGTAATCCATCCGCAAGTTTGCCCCTAATCCATCACGTGTGCGCTATCACAGCCTGCTGCCAGGAGTCGCGATACTATTTGTAACAGTATCAAAAGATAATAACTCAAACAAAGTTGGCTCCAAGTTGGCCATGAAGCACGTAATCGGCCCGGGTGAAAATGAGTCAAGTTCACTTACGGCGCGTGTGGCAAAACGGGCAAAGTAAACTCATTCCCACAAGATTATCGAAGCTTTCAGCACCCCCGAGGCCCGTTGTACGAGTCTGACAGTGAAAACGTGATGAATATCGCTGGTCGGATGAGATAGGCCTATCCCATAAGCATCACCATCACCATCATCACCAACAGCAGCAGTAAGCAACAACAATCCGAAGGGGAAGAAGTTCGGAGATCATGGCTTAAAAATCAATTACAGACCTCGCCACCAATCCCTGGCATGCGTTCGGAAGTATCGCAGTTGCACGTCGCTTGATCATAGCCGAGCGGATCAAGCGAGAAGCTGGGAGGCGATGAAAAGACTGCTGCTTCTGCTCCGGGTCGGAACGTGCCTCAACGCACTACGGGAATGGAAGAAGAGCATGCTGTTTCCATGGCGACCTGTGTTGGAACGTTCATCCAACTACACCTCCCCTAACCCACCATCCGATCCCTTTCTCTCTGTGGTGACTTCATTCTAATTGACCTAATTGTGGGAAAAAGTTTCTGTTTTCTTGCTCAGCGCAGTTTTCCTTCGCCACAGTTCCTTTGTGCGAGAGCTGATTGAGTTATTTTGTCTTCTTCTGCCAGGAAGAATCGATTACAGGCGTCGGCAGGGAGTGTGCGGATTCGCAGGACGATGGAACCGAGATACAGGAAATAGAATTATGTACGATGGCGCATTTGCTGAGCACTGTTTCCGCCGCTTGCGAAGTACGATTGGAGTTTTTTTTCTCTGAACATTGAATAAATGTTTCCACGATTCAGCATGCTCTTTTTTGTCTCTGCCAGGAAATTGTGTAATTGGAGCAATTTTTAGTAGGGTTCCAAATAGAAACAGGTTAAAATCCAGCTCGTTTACCCTTCCAATCACGGTTTTTACAATCTTTAACAACTTCGGGATAAAAGGGACTGCATTTAAAATTGCTGAAATATGTTTCAATATCTGTGGGCCCAAAAAAAAGTCAGTCGCCCTCGGGCTGTGGAAGACTCCATCCAGCGACACGCATAAAAAGATTTAGTTTATGGAAATCAGACTGATAAACTGTCGTCAGAGCTGTCAGTGGTTGGTCCTACCGGTGACAGTGACAGGCCTCATTCAGGTCGGTGTAAGCAGCAGCCGAAAAAAGGGAGCCAGCGTCCAGCATGTGGGTTATGGTTTTTGCCTCAATTTGTGCCTAAAATATATATTCGTACTTTGTCTTCATCACTCCCACACATACAAACATACACACACATGTGGTGAAAGGGCCGCTACTACATGGTGCCCGCGACAGAAATTCGATTATTCACCCTTCCTTCCCCGAATCGCAACGAAGCAGGCCACGGGTTTTCCCATCTCACCCTAATTGGATATCGACGGCAGGCCGTCAGTTTGAGGGCTGTGGTGATTGCAGTTAGCCAGTTATGGCGGACGTAGTGCTGGAGCTGCTGTGGCACCCGTGGTTGAGGATGAAATTGACCATTTTTTGTGTGTTCAGTTAACTAGTCTACCATGTGGACTACGCGCTTGATTGTGGTTTCAATTTGCTGCACCAATTTGGTCGAAGTACATTTTCTCTATTGATCCCCCGCTGGGTCTCATTTCGATGAGAACGCAATCGAAAAACGGAAAAGCATCGATTTTTTTTGCGAGGGAGTAGAATGGTATCTCATCTTGAACAAGTTATGAATATCGTCGTGCCGCCCGGAAGTGTTCGGTTGAGTTTGATACAGTGCGGATAGAAATAATTTGGAATAACGCCGGAACTCATTTCGATGAACTCTTTGCTGCAAATACATCGTAAATCCATTCATTAGAAGTTGGGCCAGATATTTTTTTTGTGGCGATCGTGCTAGAAACTATCACTTTTTTTTTCCAACCATTTCCATCCCTTTACTGTTATCAATTTCTAGAATAACTGATGAGAGTGTTATTTCTTATATTTGATATTGTCTTTAATTACTTTTTAGCACATTCGTAATCTCATCTCACAAAACACGAATGCAATATTTGCTCAAGACTTATTATATTTATTATTCGTATGTTTGAGTTTTAAAATTGAAATATCAATTAACTTAATTTGTGCCGTCAATGTTCTATAGACTCAGTAGAAGCACAGATAATTCATTGAAGAAAGAAAAAAATGCAAGGGGTTGTATCTAGGACACGACCGCATATTTTCGATGTAGAACTACGCAATTATATTATGCAATCCACTTGTTTACCACTTCGAATATTATTTTAGAATGCATCGAAATTTTTATAATAGATTTTGTTCTTCGTTACAAATAAATCTGATGAACATCCATTTACGTTTGATATGATACCTAGGACTAAAAAAAATGTGAACGGAAGAATTGTCAAACGATCATTGTATTAGGCTGTCAAAAAAGTCCTACGGTATTTTTTTTTGAATTTTCATTTGTTCATAAAATTAGTTACAATCATCTGTTTTAAGTCAAATATGCACCGTTTTGTACGATGACTTGTTCCCAACGAGATGCCAACTTCATAATACCCCTGTTATAGAAGCTCGCTTCCTTTTTGGCAAAAAACTCGGATAGCCAATTTTCACAGGCCTCTTTTGTGGCTAACTTCTGACTACCTAGCTCGTTCGCCATGGACAAAAACAGGTGGTAGTCACTTGGTGCAAGGTCCGGACTATACGGCGGATGCAAAAGAACCTCCCATCCGAGCTCCCGGAGCTTCTGGCGCGTCACCAAAGAAGTGTGTGGCCTGGCGTTGTCCTGATGGAAGACAATGCGACCTCTGTTTATCAAAGATGGCCTCTTCTTCATGAGTGCTACCTTCAAGCGGTCCAGTTGTTGGCAGTACAGGTCCGAATTGAGCGTTTGGCCATAGGGAAACAGCTCATAATAGATTATTCCTTGACAATCCCACCAAACACACAGCAGAACCTTCCTGGCCGTTAATGAGGGCTCGGCTACCGTCTGAGCCGCTTCAGCGGGCTTCGACCACGACCGTTTGCGCTTCACGTTGTCGTAAGTGACCCACTTTTCATCGCCAGTCGCCCATCCGCTTCAGAAACGGGTCGATTTTGTTGCGATTCAGCAGCGATTCAAATGCGTCGATACGGTCAAAGGTGTTTTTTTTTGCGTCAACGTGTGTGGCACCCATACATCGAGCTTCTTTGTGAATCCAAGCTTCTTCAAATGGATAATAACGGTTTGATGACTTATCTCCAGCTCTTGACCGATGCTACGGCTGCTACTATGCCGGTCTTTCTCGGCTAATTCAGCGATTTTGTGGCAATTTTCGACGACAGGCCTTCCGGAGCGTGGCGCATCTTCGACGACCTCTACACCAGAACGAAAACGTTGAAATCATCGTTGTGCGGTGGAAATGGAAAATGTATCAAGTCCATAAACTGCACAAATTTTATTGGCAGCTTGAGATGCATTTTTGCCTTTGTCATAGTAGTACTGTAAAATATGTCGGATTTTCTCTTTATTTTGCTCCATATTTGCGACACTATAACTCACGAACGACTTAACCAAACAAAACACTGTCAAGGACTACCTTTCGAACAAGCTATAGTATGACTCGATACAATGAATACAACTAGAACTACGCGCTTACAACGACACCTCGCGGGGATACCGCAGGACTTTTTGACAGCCTAATATTTTACATTTAGCTCTGAAAATATTGCACATCAAGGACGTGGCCAGGACAATTCTTAACTGTTGGAGAAAGCATGCCTTCATCTAAGAGATACTACCAATCGTCAGTAACGGATGGAGGCAAGCTTTTGACGTAACTGTGCGTGGCGGAGTACAACGGATTCGTAAATGAGATATACAGAGAAAAAGGGAAGGATCAACGCTAGTTAGCGTTGAAACTCGTGAAGTGCATGAGCACAGCCGACCCCTGAAGTAGTCGCCTAGATGTGGTCCCGGGGGGAATGAGGCTACGAGTAGAGGGCTTGGTTTTTGTGGGTGCGATCCCCACTCGACGTCTGGGTTATCCCTTCACAGATAAGGCTGGAAGAGCGTTCCTCACCTCTATAAAAAAAAAAAAAAAAAAAATAGCATGCATGCAGAGTCATACATCGGTGGCTTGAAGCTTTTTTTTTTTCAATGGCACTAACGTTCCTAGAGGAACTTCGCCGTTTCAACGTAGTATTACTTGCGTCATTTTTATTAGTACTTAGTTGAGATTTCTATGCCAAATAACACGCCTTGAATGCATTCTGAGTGGCAAGCTCTAGAATACGCGTGATCACAGTGCAAGTCGGAGGAAATTTCTTTGACGAAAGTGGCTTGAAGCTACTAGGAATATAAACACTTCTCATCATTCTCAATAGAAACTGGCCTCGAAAAAAGTTGCATTACTTTTCCATGTTCAAGATAAGCGCAGCTGTCATTCTTCGTGGAGAAAGTTTGACAAGCGAAACCAAATCACATACAAATTTCCAGAACGACATTTACTTTCTTTGTGACTAAATAAATGAAATAAACTTTTTCTGTCAATCTTAACAACCTCGAAAAGAGTGGCATTGCTTCATTATGATCAAGATTAGCGCAAATGCAATCATAGTTGATAGTAGTTTTACGACTGGCACGCGAACCCAAATAAAATATAACATTCCAGCACGACATTCAAGATGCTTGCTATTCCCCAAATAACTTTTTGGCGCACAACCTTAACGCCTGCTTCACCATACCGTCAGTTCAATTCATTGAATGCAATGTCAAAGGCGCCAACGAAGCCTTTATGATTCCGGAAAACAAACAATGTTAACTGCATGGAAAGTGATTAAATATTTGCTTCAGCAGAGATTCATTACTAATACCCTAACGCAAATATTTCCCTCCCGCACTATTTTTACGTACGGGTTATGAAACACGCACGTACGGACATGAATATCCATATTTCGATGGCTTGGAGCAACTAAATATACACACACATATCTACGTTTTGCGCTCTTTTCAATATTAACCTTTCTGTTAAAATTGCCGGTCTAAATTAGCTTAGCTGTTATCCTTGGTGGAGAGTTTTGCTACCGCCATGCGAAACTAAATCACAGACCAACTTCTAGAACATTTATTTTCTTGGTGAGCTGACGATAGCCTAGCTTGATGATTCCCTTCACAATTGTGTAGCCCCAGAACCCTAATGTAATGGCGTCAGTTTGATGCAATGATTGCAATGCCAGAGACATCAGCTTATACTCTAGGTAAATATTCCCCTTCGTTCTTCTGCCTTTCCTTTGTTCACGGAGACTTTAAATCTTACGATTTCTCCTTCGTTGCTCGTCGATAAGTTGCTCGTTATTGACAGCTCTGTTCGGAAAATCGCTCAAATCAGCAGATCAAATGTATGGGAAAATGGAAACGCTTATAGTTTTCATGAATTTTAACAATTTACACACCAGGGGTTTGTGATGTATTATCAAACAAATCTTAGGGAATTTCCGATTCGTTTGGTATGTAAATCGCGAAAATCCGTTCGCGTTAACTTTATTTCATGAAAACGTGACCTGTTTCCTGATTTGGCACCCTTAATGAAAGACGTAATTCTACGTAAAAAAATTACACTTACACATTACACATCTCTGATTTTCGGATCTGTTTGTAAAAAAAAACCACAGCTTTAAAGAAAAAATATTGAAAACATATAGCGTCCTTGATCCCGAAATGTTAAGTATAAAAAACAAATACAATCAATAATTACGAAAACAAAATCCAAAATTTTGCGAGTATAATATTTGTTCCTAGCTAGCTAATTGGATTTAATTTGATATTTCGATCATCTGATCATCTGATCATCGGTCCAGTAGTTTAAAAGTTATGATTAATTTCTTCAAATTTGCATGTTTACTGGCTGGAATCAGAAGTGTTCGAAATTTAAGTCAGTGACAAAAATGGTGTTCTGAATATGAGACAAATGCAATTAAACATATTTTTAGTTTTTTTTACCATGAATATGTATTTGTTTGCAGCATGCATCCGTGGCCGAGTGGTTAGCGTCTCACATTATCATGATGGGTGTTCGGGTTCGATTCCCGTTCTATTTCTGGGGGATTTTTCGTCAAAGAAATTTCCTTCGACTTGCACTGAGGCCACGCGTATTCTAGAGCTTGCCCCTCGGAATACATTCAAGGCGTGCTATTTGGCTTAAAAAATCTCAACTAATTATTAATAAATGACGCTAGTTAATGCATACGTTGAGACGCGAAAAATTCAACAGGGAACGTTCACGCCATTCAAGATTCAAGATGTATTTGTTTCAATTTTATCACGGTCGAGTGGAAAAAGGCATTATTTTATCCAAAAAATGAGACACATGGATAATGGCCAACAAAGTTTAAATATTCGGAATTTGAGGTAAAACCGTACCTTTCCGTATAACAACATTTACAGGTATCAAAACAAACTGATGTCCAGTAAATTTAGTTGTTGAAATAAAGTGTTCGGAATTTGTGTCAAAACGGTAATAGTCCGATGATTTTTTCACAGTAATTAAGTAATACTTCTAGATTCCGATTCTTACAGCCTGCAGTGTAATCAGCGCTAGTGCTCCACCACTGCAAAATAGCATCCCATCAGGGTAAACCCATTTTCAGCTCCATCTGAATATAAAAGGTAAAAAGCCCTTCACATCGTCTTAGATCTCTGTCTCTCTCTCTCTCTCTCTCTCTCTCTCTCTCTCTCTCTCTCTGCAGCATACCGTTGCACAGACTTTAGCTCCTAGGCGCTTACATCGGAACATAATTTCCCACCAGGGGAAATGTTCGAATTCCCCCGCGCTCAGGCACGCGAAGCCAGCTTCTGCGGAACTTATATGTGTGAGAGAGTGAAGTTAAAGCACTTTACGGAACCCGAGCCGGAACAGACTCCGATATTGAAGTTGGATTTTGGGAAATTTTGGAACAGATAACGACCGTTCAAGAACGTACAAAGCCGAATCAAACGCTGCAGCGAGCAGTGAGCGCTTTCACGCCTCCCTCACTTTGCCGGGATAAAAAACAGAACATGCTCCCAGTAATCGGCCGAACTGTCTGATCAGCACCGAAAACAGAAGCGCAAAACTATGTTCGAGCATAAATGCAAATTGATGTAAATTAAGTCTGAATTTCGATACAGCGTTTTGATCGTCCGTTTGTTTGGTTTTTTTTTTCTGCTGCCACTGCGTTTCGAAGCATATTGCATGGATTTACACGAAGCATATCTTGAACATGTTCTGCTAAGTTCGTGGAAAAGGGAGGAAGAGGAGCGAGAGAGAGAGAGTGAGATATGCAAATGTGAGGCTAAATTTCCAACAACCTACAACGTATGAAAAGCCACCATTAGGAGGGGGTGACCCGGGGGTTTCATGCCTAGAAGAAAAATCAAGAAACGACCCTGATGCTGGAAATTGCTACATACACTTGGCACAATTGTCAGCCATTACGGGTTTAGTTCATGAAATTCGTATGAATGCAAATGAACGCCTTTTGGTGAGTGAGTGAATTGGGTGAAGGTGTAAATGTATGCAAAACGCCTACTATAGAAGAGAAGAGGTGCTGAATGTACATCGCCTACTTCTTTCATAAACGTTTTAGTTTTTTTTTGTGAGAAGAGATTGCAATGGGATGTACATTTGCAAAGGCCGACTTGATGACTCGTTCAATGGGTGAGCATTACTTCACAGAGATATGACCGAAACCAAATGAATATTCGATGCGAGGTGATTCGATTTGGGTTATATTAAATACTTGGGTTATATTAAATACTTGTGGTTTCTTCATTTCCAGGATTGGAACTTCTCCTACCGAATTGAATCAAATTCCAGAACTGCCTATCAATATGTTCACGATCCCTATTACCGGAAATAGTCTTAATAAAAGACAGAAAAGTGATTGTTCGTTAGAAAAAAAAGTTGGATTATTGTGCTGAATGAATTCAACGAAAAAATATGTAAACCATATACATTCTGTTAAGAATATACTGGGAACTTGTGTTTTTGGAGAAAATACTTCATTCATATTATCGTCTTCAAAATAGGCCCATTCTGAAACCATACACTATTTCCAACAAATAATCCAGTAATCGAAACACTTTTTATAGCTGGAGATACGTAACGCGTAAAAGAAAACCGCGTACATTCCAAATCCGCGTGAAAAAACCGCCCAAATTCCGAAATCCGTGAAAATGAACCGCGCAAATTCTAAAATCCGCGTAAATTCCAAAATCTTACAACAAGTGAATTATTAGTTTAAAATATATTCTTATATTCCAACTATCGATTGACTACATTTTTTTGCATGCTACAATCATGATATCTGTTCATCCTTTTATTTATTTCAATACAAACTTACTTCGTGAAAAGTCACATCAATTTGCAACCGCGGAAAAGAAAACCGCGGAAAATTCCAAAATCCGCATGAAAAGAAACCGCGTAAACCTCAGTGTATTTCAATATCAAAGTAATATTTGAGCAGTGTTGTTCTGGTAATGAATGTGATCATTTGAGTATTGGAATAATATTGAGGGATCTAATCAGAAAATTATGCCAAAGTTATGATACATCAGTTCATTATGACGTCAATTTGACAGTTTTGTGTATTATTTTTTAGCTCCCGTTCGTTGAAATTCCCACATCGAGATGAAGAATAGAAGGTGGGAAGATTCACGGGTTTTGGTTGTGTTGAACTTTGATTGTGTTAGTAGCCAGGAAGATAGAAAGTTCACATACCAAGCATACCAGTCAATTACTCAAATGGTACGAAATTGAATGGGTCAACGAATAACGTTGAAAGAGGATGTACAGAAGCTAATTACGGAATTCCAAATCATATTTTTCGCATTATGAAAAAAAAACAGAACATATCACGAACTAAAAACTTTAATTTTTTCTTTGATTTCAGAAATAGTATTCTAATGTCTACTATGTTTGGATTCTAGAGCAACTTCATGGAAGTTTGACTTTAGTCAGCAATTTTAATTACTTTTTTCACAATTAGGGGCTGAAAACTTCAGTCGTCTAAAACTAAGACTCAAGCGGAAAACTTTTCGTCTCAATCTAAGTCATACCGAATCAATTCAATTTATTTTTCAAGTTGATTTTACATGAAAAAAACTTGCAACCTTTTTTTCCCATGCACTATCAAATGTTTATCCGTCAAAGGAACAAAAGATTGTGTGACTCTGACTTTGTTCGTTTACGTTTTTGGTCGACGTAACGAGAAGTAAAATTGAATTTAAATTAAGTTTAAAACACTTCAAAAATACTGAAATTTCAGTTTCTGTTAAAATGACGGGCCCTTATAATTTTGAACGCTAGCATTGATTTAGAAAAAAAAACTAGTTCGTTCATTTCATTTGCTTATTTTTACTTTTAATAACAACTCTTTTCCTATGTGGTGGAGTAAAAGTAACATACATAAACAACATCTGTGACGTCACAGATTTGAAAAATCTTCCCATCTTCCATTTTCCATCTCGTTCCCACATGTCCCTATTCAAATGTTCATGAATGGGAGCTAAAACAAACCACGCAGAAACGTCAAACCGAAGGTTCCAGGTATGCTATAAGTAAATAGTTCTTACTAAATTCTCACGTTAGTAATAGTAAATAGCAAGTGTGAGGAATTTTGAACCAAATTTTAGTTCGGTTTGTCTTCGAGTAAGGGCGTCTAGATAACGCTTAACATTTCACAGTTGTTTATCAATTGTTTATCTCATGAAAAATAACATTCTATTCATTATGATAGATGCGTAGAAATATTTCCTACCAATTGATACAAACATCTTTCCGATCTATTAAGAAATATTCTAGTTACCGTTTTGTCTCAAATTCCGAACATTTAAGCTTCGTTGGCCATTAAACAGTGTCTCATTACTCAAAATGGCACTTTTTCGCGAAGTTAATGTGGTTTTTGGATACAATGGAGCCTTTTCTTTCATTTGTCCACAAGAAAATTGATTTACAAATACATATTCATGGTGAAGAACTAAAAATATGTTTGATCACATTTGTCTCAAATTCCGAACAGCAAAAATGTAATTTAAAAAAAAAAATCATAACCTTTGAACTACTAGACCGATTCATGTGATCGATATATCAAATTAAAACCAATTAGCTATTCTTTTTTGGAAAAATACTCTATTTTTGTGCTTCGAAGCTTGATTCAAATTCCGAATTTGCTAACGCCAACATTTTATCGCTGGTTTTGACTTTTTTGCAAATGCTTAGTATAATAAGTTGTAGGCCGATACCTGTAAATGATGTTAAAATGAAGCCTATACCACAAAGAATGTCAGTGTTTTTATTGTTCAATTATTTATAACATAAAAGTTCAGTAAATTTTCATTTAAAAATGAAGTGCGGGGAACTTGTGACAAAACGGTATAAGCATTCGAAATCTTTCATTTTTTCCTGCATGTTCTGTGTTTAGATTTTCATTTTACCCCCCATATAATCCGGTTAGACGTAGTCCCACGACCCCCTACAACCCTACAAAAAACGGGCTTATATCAACAAAATTCACAAATTTGTCAAAATTGAGTTTCTGAACCCAACACTGCACGCTATTTTACATGTGTGAGTAATATTCGTGTACGATACAAAACCTGTAGGATATGTCAAATTTAGTTGGGTAACGATAGGTGCCGTGCATTGATTTGTTGATTTCTTTCATTCTACATTAATCGTGAGTGCGAAAAAAAGCAACGAAGATTATCAAAAAAAGCACTACAGAAATGTCAAAATTCACGTTAGACGGAAACGAACATAGGATTGAGGTTAGGGTCGATGCAGTGATGAACCAGAAACCGTGTTCTTATGCACCTCATCACATTGTCGAGCAGTTTCGTGACGATTTTCTACACGCGAATTTATGCACATGAAACAGTCATTGCGAGATGTTTTAAGTTTTACAACAAAAAGCACTACAGTTCAAAAAAAGTCCTTAAATATTGTTTCTCATTAAGTGGTGGGAAACGTCATTTTGATCTGTTCGAATGATATGATTAATTGAGAATTTATTTCCCACTAGCTAACCCGGCAAACTTCGTCCCGCCCATTTACTTGATTAATTCTCGAGTAATGCAGAAATTTTTTGTTTTATTTGTATGGCAGCCACCCCTAAGAGAGGGGTGGGGGGTATCTAACCACCATAGAAACATTCATTGCACCCTAAAGTTTCCATATGCCTAATTTGGTTTAATTTGCTTGATTAATTCTCGGGTAATGCAAAAATTTGTGTTTAATTTGTACGGCAGCCCCCTCTAAGAGAGGGGAAAGGAGTATCTTAACACCATAGAAACATTTATTGCATCCTAAAACTTTCACATGCCAACTTTGGTTTCGTTTGATTGATTAATTTCCGAGTAATGCAAAAAATTGTGTTTCATTTGTATGGCAGCCCCCTCTAAGAGAGGGGGAAGGAGTATCTTATCACCATAAAAACATTTATTGCATCCTAAAACCTCCACATGCCAAATTTGGTTTCATTTGCTTGATTAATTCTCGAGTAATGCAGGAATTTGTGTTTCATTTGTATGGCAGCCCCCCCTTTGAGTGGGGGAAGGACTGTCTAACCATCATAGAAACATTTATTGCACCCTAAAACTTTCACATGCCAACTTTGGTTTCGTTTGCTTGGTTAATTTCCGAGTAATGCAGAAATTTGTGTTTCATTTGTATGGCAGCCCCCCCTAAGAGAGGGGGGAGGGGTCTCAAAATATCACGAAAACCTTCCCCGGCCCCAAAAACCCCTACATACCAATATTCATGTCGATCGGTTCAGTAGTTTCCGAGTCTATAAGAATCAGACAGACAGACAGACATCACTTCATTTTTATATATATAGATAGATAGATTGGAATGGGTGAAAACATTATTTTAGATAAATCAAAGCCTCTCATTAAAATAAAACGGTTTTATAGGATCAAGTTTTTTAAAGAGCAATCTTACAGTTTTTTTTTAAATATCATTAGCAACTCTGCACAAGGCCATATCAGGAGAGTACGGTGCATGTTCAATCACATTCGTCCCAGTTTTGGTGAATAATTCGTTCACAATGATCGATTGAACGGTGCAACGGTGCTGGTGCATTATTGTTGGGTAAAATCCAAGTGTTATTCTTCCACAAATCCGGCCGTTTGCGACGAATTTTCTCTCTCAAACGCTTCATATCGCTTGTTAATTGACCATTTGGTTTTCCGGATGGAATTTCGAATGGATAACATAAAAAAAAAGTTAACTTGTTCCTCAAATGACGATTTAAACAAACTAAATTACAGGTCGCGCTAGAAATTGACATTAAGACGACCGATAGTAGTACTAACCTAAAAAAAATAAAAAACTTGAAACATGATCAGCGGGAAAATTGGAATGTACCAATCCCCGGTATATATTTGTCAAAATGTAGGGGAAGGTGGCCCCCTACCCGGCTCCATTAATAGCAACGGCCATCCATCAAATAAAATTCTCGCTTTTTGGCGACTTCGGCATTGAAATGAATACTATAACACTTAAACTATGTTTTATAGTGGTTGATGTGGTTCATGAGAGTGCACCCGTGACCGAGTGGTTAGCGTCTCACATTACCATGCCGGGTGTTCGGGTTCGATTCCCGTTCTGGTCGGGGGATTTTTCGTCAGAGAAATTTTCTTCGACTTGCACTGTGGTCATTCTAGAGCATTCTAGAGCTTGACCCTCGGAATACATTCAAGGCGTGTTATTTGGCTTAAGAAATCTCAACTAAGTATTAATAAATGACGCTAGTTAATACATACGTTGAGACGGCAAAAGTTCCACAGGGAACGTTAACGCCATTCAAGAAGAAGAAGTGGTTCATGAGTGCAAAAAAAGGGGAAAAAAGGCCAAATGGGAAGTCCTTTTTTTTTTCGAAACTTCAAAAGAGGTAGTCCCAAACGGACCCCCATGGTCCTGAACCGACCGTTCAATTTTTTACATCGAATCAATCCCCGATTAGCCGGAAACGACATACTCGTACTCCCCCAATTATATAGGTTAATGGGTGAAAATAACTGACGATCGAAGAACGAATACAATCTTGTTTTGACTTTCGGTTTGCTCATAATGACTCTAAATGTCCCCCTACGATATGGGTATTGGCTGAAAGGACTATAATAGCGGAAGTCGAATATCGAATTCCGATGCCATTTTGGAAACGAACATGGTGGCTTCCGAGTCATTGAAAATGACACTAATAGACTGCAAATGAAGTTAATGGAGTTGAGTTAGACAAAGAAAGTGACGAAGCGGGATCAAGAAAGTGTTAGAGTGAAATGACGGTGGTATAAGAACACATACACAATACATATTCATACATATTTGATATGATGCATTGAATATTTCACCGTATTAAGGAATTCATACTGAAACGGAAATGGAAACGTAAACGGAAAACAAAACGTACACAAATGCAAAGCTTAACGCTCTTCACTCAACGCTCAACGCTCAACGCTCAACGCTCAACGCTCAACGCGAAACGCTAAACGCTCAACGCTCAACGATAAACGGTCAACGCGCAAACGCCCACCGGGGTGTACCGGGGTGTAAGTTAAAAGTTTCGAAAACGAAAGAGTGACGCTTGGAGTGCAAAGTATTGAACGTTAAAACCTCTCTGTCGGCTGAACGGAGTAGTATGATAATCATTTCATTCGAAAGATAAAATGTCCAAGAGTTATATGATTGTTAATTATTGACCCGAAAACTTGTTTCAATAGCTTACAAATAGCTTTGAAAACAGTCTATTCAAATCACACAAATCCGTATATAAATTGTATGCGAATGCCGCAATCGATCTTTTATTGGGAAAGGGCATTATTTTTGCAGAGTAATTCCAAGAAGGAATCTATTCCTTCTTCAAGCGTTAATAATTCCGCTTCGGATCAACGCAATGATATGATAATCATTTTATACAATAGATCAAATGTTCAAGAGGTATATGTTTGCTATTTGTTGATCCGACAAATTGTTTCAATAACTTAAAAATAGCTTTGAAAATAGGTTATTGACATCACCGAAACCGTATATATATTGGCACCCACTCGGAAATCGATTTTAGTAGAGGCGAATGAACTGCAAAGTTTAGAGCCTCTTTAAAAGAAAGAAAAGAAATCACGGGTGGGTAATGTCGGGAAACATAACCGGAGAGACGCAGGACTACACCATGGGGTGTCCATTATTCGAATATCATGGAGCACAGATCCCAGAATGACCAACTTTTCATGTACAAAATTACAGAAAAAAAAATCAAAGGATAAAATCAGCACTCAGCAAACACTCAAACGTTTAGATTCAAATACGAAAAAATCAAAATTAGTCGTGCGAATGTTATAGGGATTATTGTTCAGCCGGTAACGAACACATACTTGATGGCAAGCATATCGTAATAGGAATTTACCGTCTGGTATCGTGATATAATTGGGCTTTGCACTCCTCATGAATAACTGTGTTCTACTAGTCAAGTCCTTCATTTGATACCCATATTGATGGGGTTTAGAGAAAATATGTAATCCACCATTTTGTGGTGGCGGCCATTTTGGATTCGCATTTTTCATAAATAACTATGTTCTACTAGTCAATCCCTTTCATTTGATACCTATATTGATGGGGCTTTGAGAAAATATGTAATGCGCCATTTTGTAGCGGTCACCATCTTGGATTTTCAAGAACATGAAATACGCAGTTTTATAGTGACTGCAGAGATAAAGGTGTGTTCCAAATTTGAGATCAACCGGTCAACAGGAAAGGGGTCGAATTTCAATTAATGTGGTACAGCGCCATAGACAAACATGGTACATACAAACATACAAATATGTCACAGCTAAATAAAACTGTTTCAAAACTCCAGCATTCTATCAAATCGAGCGCGATTAGACACTCATTCACCCGGCGCGACGCTTCCACCGCTTTTAACACATTAAGGACCGCACGTTTTGGGGCAAACTTGTACGCTTCATTTGTTCGAATTCCACGAATGAGATCGTTTCCTTTGGTGTGGATGAGACGAAAACGAGCCATCAGAAGGCCTTGTTAGAATCTTGGCGAACCAAAGATTTATCCTTCAAGTGTAGAAAACAGTTCCGTAACAGACGGAACGCGAAATACGAGGAATCTCGTGAGCTGTCCGAATGTGTTAACACACTTCTATAGGCGCTCCTGCTCCATATCCCATTGAAACTCCTGTCTCTCACTCTTGCGGTTTCACACCGCATACATCCCCGGCCAATGCAGCGATATCTCTTATGCTGAAAATCAATTTCAAGTTAGCGTCTTTCCTGCTTGGCGTCCGATGATAAAATGTGGCCAAGCCCCACCATCGCCCACTTTATATGGCCATATAGTTAACGTTGTAGCGACCGCCTATATTTATTTATAATCTCTTTTTTACCTTCCTCCTTCACCTTGTCCATACGTTTCGCCCGTACCGGTGGTTGCTTGTAATGAATAGCTGTTTGCTGCGGGAGCGCAGACAAAATGTGTGGGAAAGTAAGAAATTCTTTCTTCCAAATTTTCATCAATTTGAACTTTATATGAGCTGAAACTCCGTAATGTGTAGCATATAAACAATTGCTGAGGATATTTCCCATCAATGTGTGTATTTGGAACCAAAATCCATTCATTAATTGAGGAGGTATTAGTGTTCAAAAACTGAACACTTTTTCACACCGACATATTGAAATGGGCCCCTATATTGAAAGATTAGACGTAGTCCTATGTCAAAAAGGAAAGGAAATCCATTTAGTCGCTCGCTGAAACACTATGCGCTTCTCTACCCATTCCATTTCGTTTCTGTAGCCGAAGCACAGTCTTCCGAAAAACACTTAGGCTGATGTCACATTAGGCGGATTCGCCGCCGCGGATTCCGCGAGTGAAACCGCAGCGGATGATCTACAGTGTATTGTGAATGACCCATGTCATACAGAATGGGGTGGTTTTGGAAACGATTTCAAATCGAGAAAAAAACCGTCGCGATATCCGCGGCGGCGAATCCGCCTAATGTGACATCAGCCTTACACATGTCCACGCGATGTGAAAATTCAATGTTTTTGTTTGAATTCGAACATGATTTTCGCTAGTGTTGAATGTCTATCCCAAACACGAACAATGATACACAAACATAAACATGTGAAAACAAACACGATGTCTCTAATTCAAGAACATCATGTACAAACATATCACCCGATGTCGCAGTATTTATTGATTTCGTTTCGTTTCTTTTGATACACGGAAAGAAATTATTCATCCCAAAACATTTCTTCGTAGAATACTTTTTCACAGAAACGAACTTGAAATTTAGTTCGCATTACAATAAGTGCACGAACTAAGAGGCTAAGAGTTCATGCATATTTTGCAAGTCTGATTAAATAATCCTTGGTTTCGGGCAAAGAAAACATTCTCTGAATAGAAAGAAGCTTTCTATGAGATTTTTTTGCGTGCATGTTGGCAATTAAAGTCTGGGGAGCCGACTGCACAGCGGGCGACGTCGTACAAATGTTGACCAAAAAAATAAATACCCAAAAATTAGTTTTAGATGCAACCTTCAGCGGCACACAGCAAAACCAGCAGATAAATTTCAGCGGCTAGAACACACCATTAATTTCTCGATGTTATCACAAACTGAATGAAGGAAAAAACTAAAAGCTACACTTACACTGCACTACATATGCTATGTGTGCATGCGATTGCATCATCCTTTCTTCTCCTCTTATTCGCTCGGTTTATAGCTCGGGTCGCGTTCGTCGCGAACAAGCAGTATTGGCCATTCGTATTCAAAGATCCAGCCAAAATTGTTGCTCCCGTGGTCGAGTGGTTAGCGTCACGCCTAACATGTCACTGCTGAATGATTCTGCTACTTTATATTCGATTAAAATTATAGAAAAGGGGTCTTCGTAGCCACTTGGTTACGCGTTCGCTTACCAAGCGATCGATCGTGAGTTCAAACTCAGGGCCCTCAATTGACCATCTTTGTGTTGTTATAGAATAACTACGTCCACGCAACCATCATCAGCGATGGAGATCGATCCACGGTGGAACAAAGATCGATTCATCCATACAACTGCTCTGCTCTGCAAGAAACATCGGGCTGCTGTTCTATAAATAACCCAACAATGATCAATATCAACTGTCTCCGCTGTCCGGTCTGCTGAACAATGGAAGAACAGAAAGAATACCCTTACGCCTAAATGGCTACTACTGTGTAATTTACCATAATGTAATGGAACAGAAAACTTAACGCCTAAATGGCTACTACTAACTACTGTGTAATTCACAATTTATAGAAACATAAACATATGTACATGTACACGATTAAACCCGGCTCTGTTACAGCTAAATGCTAATGAGCCTAATAAATAAATGAGATAAACAAAAAATTATAGAAATACTGTAATCAAAATTTGTTGTGGGTAACTAAACATCTCCGCCACGCTCTATTCAATGTTAGTACTTGTTCAAATAGCTAATAATAGCGAATGTTACATGAATTCAATATATAAATTGATGCGTGCACTAAATAATGATATCAAATGTGAAAAACTCTGATATCAATCGATGTTTATTTTGTTCAGAACAGAAAATAGGTAAAAATGCAAGAGAAACTGTACACCATGTTCGAACATCATGTGAAACATTGGGATTAAACATCGTATGTACAAACATACTACGAATTCAAACATGTCACATTTTCAAACATAGGTACGAAAAAATCATGTTTGTATTCAAACACAAAACTGTGAACAGCAGCGTGGACATGGTTATCCCGGACGCAGTGTTTTTTTGTGAAATATGGAAGACTGCCGAAGCATTTAGCGAAACTAGAGGAATCGATGATAATTCGATACCGATAGGTGCCATTAGCTATGGATTTGATAGTGAAGAATAAGAAATGTTTGATATGGTGAAGTGGATATTATTTCACAATGTCGAACAAATCACATTTATAAAAGCAGCGTTATAAAATTATTTGTTTACGAATGCCACAATCGATCGTCTCTTCCAATTGCTGGGAAGAAGATATTATTGCTGTGTAATTCCGAGGAGGAATCCAATCCTTCTCGAGCGTTAATAATTCTGCTCCGGATCAATGATCATTCCAACTGTCGGGGCTTGGGGAGGGGGTATTATTTGCGCTGGATATTTCCGAGGAGGAATCGATTCCTCCTTTGAGCGTGAATAATTCTTTTCCTGGTATGACGATCACTTTTTTCGAAAGATGAAATGTCTAGGTATTATATGCTTGTTACTTATTGATTGCTAAGCCAACATTGGTCCTACGCAAGGATGCAAAATTTCGAAAGAACATGTTGAAATCGAAAAGCAATTTGTATCAGTGCAAAATATCTCCACCGGCATTCTTCACTACTTTCTATCGCGGTGCCGCTGTGCCTATGACCGCTGGCTCACCATCTCGTTTGTTTTGATATAGTTTTCGTTCCATCAACAGAAATATCAGTTCATTCTCGATGTCAGTGAATGCTCAAGCCGAAAATATCACCTTTCATTGCGTCCTGGTGAAATTTTCGTTGGTCATACACCCATAAACTCAGCACTCAAATGTGCCGTTGCCCATCGATATGTGTGCAATAAGCGGCACAAAAATGGGACCGGGGCTAAAAACATACTAGGAAAACACACACGTTCCCTTCCACTGTCAGTTGATCGAAGATGCGTATGAAAATTTCGGGCGTAAATTCTCAGTGAGACAGTGGAACGAATGAGTGTGGGGAATAATGCAAAAACCAAATGTTCCACGTGACGGAGTGTCGGTTGCATGGAATTAAGTTTGGTTCATTTGTCATGAACTGCAGGGGAATTGGTGGTTGATTTTGATGTTGTCTCAATATCTTGCGCTGTCAGTAAAGTGAGTGTGAGATTTTGCAACTCTGGTCCTACGTCTTCCTTGTGGTTGTATCATAGATATAACCCACTTCTACTTCAGGTAACAGGTAAATTCAATTTATAAGGTTTGTTTTGATGAGCAGACCGTAAGCAATTGTAATTGCCTAGCTTTGTAATTTTTCGACATCTACAAGAACATTTAACTTATTTTCCGTGCAGGTCAAAAAAATTTCTTTTCCTTTTGTGTTTTGCAAACACAAAAACTCTAGAATGAAGGGAGTAAGAATCACCACACAACCAAATTGTCAGCTTTCATATGGCACTACTAAAAATGATGCCATTACAATTTTTATCGATATTCGAATTGACAACAACTTTACCGGAAACTATGATTTTTCTTCGAAAATGAAAACTTGTCAATCAAAATCTGTACTCATAAATGATCGGCCATTTTTATGCCGGGCTCTATAACTTCTCACCCTAAAGCAAATAAAGCAAACATTTTGACCAAGACGCTTCAGCAACGGATGGGACAAACTGCCTCGAGTTAGCTGTAATATACGAGTTATTGAAAATTAGGCAGGAGCAAAAAAAAGCAAATACGTTCCCATCACATATGTTCCCACAAAAATTTGCACACTCTCAGCAAAATACCGTTCCACCGACTGAAGGAAACCCTTCATTCAAGAAGATCACAGAAATCCCACACAGCAATGCTCTCCGCCACCAAAGTGCCTTCCCCTCTCCGTTTCGGAACACGAACACGAGGGGAAAAGGTTTGTGACATTGCAAAAACTCCCACATTCCTGTATGTAAATAACAGTTGGGGACAAAGTGGGGGTGCTCTTTTTTTGTGCTTCGCCTGCTTCTGGTCAACATCGTTGTCGTCATCACCATCATCATCAGCTGCTGCAGTGCTTGGGTCTTTGGCTCTTTTTCCGTTCGCAAGATCACCCTGGCAATGTAAGGAAGATTGGAAAGTTTTCTCTGTTCTGTGCGAAATGCTGTTTTTGCTGCCTTCCTCAATATACACACACACACACACACACACACCCACACATACCGATATGCAGAAGTATGCAAATGGATGTTCGTTTCTTCTCTGGAAAATGGCTTGTCAAATGGTGAAGTCGAGAGAAAAGAAGAAAAAAAAAGACGAAGGGGATTTTTGCTGATGAATGGCAGTTTCCCCTTTTTCTTTTCTCGGGAATTTCTTGATTACTGCGCTGTGTGTTATGCAGAGACTAATATGTCCCGGCCAGACTGAAAACGGGAATAAAAACGGCTCAGGCAGTTCGCCCGCCATCGGATCGGCTCTGCTAACTTTGATGTCGAGTGATGAAAGAAATGAATTTTCATTCCATTCAGAATGGTCGTTTATATCACGGAGTCTGGTCTGCTTAATTGGCAACCAGCCAACCCAACCGCGGGCAGTATTAATAAAAACAAAACAAGCTTGACAAGATGATGAAACCCACAAGCCCAACGTTACTGCGCGCAAGAGCATGGCATTAATCTGGTAAAAGCATTGCAACCACTATTTTCAACATAGCCATACTTTGCTACGACTCGCTCTCAGGGTCGATCAGAGTTCACCACTTTGCTTCTGTTGTTTGCTGCCCTAAGCGATATCGGAGGCGGTGGCGGCGGCGGCGACTGCGGCGACATTGAGCTGAACATGTATGGCACTAACAATAATTAGGTACATAACATATTTATTAGCTCAGTTTAACTGCGGTGGCGACAGAGCTTTGTTTTGCCGTATGGTGCAGATTAGGACAATTTGTACTTTGAGAGTAAGGCACTCCGTGGCCAGGAAAAGTGATAAGCGATCTTATAATTTATTTCTCTCAATATTGTAACATATGCTGTTGTCTCACGGCGAACGTTTTCTTCATCCCATTTCAAAAATGAAATTATAGAGAACACGACCGCATCGCTGACGCAGGACTACTGTTTTTTAAATCAAAATCGCGTGTCAATCACTTTAGATATTGCTTTAGAACAAAGCAAAATTTTAAAATAAACTCTTTTTGCAAAAAGAGTAATTGTATCATCGAACAGGACCTATGGTTTCCCTGGTTTTGTAAAAGCAGCTGAAGATGGTTGATTAAATCATCTTACGATCTCGAGAACGCAGTGCTATGGCATTAAGTATACGTCAAAAATGTATGAACATGCGCTCCGAAGAAAATGATTTATAAGTGAACAATCCGCACAGATGCACAGCAATACATTGCAATACTCTAAATCAGGGATTCTCAAATCCTCGCGCTCGTGTGATCGGAGAGCAGTATGAATTTCACGCGTCTAAAGACGACGCTCGTAACGAAAGGCTTAACCATCAAGTGTAGAAAACACGGGTGACGTATGTGCTTTGTCATTAATGAACATCTTAAAATGAACAGTCAAACAACCGACGAACTAAAAATGTCATATGACCTTAGGTAGCTGGGATCCTGATCTTCTGCTTCATCTATACCTGTTCCTCAGAAACGCCGATGTCAACGTTTAATGATGTTTCCCTCGTTGTGTCCCCGTTTCATATCCCTCCTATCCGATCGATAAACTTTTACTTATGCGAGCGCTACACGATTCGTCCAACGTTTCACACGAATGTTGGACTCAAACATTTGGCTCGATGAATCGACAAATGTTGTGACGAATGTGCTGCTACACGGTGAAGTGAATGTTCGATTCAATGCACTCGGTCCAAACATTCGGCGAGTATTTGGATCGAATGTTTATTATTTTTATTTACCATCAAAAACGTTAGGAAACTGGATGACGATGCGTGCATTGAAATTGCTGCCGTAGCAATTGTACTGATATCGGGCTGTAAATTAAAAATGCTTGAAATCTATATTATTAAACTGCAATATTTTGCCGAATATTTTTAATTTTATGAATCAATTTCATAGTTCCTTCATCTAAAACTTGTAAACAAACCAATCTGTCAAAGATAAATTCGGACGGATCGTGTAGCAGTGTATCGAATGTCATCGAGTGCCGAATCAACGAATGACAAAAAACCTTTGACTCGTGCCACTCTCGTTGGAAGGTAATCCACAACGAACGGATTACCTTCCAACGCGAATATTCGACACTCGACATTGGAGGTTCGTAGCTCGTCAGTCGCCTACACGATGTGTCGAATCATCGAGCGTCCAGCATTCGAGGGTGTTCGTAGCATCGTGTAGCGCTGGCTTTAGTCGCGGCAATACATACACACACTCTTTACAGATGCACGGGCCGAATGTTGTGCAGTCCACTGATCATTCAACAAGAGCCAAAGGTTGTACCGCTCATGACAACTCTACACGAGCTGATGATTGCGCCGGCTAGTGACCATTCTATCCTGGATTCCTCGAGTCGAGAAAAACGCACCACGCTAGATATGGGGTACAGACTAGGGGGGCGTTGCTGATTAATGGTCAGCTGCATCCCAATAGGAAGTATCCCGTGTCGGGCACACGTACAGAGCATCGAAGACTGCAACATACCAATTATGAGAACACTTGTAATACTAACCTCGAGCCAACCGCGGGTAATCGGTTACATATTACTAACATAGTTGTAAGACAAAAATTGTCAAAATATTGGACTCCCGGCCCCGTCAGGCTAACGCCACATGTGCTTTAATAAAATATATATTTTCTAAAAAAAAATTTCATATGACATTTTGATTTTTTTCGTCTTATTCATTATATATTCATCGTTCTGTAATTAAACAGCAGCCATTCCATGCCAACCGATATAGTTGTTCTCAGATTTTCGTGGAAAGTGGAAATTTTGTTCTTTGTCGCAAAACATTAAACCCGTTTTGACGTAGGACTACATCTTTCATTTCTATACCGGGGTGTAAAATCAAAGTTTCGAAAACGAAAGCGTTACCCCGGAGACCGAGATTTTGAGTGTTAATAGCTCCTAAACAACTGAACGAAATGGTATGATAAACACTTCATTCGAAAGATAAAATGTCTACGCGTTCTATACTTGTTACTTTCTGATCCAAAAACTTGTTTCAATAGTCTTAAATTTGCTTTAAAAATAGGCTATTGAAATCACCAATCGGTATATAAGCGAGCGCCGCTTGGAAATCCACTCAGTTCTAATTGAACAGCGATTGGAGCATGTTGTCGCTGTTGTGGTGAAGCTCTTCATTTCTCATGAAAGCGCGGATGAACGGTGTCACCAAGAGCCTGTTTGTGCACCTTAGGCCAGAAGGGAATCCATCAGGAGGGGAGTGATGCTACAAACGGTTCCCCGGGAAGATCTCGAAGCAGCCGCTACACACACACACACATACACGCACGGAATTCTTTCCGTTTGGATCGAGAAAGATCCGGAAAATAATCTGCCAGTTCCTCTAGGAATTTAAAAATACATGCATGTGAAAGAGTTTATTTGAATGTTTTCTATCCATGTAACACTGTGACCAAATATGTTTCAATCAAGTGCTATTAACAGATGGTTATCGAGTTAGCATTAACCACTGGTGGGCTTCCAGTATCGAGGAAAATGTGGAAATATCTAATCGTTACTGAAAATAATCTGCCAGTTCCTCTGGGAATTTAAAATTTCATTCATATGAAAGAGTTTATTTTAATGTTTTCTATCCATGTAACACTGTGACCAAATACATTAGGTTTTGTGATTTTTCAATCAATCGCAATCAACAGGATAGCTTCTGAAGATTATTCTTCCCCATCAGTAGGATATTTCCGTATCCAATATTGGATGCCTAAAACCTTGTGCCTCCAACGTAACGCTCTCGTTTTCGAAGTTCTCCAAATATTCATTCATTCAGAATGAATTCAGATTCAACTTCAAACAAATGATCTCTAAATCAACGATAGTCGTACGTCACCCTTACGGTTATACCATAGATATAACCCACTTCCTGTTTTTTTTTGTTTGTGTGACCATTTCCATTTTAGGGTGGTCCAAAAAATCAAATTTTTCCACTTTTTTCGAAAAATTACTTTTTTGTAAAAATTCATAACTTTTGAACTACTGAGTCGATTTAGATCAGGGTTTCTCAAAGTGGTCGCCCCTGGGGTCGATTTCTGTTTCCCAGGGGTCGACACAAACGAATATTGATTTTGGGGATCGACGAGGTATGAAAATCGACCCCAATAAAATAAAAAAAGTTTTTTTTGAGGGTCTTAGAATGCAAAGGGTTTCTTCGTCAACTTTTTCTTTCGTGAATAACTCAGCGCACAAAAACGTTCCAATTTGATTCTGCTACAGAATTATTGCTGTATATTTTGTTAACTCAACAAGACGATGAGCGTGCGCAAGATGAAAAGAAGAAAGTACAAAAAGTACAAGATGAAAAATTCAGTCCTTCAGGCACATTTCATATTTCTCCGTATCTTGAACATATACGCGATTTAACACGAAATAAGTCATTATCAAATTAATGTCCTAATATGCTCCTGATATTTTACTGTATAACAAGCTTGCCCTTAGGTTGCAAGTGCATTTGCGTTCCAAAATACGTTGGAGCTTGAATGATAACACGCTCATCCACTGATTTATTTCTAGAGATTACAACGTGTTTACGTAGCTTAAATAAAAATTAAATTAAAAAGCTTAATAAACTAGAATAAAGCGATTGAAAAAGAATTTACAAAATGCTTGGTTACCTATGTGCATGACGTAAAAAAATGTTTTTTCATTTTTTCAGGAAACTTGAGATGGGTCACGAAGAGGGAAAAATGTTGTTCAATTTATTATAGACCAACATATTTTCTCTCCAGCTGGACGAGTCTAGACTACCCAGCAATGAAGCTCTCTTGTTAGGTTATGTTCAATATATTAAAGATGAAAATGCACTCGACAATAAAAATAGAGAAACAAAAAAGTCCAGATTTTTTTTAAAAAACAGAGAAAAATCGATTTTTCATTTCTTTTCTATATTGTTGTCCACTACACCTACACACATTAAGATAAAAATATGTGCATAGAGCATTCTAATACATGGGAGTTGTAGCTTCAAAATGATGCATATATCGATATGCGTTGATTTTTCACAAAGTTACAGCAAATCAAAAACCACTTAAAGTTTTTGACTTCGTACTCTGCTCCTCTAATTTTTTTGTATGTAGAAATGATTTTTGCTACATATATGGAGACTGATACCAGAGAAACCGTCAGGCCGTGGAACGGTTTATTTCGTACCGTCAAAGCTATTCCATGGTGACTGATGGGTGCACCATCTATTGTTGGTCGTCATCGTGGTGTTACAAAACTGTTACAAAGTTACAAGTGCTAGAGGGACTGCTCATTAACTGCGTGATTCACAGACATCATTTAGTAGCAAATAACCTGGGCCCTACATCGCATCAGAGTTTACTATATGTTATAAGCTTCGAAGCAATAATTTGAACACTCGTTTATTTGTTCAGCTATATGAGTAAAACGACGAAATCTTTACTCGATTACATATAAACGCTGGAGTTCGTTGACAACCAAGAGCGTCTTGCTTAGCAAGATTTTTAGGCTTTTTGGAATTTGTGTTTCAGCTGCAGGGTAACGACTTCAACTTGATTGAAACAACATCAACGGCCTTTCTGACTTTGAAAACAAAATTTAAGCAGAAAAGAACATTCACAGTTTCCGAATTTGTCAAAATTATCACAAAGGCTTCAAGACTATATTATATTATCATATGTCACTTACTTTGACGCATTACACAATGATTTTGCTAAGATGTTTTAGGATCTTCAATATTTTCAAATTCCTCAATACGCTTTATTTGTTCGGATTCCACAGACGAAGGGAATCCATCGGTAGGCCTTGTTAGATTCTTGGCAGACCAAGGATTTAACCATCAAGTGTAGAAAACACGGGTTATTTCGTGATCCATCCGTAACAAACGGAACGTTTAACACGAGAAAACTCGTGAGCGGTTCTTAATATTAGGCTGTCAAAAAGTCCTGCGGTATTTTTTTTGAATTTTCATTTGTTCATAAAATTAGTTACAATCATCTGTTTTTGGGGGTCTTCGTAGCCACTTGGTTACGCGTTCGCTCACCAAGCGATCGATCGTGAGTTCAAACTCAGGGCCCTCAATTGACCATCTTTGTGTTGTTATAGAATAACTACGTCCACGCAACCATCATCAGCGATGGAAATCGATCCACGGTGGAACAAAGATCGATTCATCCGTACAACTGCTCTGCATGAAACATCGGGGGCTGCTGTTCTATAAATAACCCAACAATGATCAATACCAACTGTCTCCGCTGTCCGGTCTGCTGAACAATGGAAGAACAGATAGAATACCTTTACGCCTAAAATGGCTACTACTGTGTAATTTACCATAATGTAATGGAACAGAAAACTTAACGCCTAAATAGCTACTACTAACTACTGTGTAATTTACAATTTATAGAAACATAGACATATGTACATGTACACACTTAAAACCCGGCTCTGTTACAGCTAAAATGCTAATGAGCCTTATAAATAAATAAATGGGATAAAAAAAAATCATCTGTTTTAAGTCAAATATGCGCCGTTTTGTTCGATGACTTGTTCCCAACGAGATGCCAACTTCATAATATCCCTGTTATAAAAGCTCGCTTCCTTATTGGCAAAAAAACTCGGATAGCCAATTTTCACAGGCCTCTTTTATGGCTAACTTCTGACTACCTAGCTCGATCGCCATGGACAAAAACAGGTGGTAGTCACTTGGTGCAAGGTCCGGACTATACGGCGGATGCAAAAGAACCTCCCATCCGAGCTCCCGGAGCTTCTGGCGCGTCACCAAAGAAGTGTGTGGCCCGGCGTTGTCCTGATGGAAGACAATGCGGCCTCTGTTTATCAAAGATGGCCTCTTCTTCATGAGTGCTACCTTCAAGCGGTCCAGCTGTTGGCAGTACAGGTCCGAATTGAGCGTTTTGCCATAAGGAAGCAGCTCATAATAGATTATTCCTTGACAATCCCACCAAACACACAGCAGAACATTCCTGGCCGTTAATGAGGGCTCGGCTACCGTCTGAGCCGCTTCAGCGGGCTTCGACCACGACCGTTTGCGCTTCACGTTGTCGTAAGTGACCCACTTTTCATCGCCAGTCACCATCCGCTTGCATTTTGTTGCGATTCAGCAGCGATTCACATGCGTCGATACGGTCAAAGATGTTTTTTTGCGTCAACGTGTGTGGCACCCATACATCGAGCTTCTTTGTGAATCCAAGCTTCTTCAAATGGTTAATAACGGTTTGATGACTTATCCCCAGCTCTTGGCCGATGCTACGGCTGCTACTATGCCGGTCTTTCTCGGCTAATTCAGCGATTTTGTCGCAATTTTCGACGACAAGCCTTCTGGAGCGTGGCGCATCTTCGACGACCTCTACACCAGAACGAAAACGTTGAAACCATCGTTGTGCGGTGGAAATGGAAACTGTATCGGGTCCATAAACTGCACAAATTTTATTGGCAACTTGAGATGCATTTTTGCCTTTGTCATAATAGTACTGTAAAATATGTCGGATTTTCTCTTTATTTTGCTCCATATTTGCGACACTATAACTCACGAACGACGTAACCAAACAAAACACTGTCAAGGACAATGAATACAATTAGAACTACGCGCTTACAACGACACCTCGCGGAAATACCGCAGGACTTTTTTGACAGCCTAATATGTTAATAATTGTTAAATAAATACAATACATACAATATTTGAAATTTACTAAATTTAATGTCTATTTATTTGGTTGAATATGATGAGAATTTTTTTACAGTATTATAGTGACTTTCAACACTGGTTTATGCAAACATCAGAGGCAAAGACCTCTGTATTGTCAGCTTGTATTGGCCTCCGAGAGCTGCGGTTAGCCGCAAGCAACTTGTTGACATGTGCTCACTCCTTCCTGAGCCATGATTGATCTTGGGAGACTTCAACTCTCACGGAACTGCCTGGGGGGAACAGTACGACGACAATCGTTCATTGTTGATATATGATCTTTGTAACAGCTTCAATATGACCGTTTTGAACACTGGGGAAACAACACGTGTACCTAAACCTCCTGCTAACCCAAGTGCTCTTGACCTCTCGCTTTGCTCGAATTCACTATCGTTAGATTGCAAGTGGAATGTAATCCAGGACCCCAACGGTAGTGATCACTTGCCAATCAAAATTTCCATCACCATTGGGTCGAATTCTTCTGAATCTATAAACATGGCATATGACCTCACAAGACACATTGACTGGAAAAAATATGCGGACGCGATTGCTCTAGCCATCAATTCCAGAGATGGTTTACCTCCATTGGAGGAGTATAAATTCCTTTCTCGTTTGATCTATGACAGCGCGGTTCGCGGTCAAACGAAACCCATCCCAGGTTCCACCATTTCCCGAAGGCCTCCCAATCTATGGTGGGATAGCCAATGTTCCAAGCTTTATGCAGAAAAATCTAATGCATTTAAAGCTTTTCGGAAACGTGGAACCCCTGAAAATTTTCAAACGTATTTATCCCTTGAAGATCAATTTAAAAACTTAATCAAAGGGAAAAAACGTGCTTATTGGCGAAATTTCGTGGGAGGTTTGTCACGAGAAACGTCAATGAAAAAATTATGGAAAGTGGCTCGAAACATGAGAAATCGCTCTTCATCGAATGAAAGCGAAGAATATTCACATCGATGGATTTTTAATTTTGCACGGAAGGTTTGTCCTGATTCCGCTCCTGTGCAAAAAATTGTTCGAGATATACCACAAGATAGGTGCGATCTTGATTCCGAGTTTTCGATGGTAGAATTCTCTCTTGCTCTGCTTTCATGTAACAATTCTGCTCCGGGATCGGATAGAATTAAGTTCAACTTGCTGAAAAACCTCCCTGATGTGGCGAAACATCGCTTGTTGAATTTATTCAATAGGTTTCTGGAGAATAATATTGTTCCAGATGATTGGAGACAAGTACGAGTTATAGCTATTCAAAAACCCGGAAAACCCGCGTCCGACTTCAATTCGTACCGCCCAATAGCAATGCTGTCTTGTATACGGAAATTGTTGGAGAAAATGATCTTGTTTCGCCTTGATCGATGGGTTGAAACGAATGGCCTACTCTCAGATACACAATATGGGTTCCGCAGGGGCAAGGGGACGAATGATTGTCTTGCGTTGCTTTCTTCAGAAATTCAAATGGCTTACGCCGAAAAAAAACCAATGGCTTCAGTATTCTTGGACATAAAGGGGGCCTTCGATTCTGTTTCAATAGAGGTTTTGTCGGACAAATTACACTCTCGGGGTCTGCCGCCTCTATTGAATAATATGTTATATAACTTGCTTTGTGAGAAACATTTGAACTTTTCTCACGGAGATTCGGCAGTAAGTCGGGTCTCTTACATGGGCCTCCCCCAGGGCTCATGTTTAAGCCCCCTTTTGTACAACTTCTATGTAAGCGACATCGACAATTGCCTTACACAAAATTGCAGCCTAAGACAACTTGCAGATGATGGAGTGGTGTCTGTCGTAGGATCAAACGAATCCGACCTGCAAGGACCCTTACAAGATACTTTGAACAATTTTTCAACCTGGGCCATTGGGCTAGGGATCGAATTCTCCACGGAGAAAACAGAGATGGTGGTTTTTTCTAGGAAGCATAGACCAGCAAAACCAAAGCTTCAACTTTTGGGTAAACCGATCACTCATGCTATGTCATTCAAGTATCTTGGGGTCTGGTTCGACTCCAAATGTACTTGGGGGGCCCATATTAGGTATCTGAGTAAAAAATGCCAACAAAGAATAAACTTTCTCCGTACAATTAACGGCACCTGGTGGGGAGCCCATCCAGAAGATCTTATAATGTTGTATCGAACAACTATTCTCTCAGTGATGGAGTATGGCAGTTTCTGTTTTCAATCAGCTGCCCAAACACACCTCATTAAACTCGAGCGAATTCAGTATCTTTGTCTCCGTATCGCGTTGGGATGTATGCCCTCAACGCATACCATGAGTCTCGAGGTTTTGGCAGGCCTACTCCCACTAAAAGATCGCTTCAATTTATTATCTCTTCGGTTCTTCATCCGGTGTAAGGTTATGAACCCATTGGTGATCGGAAATTTTGAGCAGCTGATCGAGCTAAATTTTCACTCCGGATTCATGAGTTCATATCATGAATTCATCTCCATGCAGGTTGATCCTTCTTCGTATATTCCCAACCGTGTTTGTTTCCTTGACTACATCAATTCCTCTGTGCATTTTGATCTGTCCATGAAGCAAGATATCCATGGATATTCAGATTACCAACGATCGAGGATCGCTCCAACGATCTTCGATGAAAAGTATGGGGGTATCAATTGTGATAATATGTACTTTACTGATGGGTCCACTATAAACGAGTCCACAGGATTTGGAGTGTTCAACGAATTTTTTAGCACCTCACACAGTCTTCAGAATCCTTGCTCAGTGTATATTGCTGAATTGACAGCAATTCATTTGGCGCTGGACAGCGTCGCCTCACGACCTGTTGAACACTATTACATTGTAACGGGTAGTTTAGTTCTGTCGAAGCTATCCGTTCAGTGAGGCCGGAAAAGCACTCGCCGTACTTCCTTGAGAGAATACGAGAAAATTTGAGTGCTTTAACCAGACGCGGTTATGTCATTACCTTTGTCTGGGTCCCTTCACATTGCTCAATTCCGGGTAACGAGAGGGCTGACTCATTGGCAAAGGTAGGTGCAATTGAAGGCGATATTTATCAGCGTCAAATCGCTTTCAATGAATTTTATTCTTTAGTTCGTAAAAATACCATCGCTAACTGGCAACGCAAGTGGAATGAAGATGAATTGGGCCGGTGCTTTCACTCGATTATCCCTAAGGTTAGCCTCAAACCGTGGTTCAAAAGTCTAGACTTGAGTCGAGACTTTATTCGCACCTTCTCCCGACTCATGTCCAATCACTGTTCGTTAGACGCGTTACTCTTTCGTTTCAATCTGGCCGGTAGCAATCTCTGCATTTGTGGCCGAGGTTACCACGACATCGAACACGTTGTTTGGGCGTGTGAGGTGTATCTTGTTGCCAGATCGAATTTAGAAAACTCCCTTCGGGCTAGAGGAAGGCAGCCCAATGTGCCGGTGAGAGATGTGTTGGCTCGGTTAGACCTTGATTACATGTCCCATATATATGTTTTCCTTAAAGCTATAGATCTTCGTGTGTGATTGTCCCGACATCCTTATACCCTCCTTTCCTTCCTTTGCGGGTAATTCGTCCCCTTGCTATAAATAGTAGAATATGTTGAAATGTAAATACACTATAGATATACGAATAGACTTAAGAAATGAGTGTTCATCAACATTGTTACAATTTCCTTATATCCCATCCTTCTCCTAAAAATATGTCACCCTCCTAAACTCGAGTACACCGCGAGTAATCGGTTTTCCACCTTACTAACCATAGATGTAAGAAAATTGTTTATATATATATATAGTTTTAAAATTATATTTAAGAATTCGGCTCCTTTAAACTTAAGTAACTGAGCCTGTAAAAATAAACGAATTAATAAAAAAAAAACACTGGTTTGTCACATTACTTTCAGTTTTCTGAAGAATGTCGGAAGTGATAATTGAGCTCGTGACGTTTTGTGATACCACTACGCCATATTGTTTCCATGAGAAAATAATGTCAAGTTTACTCATTTGACCAACTGCAATGTTTTTAAATTTATAATCATTCAGAAAGAAAGAAAATAAATACAGGATTCTTAAAAAAATATGGCTATTGGGGTCTGAGGTATGACTTCATTCTGGAAAAGCGGTCTCTCGCCCAAAATAGTTTGAGAATCCCTGATTTAGATGATCGACATATCAAATTAAAGCCAATCAGCTGATCTCCTTTGAAAATTTTTTTACATACATATCTCGAAATCAGAGAGGCGTTTTTTTTATTTTTCAAACTTAACCGTAATTATTTCGTAATCATTCATTGCATTTATTATTTATAGCTTACATGGTTTCGAGACCAAGGGCGCTATATATTTTTGTATTTTTTTCTTGAAAGGTTAGTTTTTTTTCACATAACATATCCAAAATTCAGAGGCGTTTTTTTTAGTTTTTGAGTCATGATTGTTCAAAGTTAACAGGTTTTTGCACAGGTAGCTTAATGAGCAGAATTAATGAGTAGAAAATAGGACGTAAGGTCAACGTTGGCAGGGATAAGAGAGGTCCAAGTTTTTGAATACCGTAGAAACCTGTATTAAAATCTTTCTGTAAGTTTACAAATTGATACATTTATGGATAGGATTATAATTAAATGAAAAACCTACGTTTAGTATAGGGAAAAGGGGAGTAGTTTCGGACGGGGGAAGTTTCGGACAGCGCTTGTAAAAATTAAGTGGTATAATTTATACCACTTATACCACAATATAAGTAAGTTAACAGCCCTTCCACCAACGGTTGTCATGTGGTTTGACATCTCCTGATCGTTTATTACTTACGAAAACAACACAGTGCCCTTTTTCATACACGTTTCGAAAATTTTGAGCTGGAAGTTGTAAGCATTTCCCTATTTCCTTTGTGAACGATTTAGAAATTTAAGTACCCCACCTCAGTTAGTAACTAATATGAAATGAAAAAACCGTGCATACAACGGGGAAATAAAGGTCTATTTATTAGATAAAATTATGATTTGTCTTCGGATGGTGGTGGGGCACATTCGGACACTGTTTAATACCTCATAAAATTTGTGTCTGATTGTTGTTTACTAACTAACATCAATTTCGTCTGATTCTCAGACCTAATGATGGTTCGAAACTACAAAAAGAAAACCGTTAAAACGAGCATCAACGAAGATAAGATGGAAAGAGCTATCGAGCTAGTCTCGAATAGAACGTTTTCATGATTCTAGCTCACAGGTGGTCCGACTGGGTCCATTGTCTTAGCTAATTTCCCAACTAACGGTTGCATAATGGGAAAACTGTTTCTCAATGTTCTGGATCAGTTGAAAAGGGTAGCAAAAAGCAATGTAAACGAATCAATTTCAAAAAATCAAAAATTAATCAAAAAGTCATTGCTCTTTGGAAACAATTAAATATTGCCGAGAAAATTGCACAATTCATGTGTCTTTTCCCCCTTTTTTGTTATTTCTCTATTATAGTGACATTCAACACTTTTGGCTGGTTCGTCACATTTACCTTCCATTTTTGGAAGAATGTCGGGAGTGAGAATTGAGTGAGAAGGAAGTGAGAAGTATGGATGTTACCACTACGCCAGATTTCCTCCCATTTTCCACCTTATGTCACAAATCGCTCACAACCGCTGGATGTTTCAGTTATTGGCACTTTCAACCAAAAGCTCTCAGTTTCCCAGAACGATTGGCTACTCAACCATCCTGGAAAAACTATTTCTATACATGACCGTTCAGGTATAGTTGTATCGGCTTATAATGCTTCATTCAATCTGAGTAATATCCTAGCTGGATTCAAAATGACAGGTTGCTATCCATTCCCAAGAAAGTTTCGGACAAGGATTTTGAATGCTCAAATGATTTCACCTACTGGAGCGGAGGTAGCAACTGACTCATCGGGTAATACAACAATGCTGCAAAACATTGCGTCTACAGCACAGATAGATTTTACTTTGGCAACTTTGTCCCCGGAAAATGTTGAACCTTTTCCAAAAACTTCACCGCGGAAAACCACCACTCGAAAACGGAAGAAAGCAAAATCACGAATTATTACTGACTATCATAGCAAGCAGTTTCCTTTTAGTCAAATACTGATAAACAGAAAAATGAATAAGCTGGAAATAAGAGGAAACGGAAGTAATTGCTGATAAACATAAAATTTTTTTTTTTTTTCGTTGTCCGAAACTGCCCCACACATGGCACATTCGGACAAAAAGGCAATTTCCAAAATTTCGAATAAACTATTCTTAATCACATCAACGCACACTTTCAACACGCTCATATGATACATTGACGTCCGAATGACAACCAGGGTGAATTCAGGATTTATTTTCATTTTTTTTTTTATTAATCCGTTTATTTTTACAGGCTCAGTTACATAAGTTTAATGGAGCCAAACTCTTAACTATATTTCAACTAGCATATATCAACATGTTGTTTCCTTAATTCTATGGTTAATGAAATAGGAAACCGATTACTCGCGGTCGACTCGAGTTTAGAAGGGTGACACATTTTCATTAGGAAAAGGATGGGATGTAAGGAGATGTGTGTTTACACTCGCACTCACATTCACATTCACATTCTCATTCACACTGACACTTCACACTCAATTCTTAAAACTATCCTTACATCTAATATGTATTTACAATTTAACTTATTCTAATGTTAGTAGGAAGGGAACCGATAGCTCGCGAAGGACGAAAAGGAGGGGAAAAGGATGTATGAACAATCACACTCGAAGATCGATAGCTTTAAGGAAAACATATATTTGGGACATGTAATCAAGGTCTAACCGAGCCAACACATCTCTCACTGACACATTGGACTGTTTTCCTCCAGCCCGAAGGTAGTTTTCTAAATTCGATCTGGCGACAAGATACAACTCGCACGACCAAACAACGTGTTCGATGTCGTGGTAACCATGGCCACAACCGCAGAGATTGCTGTCGGCAAGATTAAAACGAAAAAGCAGCGCGTCTAACGAACAGTGATTGGACAAGAGTCGGGAGAAGGTGCGAATAAAGTCCCGATTCAAGTCCAGACTTTTGAACCACGGATTGAGGCTAACCTTAGGGATAATTGAGTGGAGCCACCGGCCCAATTCATCTTCGTTCCATTTGCGTTGCCAGTTAACGATGGTATTTTTACGAACTAAAGAATAAAATTCATTGAAGGCGATTTGACGCTGATAATTTTCGCCTTCAATTGCACCTACCTTTGCTAATGAGTCAGCCCTCTCATTACCCGGAATTGAGCAATGTGAAGGGACCCAGACAAAGGTAATGACATAACAGCGTCTGGATAAAGCACTCAAAATTTCTCGTATTCTCTCAAGGAAGTACGGCGAGTGCTTTTCCGGCCTCACTGAACGGATAGCTTCGACAGAGCTCAGACTATCCGTTACAATGTAATAGTGTTCAACAGGTCGTGAGGCGACGCTGTCCAGCGCCCAATGAATTGCTGCCAATTCAGCAATATACACTGAGCAAGGATACTGAAGACTGTGTGAGGTGCTAAAAAAATTGTTGAACACTCCGAATCCTGTGGACTCATTCATAGAGGACCCATCAGTAAAGTACATATTATCACAATTGACACGCCCATACTTTGCTTCGAAAATCGTAGGAACGATCCCCGATCGATGATAATCTGGAATTCCATGGATATCCTGCTTCATGGACAGATCAAAATGTACAGAGGAATTGATGTAGTCAGGAAAACAAACACGGTTGGGAATATACGAAGAAGGATCAACCTGCATGGAGACGAATTCATGATATGAGCTCATGAATCCAGAATGAAAATTTAGCTCGATCAGCTGCTCAAAATTTCCGATCACCAATGGGTTCATAACCTTACACCGGATGAGGAACCGAAGAGATAATAAATTGAAGCGATCTTTTAGTGGGAGTAGGCCTGCCGAAACCTCGAGACTCATGGTATGCGTTGAGGGCATACATCCCAACGCGATACGGAGACAAAGATACTGAATTCGCTCGAGTTTAATGAGGTGTGTTTTGGCAGCTGATTGAAAACAGAAACTGCCATACTCCATCACTGAGAGAATAGTTGTTCGATACAACATTATAAGATCTTCGGGATGGGCTCCCCACCAGGTGCCGGTAATTGCACGGAGAAAGTTTATTCTTTGTGACTTCCGTTACGCGCTGTGGGCGTGGAATCTTCAGAATGGAATGGCTCCTACATCATAGTGCGAAGGCTCTTAAGATGTTTTAATTGTACATACTTAATTTTGTATTATTCCTTACCTTATACAATAGTTCAGAATTTTAATTAGCTTTATGTTCAATTTAAGTGCAATATTGTCAAATCGATTTCTAAGGTTACCTTTATATATATGTTTAATTCAGCATAAATTCATATAAATTAAGAGAATTTTAGATGTATTTACCAAGTAAGTGAATCTAGTGTAGTTTAATAAGATCACAATTAGGTTTAAGTATAATTAACTATTAATTTTAATGTAGCGCGTGTAATAATAAACCTTTCAAACACTCCTATTCATTTCGTTGGATATTGTGGAATTCTATTGTGTTTAAAACCATGACAAAATGTTTTTTATGCTGTTTTTTGACGTTTCTCGCTGACGGGCGTGTCTTCTGTGCTCCGCTCGCATTGTGAGACGCGCCGAACAAGGGGTCGTGACAGCCCCCTCTTAGAGAGGGAGGAGGGGTCTCGAACTATCGTAAAAATCTTCCCCGGCCCCGAAAACCCCCACATACTGTAGCCGTGGGCTGGCCGATCTTTTATAAGCGCGCAACTTAAGCGCCACCCCCGAAGGAGACTGCCCGCCAAGATCAAGTTTGCCCGGTTGAGACTTCCTTTAAGGGCGAGTTCTAGTAAAGCTACTTCCGTGATGGTAGCACGGATCGTTCCAGCCAGGCTACGATACCCTAACTAGAACTTTGTTTGAACCTACAAGAGACGGTAGATTCCACCCGTGCCTGAATGAATCTCATCACAGGCCGGGTCGCTATTCCCCACCAGAGAATTTGCAAATACTAAACGACATAATTTAGCTGCTAACTATTACGGTTATATTCAGAAACTCATTTAACAATTATGTACATTTATTGTTCTAACATTATTTCTTAGACCTAATTTCTTCTTCATTGCTCTCTATTGTTCTGTGTGTGTCTTTAAGCGTTTGTAGTCATGACTTCTTCGTAGTGCTTTGTGCTTTCTGTACGTGCTTTATATCTCGAGACTCGCATATTGTGCTTTGTGTCAGCTGGCTTTTATGAGTGAATCATTGTCCGGGAATGACGACACCGGAACAATGGCCACCAAACTCTCTTTGTTCGACGCGCCTTTCACTCGCAGTCTAACATTCCTCAACCTTATCCGGTCTGCATAAAAATCTCCGTGGCGTCTTCACCGGACGCCACCTTCCACAAAGAAAAACGTATGGAACGAACTCACCGGTTGATTCAATTATCTGCTGATGCTGATTGGCTGGTACGGCGGGAAGGATTTAAACGGGAGCTTTTCCGTTTCCGCTCGGCTCTGGTGATTCGCTGATGTTGGCTGCAGTGGACACGAAAGTCTATCGCCCAGACTTCATCCGACGAATTCTGCTGGGGGAAATTAATATCGCCCTATATGGGCATGCACTTTAGCACATTTTTCGCACATTACATAGTGGGTAACTTTTTACCTTTATTTGTGACACACATAATTTTTCAGAACGTTACTAATTTTTGGACACCACACGCGCTTTATCTACTAAAATACTAAATTTAACATTTGGAAAAACAAGTAATAATTTAACAAACATTCTTATTATATTTAAGACACGACACGTATATTAACCCATTTTAGGTCAAGCGTTCGAAAAATCGAACAGCAAATTTGATAATTTTTCATGTCTTTGGACAGGAACCATATTGTAATGTTATTGCACCAAAAGATAGCTTAATTTATAAGCTACCACTTATATCGATTTCATTCAATTTTGAGTAACTTTATTAGATAATAAATTCGATTTAAAGAAAGTATGTTTGGAAGGTGTTTTCAATTTCAATTAAAAAATCCAATAAAATATAAAAATATGTGAAGTTTTCTACAGTATTGCTTTGATAAAAGGACATACATTGTGGTATAGAGCAAAAATCATTCGATTGAGCCTCCTACAGGAAAATAAAAGCCGGGGAAATTGAGTGTTCGAAAAATCGAACGTTGGCCATAACGAACTTTTTTTTTCTGCTGAATCAACACCAACACATCTAACCCCCGCTGCGCATTTTGATTTGTTTACTTTAAGCGGACCTTACACGGTAAACTTTAGTGACAATATGATGACATTTGAGAGCATAATGACAGCTGAAAATGGCCGACAAAGCAGAAATCTGGATTTTCTGATTCTCGGGCATCAATATCGTGACATTTCATAAGGATGCATGATGTTGACGTTCTACCTCACGCACTTCCAGACTGAGTTGCCAGATTTGCAAGCGGACATTTAATTTTTGTTAGTCTTTTTTGCGATTGCAATCAAAATTTATAAACTTCTGAAATTGTAGGAATCATAAATGAAAGCATTACAGGCCTATCCAATTAGAAAAATGTCGCATGAAATGTGAATTACTGTACTTCAAATAGCAAAATACGGTACTTTTCACGATACAAATATACCTCAAAGTAAACTGACAATGTCATGGTGAGAGAGTGAATGAAAATTAACAACGTCTTAGGATTTTTTCAACGTTAAACTCGGTCATTCTTTGCGCTAGCTAGTGCACTTTAGTCTAAGTTGTGTGTTTCTTCACACTCCGCTATAAAAGTTGGAGAATGAGAAGATCTGGAAAAATTACAGATGAAAAAACATAATGTGTTAATTCAAGCTACAGTAGAATTCCGATTATTCGCGGAATAATCAGGCAAACTCACCGCGAATAACGAAATTCGCGGATGACCCATTAAAGGACTAAAAAAGAGATGCAAACACGAAAAAGGTGTTTCAACACAAAAACTATGTTTTATTAATACAGAAATCATTAAACTATCCATCTATAACGTCGTGTACACCCGTGGCTAAATAATGTAAAAGTCATGACAACAACAAAAGAGCATGGGCCTACCACTCACTAACAAATTCCGGAAAGGTCTTTTGATTTACTACAGAACTCGCAGTCGCGAATAATCCACAGGGCGGATCACCCGCTCGCGGATAATCGGGGTTCTACTGTCATAGTCTTATTGATGGTATAAGAACATTTGCTTGCAGGTAATATAACTTGCAAACTAAAATAATCTGGCATCTCTGAAACTGGAAGCAACAGTCTGTATTTGTGAAGCGAGTATTATAATGTGTTCTTGAGAAGAAAAGACGAATTCTTAAGTGTAAATTACGAATGAAAATTGATTTTTCCGAATCAAATTAGTATTATATGTGAATGCAAATCACTTTTTTTCTGCAAGTGGTGAGAAAATCCCATACAAAAATTGTGTCTGAAATTGACGTTATATTATAATGATAAATTTTAGTAGGAATATCTGAAAATTCAGAGGAAATAGGTTAAGTTAGGGTTAGGACTACGCGCTTCAAGTAATTAAATATACCAAGCAGATATTTTCATTCAAATTTTACCAATTGAAAATTGCCTTTTAGCCTTCTAATCTGATAGAGAATAGTTTGGATCCCAAACTCTAATGTCGCCACTAGCCATCGCGGATACTTTCGTTGTTTCGGGTTGAGGGCGATATTGACCGTGTAAGGTGGCAAAATATTGATTGAGGTTAGATCGGATGTCGAAAGTCTAGCTGTCACGATATTGAAGACCCTTATTGTCAATAATTTTGATCGTGTAAGGTGCCCATTAGAAGACGGATGGTTTTTCATTTATTCTTGCATTTTCAGTTGTGAATGTTTGTATATATCGATTAATTTAGCAAATATTATTGAAAATCTGTATGATTTTTTGTCCGTAATAACCTTAGGTGTTGGCGGCCCGTAGAATTTCTTTTGTGGGGGAGCTGGGGGAAATGATCAGTACGTGTAACGAGGATTCTAATGAGATAGTTTGTGTGAATATTCTTCCACCGGACCGAATAATAATCTTCCAACCATCTATGCCATTGTTTTTTCGCAGTACTCTGATACTTTGCAGAGTTTGGAAATGTTCATTTTTTCGGGAAATGAATAATTGGAGAGACTAGGTTTTAAGCATTGACATTTCTCCACAGTTAACAATAAAAATAACAGCATATGCTTTCGTTTGAAAGAATAAGCCTGTCAGTAATAACTTAAAATTACATGAAATAAGAAATGCCACATCTCACCTTAGGTGGATTAATTTAGATTTATACTTAGAGACCTCCATTCTCCTGTTCTTGTTCTTCCCGGGTGGAGGCGTTCTGGCGTAGTGGTAACATCCATACCTCTCACGCATAGAACGCGAGTTCAATTCTCACTCCCGAAATTCTTCCAAAAATGGAAGTAAAAGTGACGAACCAGCTGAAATGTGTTTGAAAGTCACTATAATAGAGAAAAAAAAATTGTTCTTCCCGGAATCCGAAATTGATGCATTTATGAGTACCGTATATTTACTGATTGAAGTGACTTTTAGTTCGCAGTATGTTTGTACTTGCAAAAAAAAAAGTGCGGGTTTCGGCCAATGTTCGATTTTTTGAACAGTCATCTTCCGGGAAATGGAAGATGGGAAGAAAATAATCCTTGAACATTGGAGTTCCTTTAGCGTTAATAATCGAAAATACAACAATGGCTTTCGTCAAAAAAATATTTTTACAGCTTGGTCGTTAATGGGTTAAGCACTTCCACCGTTTTATGCAATCAGCAGTATAATGTGCCGGAAATCCTCAGATCAGGGTAAGTCGAATCAGGTGTACTCACTTGAGTAAGTAGCCGTTCCCGAAACTTATCGGCCGCACTCGGAAATCCAAGGCTAAAGCTGGCCGTCTCATTCTAGTGTCGAAATACCGCTTCCCAGCTTTCGCGATCAATAAGTAGCATACTAGAAAAGCTCTCGCGGGAATCTCTCCCGGACTCTCAGATATGATTATTGGCACAGTGAGGCGAATAAGCTTTACACAGCTTTTAAGATCGGCTCAACCCACATACTTTTTATCTACCTTAAGGCAAATACATATAGAGTATGTTTTGCCCTAGAACATTTAAACTGCTGACCGCTACAATACAAATTTTTACGTCGATCGGTTCAGTAGTTTCCGAGTCCATAAGAATCAGACAGACAGACAGACAGACAGACAAAAATCCATTTTTATGTATATTGAAGATATGGATTGTATTTGTTTCTTATGGCTTAAATGGTTTCGGGACCAAGGGTGCTATATTTTTGACGTAGAACTACGGCTTTCATTAAGGGTGCCAAAACAGAAAACAGGTCACGTTTTTATGAAGTAAAGTTAACGTTGATAACTATTCTTGTCGCGAACGGATTTTGACGATATACATACCAAACGAATCGGAAATTCCCTAAGACTTGTTTTTTATGCTATATATTACAATCCCCTGGTGTGTAAACGGTTTAAATTGATGAAAACTAGAAGCATTTCCATTTTACCCATACATTTGTTCTGCTCATTTGTGAGCGTCCCTGCCCATGCCGTCAATAACGAGCAACTTATCGGCGACCAATGAAAGGGAATGATTTAAAGTCTCCATGAACAAAGAAAAGAAGAAGAACGAAGGGGAATATTTGCCAAGAGCATAAATATTGGATCTCGCTGAGGAAAATTTTCAGTATCGTTCTAGATACGAAGCAATGAATATCGCTTGTTCTTCCTTGTTTTGCGTCATCACATGTCTTCTTTCGGATTGAGCTGAGGACGCGACCAAATTACTTACTCGCTGTTGTCTCTGGTATTGGTTCTGAACTACACAATTGTGTGGAGAGTCATCAAACATCGGCTCACCAAGAACATAATTGTTCGGGAATTTTGTGTGTGATTTGGTTTTGCATGACAGTAGCAAAACTATCTCCACTAAGAATGACAGCTAATAGATCTTCGTGTGTGATTGTCCCTACATCCTTATACCCTCCTTTCCTTCCTTTGCGGGTAATTTGTCCCCTTGCTATAAATAGTAGAATAAGTTGAAATGTAAATAAACTATAGATATACGAATAGATTTAAGAATTGAGTGCTCATCAACATTGTTACAATTTCCTTATATCCCATCCTTCTCCTAAAAATATGTCACCCTTCTAAACTCGAGTACACCGCGAGTAATCGGTTTTCCACCTTACTAACCATAGATGTAAGAAAATTGTTTCTATATATATATAGTTTTAAAAATATATTTAAGAATTCGGCTCCTTTAAACTTAAGTAACTGAGCCTGTAAAAATAAACGAATTAAAAAAAAAAAAAAAAAAAAAAAGAATGACAGCTAAGCTAATCGAGACCGGTAATATTAATAAATGTGCTCCCGTGGCCGAGTGGTTAGCGTCTCACACTATCATGCCGGGGGTTCGGGTTCGATTCCCGTTCTGGTCGGGAGATATTTCGCCAAAGAAAATTCTTCCGGCTTGCATTGTGGTCACGCGTATTCTAGAGCTTGCCACTCCAGAGTACATTCAAGGCGTGTTATTCGGCATAGAAATCTCAATAGTATTACTCATAAAAATGACGCAAGAAGACAAAAGCTCCACTGGAACGTTAGTGCCATCTAAGAAGACATTACCAGAAAGGGCGTTTGTTGAGAAGAGCGCAAAACGGAGATAAGGGTGTGTATATTTAGTTGCTTCAGGCCATCAATATATGGATATTTTTGTGCTCCATAACCCGTACGTAAAAAAAGTACATCTTTACTACGCTGAAACCCCATTTACATCTGCTCCCGTGTGTATTGGCCCTGTCGCGATGCAATAATCGTCTATTTTTTTGATTCCATGATGGACGATTGTTTGGTGGTGCACATTATGCAGCCGTGATGATAAATATAAACAAGGAGGTAGATGGGGTAGGCAAATATTTTTGCTAGGGTATTAATAATGGATTTCTGCTGAGGCAAATATTCTGTCTTATTCATTACTCCAAGCAATTAACATCCGTCGTCATAAGGGCCTCATTGGTGCCTTTTCCATTGCATCAATGCATTAAACTGACGCTATGGCGAAGCAGGCGTTAAGGCTAGGCGCCAAATAATTATTTGGGGAATACCAAGCTAGACCATTGTGAATTCTGTGCTGGAATGTTATTAGTTGTTTGGGTTCGCGTGCCAGTCGTAAAACTGCCTTCAACAAGGATGGCATTTGCGCTAATCTTTGTAATAATGAAACAATGCTACTCTTTTCGAGGTTATTGAGATTGACAGAAAGATTTTATTTCGCTTATTTAGTCACCAAGAAAGTAAATGTCATTCTGGAATTTTGTACGTGATTTGGTTTCGATTGCCACTAGCAAAACATTCTCCACTAAGGATGACAGCTACGCTTATCTCGAGCATGAGAAAGTAATGTAACTTTCTTCGAGGCCAGTTATATTAACAGAAGCGTTTCTTTTGAGAATAGCGCAAAGTGATGAGGAGTGTTTGTTCAAGCCACCAATGTATGGCTCTGTATAGTGTAATGTTCTGCGAGGGCAATAATGAATCATCAATCAATTATCGTTAACTGATTCTACAATAAAAAAAAACTATTTTAAGGTGACCAAACCTTTCTACTAAACAGTTATTTCTAAAATTTCGCTGCATTATAAAATAATATCCGAACTTATAAAGGAGCGACTTGAATCAAATAGCAGCGTAGTTCTACGTCAACAATGCGGTTGGTCTTGGACAAAACCTCCTATATTTTGCCTATATCTATATCCTCCTATATCTGCAACTAAAATCTGAAATGTTGATGGATACAAATATTTGCCAGGTACCCTTGTTACCGTGAGAATCGCAAATCTACAACTAAAAATATAAGTCTGCGAAACGATAAAGTTTGCGACAAAAATTAACTATCAACAAAATTGCAAACATGTCACCAAATTAGGCATCCTTGAATTGATAAAGAAAAAAACATCGAAATAATTTGAAGTCTAGCGGAATGTGCTTAGTTTCCGATCGAATATTACTCAAATTAAGCCGAACGGATTACAGAATGCAGTATTGTACTCATTTCAAATCGGATCGGGTTATCATGAGAATCTGAAACCTAAAAAAAAGCATGGACGCTGCTGGACTGTTACAAACGAAGCAAAATAATCAATGTGTCAATTTTATGTTCTGTGTTTGGTGAGATTAAGACGAGGCTTTTGTCAATTAGATGTGAATACACATGTCAACAGGAATCATCAGATTTTCTTGTTAATTAGCCGACTATCCCTCCGGAAACAGAGACCGAGTTCGTACCATTTTACTGTGAAAACAGCTTTAGTTGCCAAGTTGTATTGCTTTCTATAATTTGTCCTTCCATTCGCTCGTCGTTTTGTTCCACACATTTTACTGGAACTTAAATTGCTACGGTAAACTTCATTTCGATTTATCGTTGGAACAAAACTTTTGAAATAGGGTGGCGAAAGGAGTGGTTTGCTTCGGATTTATTTCACGTTCCCCTCTCAGATTGGAACCAGATCAAGATAATGGTGGTAAAACGGAAGATATCCATACCTAGAGCGAAGGAAAGGATTCCCGTTCTATTACCGTCGTTTTGCTCTCACTAGGAATGGTTGCATCTGTCCAAGATCGACCGATTGTCGAAACGACGTAAGGGAGTTGGCCAGCGGTTGGCAAGCAACGACGTAATGCTTCTAAAAATGAGAAGAAAGCAAACCGTCTGCCTGACTGACGGGAAGCAGAATGGGTTTCATTTCGCAACGAAGCATATCAGCACTTCTTTTGCTGATGAAATAAGGATCTTGGGCCGAGCGCCAACCTTCCTCCTCCTCCTGTCACAATTTTCAGTGAGCAGAGAACCGTTCCCAGCAGATAATGCATTATTCAGATAAGATTTGTCAAGTGCCTTGAACTCATTTTTAGAATTAACTTGGGCTAGAGATTGGATCTCAAATAGACGAAATCGAGTTGTTCTTCGAGGGGTGTAATCTACAGTACAATAACTTTCCGTGAAATGGAAAATAATTGAATCTGTAACTGACTTAGCCCCGCCTCCCCGATGATAAACTAACAATTCAATCCGGGTTCAGTTTTACAGGCCGCAAACAATAGCACAACCGTTCCGCGTCAAAACTTTTCCGTCATCCGTGGAGGGAAACAGCGCACCACAAGGGAGCACCTAAATTTAATTAAAAATTGCACAACTCCTCGGTTTCGATCAAACTCAAACAAGTAATTAAATTTACAGGCAGAAATCTCGGGGTTTTACTTGCCCAAGTCGTAAAACCGAATCTTAAGCACGTAGAATGAATATTTTCGGCGAAAAAAAACCTTGTGATCACGAGGAAATATGTTCATCGTGGCACAATTGCACCATAAAAGTAATTCACGGTGACGGTGATAAGAAGAAAATTCGCGTAATACAGCGCCATCGAGTGTGCGGTGTGTGCAACAGTCGCAGCATGATTGAATTGGCCCCCGGCGACTCATCGTTTCAGTCCTTGACGCGCGAAGCAATGCGGACGGATTAAAATTGGATGTAAAAAATGTCCCCCCGATGGGAGCACACGAAAAGCGACGCGACGAATCATTCGTTCGAAGCGGTATCCTTTCATCATGCTCGATTCCATGTGGCGCGAGATGAACTTTTGCAGGCGATGATGGCACTAGAGCGGGGAATTTAAGCGCTAATGTCGATTGATGGGGAAAAGCATTGCCAGATCGGCATGGGACAATTGTTCGGTTTGATCGTTATGGAATTCAAATAGTGCTGTTTGCAGTTTGTAACGATCGTTATTCGCAGGAATTGCACACCGACACTGCCCTGCGGTTATTAATACTCCCGTTGAAAAGTTATTAGAGTGAAAAATGAACAAATAGGTTGCACTAACCTTCAATGTTGTTCCTGCTAAACTGCGGTAATGGAGTTATTTTCTTTTTTTGACCTCTTACTAAGGCTTTCAACTCATGACAAAATTATTTCACAGATAAGCATAGACATGGCGGTCATCGAAGCGTTTCAATATAATGCAATCGCCGCTGCGTAACTAACTATCCGCTAAGTCTTAGGTGTCAATCCTCTGGTGTCAGTTTCACAAATGTTTCCCAAATAGCAAAATTTCTTAGCGATTCCAGCGAATTTCAACCAAAATGCGAGTTAAGCGAGCGGACTAGCGGCGTCATTTTGAAACCATTGTTGCTAGTCTTCAGAAAACATACGCTGCGTTGCGCTTGAGTTCAATTTTTATCAGTGCGCGTTCATAACAAACACGTATTCTCTCTTGGTACGGAGTATACCAAATTTATCAACAAGACAGCGCAAAATTCATATATTATACATATACATATACATATACTTATCACTTGTGTGATGTACGTCTCATTTTACACACACACAAACACATCAAATTCTATCACCCGCTCTGTCTTCGTTCGTTCTAAGCAAAGCGTGAAAATAACAGTGCGCCTGCATACCAACCGTATGCGATTGTGTGAAGAAAAATAACTGAACAGAGATAACAAAGGATACAAACGTAAAACAGGTACAGAATTACGGCGCAAATCACGGCGCAAAACTCGGTGCAAAAAATATGCATATGATATATGATCTGTGTTCCGCAGCGTGCTCATTCGTCATAGCGCATGTCTAAACAATGAGTGAGAGATCAACTGGGTACAAAAAAAATCACAATTTCATGTGTCCAAGACACTACCGCATTGTTGACGTAGAACTACGCTGTAGTTTAATTCGCTTGTTTGCTAAGAAATTTTAGAAATCTTCCAGTTTGGTCGTCTTGAAATATTTTTTTATGGTATATTCTTGTCCTCGCATAACAATACATGCTCGAGATAAGCGTAGCGTATTTTTGCTGCTGGCAACCGAAACCAAATTACATACAAAATTCCAGAATGATATTTACTTTCTTGGTGTCCAAATAAACGAAATAAACTCTTTCTGTTAATCACAACAACCTCGAAAAGAGTGGCAATGCTTCATTATGATCAAGATTAGCGCAAATGCAATCCTAGTTGAAGGTTGCAACTGGTACGCCAACCCAAATACATTAATAACTTATTATGGCTTATTGAATAAATAATAATTTTTTTGGTGCACAACTTTAACACCTGCTTCACCATAGTGTCAGTTCAATGCATAGATGCAATGTCAAAGGCACCAACAAAGCCTTTATGATGACGGAAAACAAACAATGTCAAATGCTTAGAAAAAGGCTGAATATTTGCATCAGCATAGATTCATTACTAATACCCTAGCGCAAATATTTCCCTCCCGTTATCTTTCCTTGTTACATGTTCGGATCGACATACTCACCCACAACAGTTACCGTGATGCGAAACCAAATCACAGACAAAATTCCAGAACATTTATTTTCTTGGTGAGCTGACAATAGCCTAGCTTAATGATTCCCCACACAATTGTGTAGCTCAGAACCTTAATGCAATGGCGTCAGTTTGATGCAATGATTGTAATGCTAGAGACATCAGCGAGTTGTGGAGCCGATCTGTCGTGGAGGTAACATCCATACTTCTCACGCTCAAGATCACGAGTTCAATTCTCACTCCCGACAATCTTCCAAAATGGAAGGTAAAAGTGACGAACCAGCCAGAAGCGTTGAAAGTCACTATAATACAGAAAAAAAAAAAAAGACGGGTGGGTAATGTCGGGGACATAACCGGAGTGACGTAGGACTATACAAAGGGGACAGCTTTTGTTAAATATATATTTTAAATATATTGTTTTATTTTCTTCTACCACGTGAATACCTACCTATCTACCTGAAAAATGGATTATTTTACTGTTTACTCTTTATGAATATGTTAATGGTTCTGAAAAGAACCTAGGGTGTTGTGTTTTTGTTATCACTCGATATTCCCATCTTGTTCGGTTTAACCTTCCTGTTTAGCTATTGCGTTTGCCACTCGCCACAGCTTTCACAGTTGGAAAATTCCCATCCAGCTTGTGACATGTTGTTCAGTAAATTACATTTAATGCGACGTGCCGGAGAAACACTTTGCCACTCACTGAAACTAATTGTTGCCTTGATGAGCGCCGAACCGAAGCTGCTCTGTTCTTGATGCGGGTTTTCTGATTGTCGTGAGCAGCTTTGCAAGCCAACTCGAGCACTCCGACGGCCGAAACTCTATAATCGCTGTTAGGTATACTGGTGCTCCGGCACCAATCCGTTCGGCCTAGTTACCCTTGCGGAGCAATCAGTGAATGCGACCAACAGGGAACTGGAGACCTGCACGGTTCGAGTGAGACTTTGCCTTTCCCTTAACTTGGCCTCCTTTGTTACGTCCACGATGCTGATGCCGTACAACAACACGGGTTTACGGTTTGAAAGAAAATAAGATATTTTTTTTGGGGTCCGCGTGTTTCATACTCTAGCGGTACACACTCACAGGATAGAGACAAATCGGCAGACTCAGCCAGAGGGGCGAGTCCAACGAGACGAACGAATGAGCGTTAAAAGGGAGCGATGGCAAAAAAATACATTCATTACGATTTGTTCGCTCGTTGGATTCACATGCAGGCTAAAAAGGGTCCTTTACAGGATCACAAAATTATCTTCAATCTAAAGAGTTTATTGTTTTGTTATCACTCGATATCCCCATCTTGTTCGGCTAAACCTTCCTGTTTAGCGATTTGTTGCCACTCGCCACAGCTTTCACAGTTGGAAAATTTCTTCACATCCAGCTTTGTGACATGTTTTACAGTAAATTACATTCAATACGACGTGCCGAAGCACCACTCAGTGTCGCATTGGAGGCGATTTTAACCTGTAATTGAACATTTGCGATGACAGTGATACAGTGTCGACTTTCAATGTGGGGTCATAATTTGGACCCCGAACTCTATGTTTACAAAAATGTTCAACTAAATATGTCGCATTACATGTCCGTCCAATTAGCTAAATGTCTAACTAATTGTAAATTACTGTACTTTTAATCTGGAAACAATTTAAGAATTGGTAAAAATTGAAAAATCAGGAAAGTCCCCAACTATCAATAAGCTCAGAACAACTGCCAAATTTATATACTCATCAGATCCTGGCAAACAAATTATGAAAAAATCAATTTGTGTTTTATTTTTATTTTGGATAATGTTTAAGAAAGCATTGAACTGTATTTCCTAAACTCTTTTTTGGAAGGTTTAATGGCCCTGAAAAGCGCCTTGTTTTATGGAATGGTTCCAATTTAGAAAACTTAGTACTCGTGGTTTTGAAAAAAAAAACCATTTCGAACGCCCACGATGCCGCCTTTTTCTGGATTTGCCACCAAAGCAGTTTGTATAAAGAACAAACTTTTTTCTTCTGCTACCTGATGCCGTTTTGCGATTGCGTTTGCCACTCGCCAACTGCCTGTTGTCTTGATGTCCACCGAACCGAATGTGTTCTGTTCCGAATGCGGGTTTTCTTATCGTCGCGAGCAGCTTTGCCAGCTAACTCGATCACTTCGGCGGCCGAAACTATATAACGCCGGCTAGGTGGACTGGTGCACTGGTACTAACGCGCTCGGCCTAGCTACCCTTGCGGGGAACTCCAGACCAACGCGGTTCGAGCGGGATTTTGCCTTTCCCTTCACTTTCCCTCTTTTGCCATGTCCAGACATGGCTGCTTGGGTTGGTTTGTTGATGTGTTGTGATGCGAACTGATGTGGTGTACGGTTTGAATGAGAATGATCGTTACGGCAGCGGAGCGGGGATTTTTAAGCTGACTGGCTGGCTCGAGAATTACGCATGTGTGAGACTGCGACCAATGTTTCGTTTTTTTTCTTTTTCCTTTCCAATCGTGCTTCATTCTATTTCGCTGCTGCTCTGGTTGCCCGTTTTGGTCGGTACGATTTGAGGAGCACAAAATGGACCAATCAAAAATGGGCACATAGTGCATTTGGACAATGCTTGATATTTCACAATTATTCAATTATTTATCTCAAGAAAAATGAAATGTTATTCGTTATGATAGATGCGTAGATATATTTCCTATCAATTGATGCAAAAACCTTTGCGATCTATTGAGAAATGCTCGAGTTATAAGCGTTCCAAATCTTGCATTTTTTCCTACTTGTTCAGTGCCTAGATTTCCATTACACCCCCTATATCTTCCGGTTAGACGTAGTCCTACATCAAAAAAAAAAAAAAACATCAGCGAGTCAGTAATTTGGTCGCGGCTACAGCTCACTACGAAACTAAGACATGTGAGACTTTGAACTTCTTCAGTTCATTCGTCTCTAACCTTCAAAAAGGCCCTTGGAAAACTTTACTTTTACCTCGTATTACTTCTTCACCCCATTGCCTTGAGAAAGGCATTCGATCTCTCACCACCCGGCTCGCCCAGCAACGATGTTGTTCAGTCGGTGTCTTCACGAAGAATGAAAGTTAGCCTCAGCGAGTTCCACTGCTTATACTCTAGGCAAATATTCTCATTCGTTCTTCTTCTTTTTCTTTGTTCACGGAGTAATGAATCTATGCCTTCTTCTTTTTCTTTTTGGCTTCAAGAAGGTTTAAACTTTTCAGTTCATTCGCCTCCAATTTCCCCTTCGTTGCTCGTCGATAAGTTGCCCGTTATTGACAGCTTTGTTCGGGAAAGCACACAAATGAACAGTCAAAATGTATGGGAAAATGGAAATGCTTACAGTTTTCATGAATTCAACCATTTACACACCATAGGATTGTAATGTATAGCATATCAAACTAATCTTAGAGAATTTCCGATTCGTTTGGTATATAAATCGCCAAAATCCGTTCGCGGCAAAAATAGTTATTAACGTTAACTTTATATCATAAAAACGTGACCTGTTTTCTGATTTGGCACCCTTAATGAAAGACGTAGTTCTACGTCAAAACTTATTGTACATCAGCATCGCGTTGTATTATGAAGACTGGTTGGCTGATATGATTTTCCATTCAAATCGTAATTAATATATGTTTCTCCGTTAATGTATAGATAGTAGTTGTGATATTGCATATATAAAAAATGGTTACAAATTGAATATTCAAAGTATTGCCCATCGCTAGTCACAACTTTTTCCCATCTTTCTGGCAATTCACGGATCCCTTTGCGGAAATAATCGGTCGGTTTATCGGCCAACCACGAATCGGTCCAATTTTTGACTTCATCAATATTGGAGAAGTGCTGGTCAATCAGGCCATGTTGCATCGCTCGAAAAAGGTTGTAATCGGAAGGAGTAATGTCTGGAGAATACGGAGGGTGGGATGGGACCTCCCATTTCAACGTTTCCAACTATGTTTTGACCGGTTTCGCGACATGCATTGCCGAGCATTGTCGTGCTGCAAAATAACTTTATCGTGTCTTTGCTCATATTGTGGCCGTTTTTCCTTCAGTGCACGGCTCAAACGCATCAATTGTCGTCAGTAGAGGTCCCCCGTAATGGCTCCATTCGTTTTTAGCAGCTCATAGTACACCCCAACCAAGTGGTCTCACCAAATAGATAGCATATCCTTCTGGCCGTGAATATTCCGCGCGGCCGTCGATGTTGATGCATGGCCTGGGTATCCATATGTTGCCCGACGTTTAGGATTGTCGTAATGGACCCACTTTTTATCGTTAGTAACGATTCGATGCATAAAAACCCTTTCTTTTATGCCGTTGGAGCAGTTGTTCGCACGTGAAAAAACGGCGTTCGACGTCTCGTGACTTCAATTCATACGGCACCCAATGTTCTATCTTTCGGATCATTCCCATTGCTTTTAAACGATCGGATATGGTTTGCTGAGCTACTCCAAGTGTATCTGCAAGTTCTTTTGCGTTTGTGACGGATCTTAATCGAGTAAAGCCTCTAATTCTTCATCTTCAAACTTTTTTGGTGGTCCGGAACGTTCTTCGTCTTCTAATTCAAAATACCACTTTTAAACCACGTCTGACACGTTCGCGCAGTTGGAGCATCCCCATAAACTTCCATCAAAATGCGATGACTTTCCGTAGTTTTTTTTATTCATATTGAAGTAATGAAGTAACACTCCCAGCAAAAACACTCTCGTTGGTACGAAATTCGATATATTAGAAGTGTCAAAAAACTATGTTGCTTACGCTTCAATTTTTTGACATATACTGAAAAAGACGCACAATGACAGTAGCTTTCCAACGACTGTATGGAAATTAAATTCACTGGAATAATAATCAAGTTACGCCATCTGTTGAAAAACATAAGAAACTAACCGGTACATAGTTTTCAGGTAATTGTTTTCTCAGATAAATTTGTTTCCTTTTCCAAATGTTCTTCAAAGTGCTCTTGTTAGATAATTTTTAGCGAAATTAATTAGGTTTTGAAGTGTAACAATCATCGGGAGAGTTCAGAGTTAGTGTGAATGAGTTAATTTATATTCTCGAAAGAGTGTTAGCTGCAGTGATGACTTTCCTTGGTTTGTAATTTATTCATCATTATCATCTTCTTATAGATTTGCCAACGTTATAGTTTTCCGTTATACAGTCTATCGCAAAATTGAGTATACTATTGAGTATGTATGTATAAATGCTACTTGACGATAGTCTCCATTGATTTGGTTTGAAATATTTTGAATACATTAATTCTTCTGATGCATATTTATTATTCACACATTGACCTAGCGGTACGTGCAATAAAATTCCGAGAAAAAAATCTGCTAATTTTGTATATTCCAAAAAATCGAAAACAATTTCTATTCTAGGCATCGCAAAATTGAGTGTACACCTTAAATTTCTCCGAACAAATTAGTCTTGTAAGTAAGTTTCTTTGCGAATTAGCGTACTTTTTCATCAGTGATTGGTGTCAACACTTAACCATTGCTTGGGCAGTGTTGGTTTTTATTTTTTATTGATGTTTGCATTTTTTTATTAAAATATTTTTTTTTTATTTTTTTTTATCTGTATTATAGTGATTTTCAACTCATTTGGCTGGTTCGTCACTTTTGCTTCCATTTTGGAAGAATGTCGGGAGTGAGAATTGAACTCGTGACCTTCAGCGTGAGAGGCATGGATGTTACCACTACGCCAGATCGCCTCCTTATTAAAATATATATATTGCAGCAAATAGCAGATATAGTCGGAAGAACTCACTTTACAGCAAATAAAATCATAAACAAGTGGAAATATGAAGGAACCATGGAAAATCTCCCGAGTAGAAGACACAAACGTATCCTGTCTTCTGATGATGAACGAGTAATTATGCGAACATTGCGAAAGAACCCTATAACAAACATTCCTAAATTGACTACCGAAGTGGCCGACATCATTGGAAGACTTGTCAACGCAGATACTGTCCGGAGAGCAGCATACAGGAACAATCTGAGAGGTCGTATTGGCCGTGAAAATTATTTCCTCTCAAAGGTGAATATGAAAAAAACGACTATAGCTTGCTAATGCATTTGTGAACAGACCTAAGGAGTTCTGGAACAAGGCCTTTTATACGGATAAGCCGAAAACCAATCTATTTTAATCGGATGGAAGACATATGGTGTGGAGAAAAGCATTTGGTTTCCACAGTAAAACACGGCTGCGGTAGTCAAATGATGTATGGCGGCTTCTGGATCTGGAACCATGGAGTTTATCGATTCGGCGATGGACAAAATAGCTTAATTCATCTTCCTGAAACGTAACCTGCACTCTCCCGTTCTGAAATTGGGTTTCCCTCGTGATTACTATTTTCAACAGAATAATGACCCGAAGCAAACTGACCTCATCGTGCGGGAATATCTGCTCTATAATGTCCCAATCAACTCAAAACACCTCCGCAATCACCGAACTTCAACACTATTGAGTATCTTTGGTGAGAAAAAAAAGAACCATCTGAAGAATAAAAATCCAGGGGACAAAGCGGAACTCAAAACGACGATTACGGAAATCTGGAAGGCACTTCCGTTGACAGTGTTCAGAAATCTCGACACGGCGCTTGCCGAAAGGGCTGGACGCCAAAGGGGGACCATACCAGATACTAGGGGTTCGATTTTTGTTATCTGTTAACATTCCTGAACTGATTTTAATTTTCTTTTTAAGAAAACTTAAACTGTGAGGTAGAAATATGACAATTTTAATTTTTTTTTGTTATCACTACATGAGAGTAAAATGGATCAATTTTACTATGAATATGAGTCGTATTTAATTACTTACTTTTTAACCCCAAAAAACTAAAAAATAACAAAGCCGCATGAGGTGTATACTTAATTTTGCGATAGACTGTATACTGTTTTGGGTGAAGGTTAGTGGTATATCAGTATAAATCGTGATTTTGATACTATAAATAAAAAAAAGTTATACATTGCAATGCGCATACAACGGCCGGCATTTATTTTTCATTTGTTGAACAATTTCTTCTGTTCCTGTATGTGTAGGTGAATGTTGTCACCATTTGAAAAAAAAAAGTGAGAAAAGTGCATTGATTACTTTATTGGAAGCGTCAGTTTTCAAACGGTTTTATTTAGCTTGCCCTGTAATCTGTTTGTATGTTTGTAACATGTTTGTCTGTAGCGCTGACCCACATTAATAGAAATTTGACCCCCTTCCTGTTGACCGATTTACCTGAAATTTGGAACACACCTTTATCTCTGTAGTCATTATAAAACTGCGTATTTAATCATCTTGAAAATCCAATATGGCGGCCGCTACAAAATGGCGGATCACATATTTTCTCAATACCTCATCAATATGGGTTTTCAAAAACCCCATCAATATGGGTATCAAATGAAAGGGCTTGACTAGTAGAACACGGTTATTTATGAAAAAACGCAAATCCGAGATGGCTGCTACTACAAAATGGCGGACTACATATTAGGTCAAAACCCCGTTAAAATGGATATAAATTGAAAGGGCTTGACTGTAGAACACCGTTATTCATGAAAAATGCAAATCCAAGATGGCTTCCACCACAAAACGGCGGACTACATATTTTCTTAAAAGCCTATTATTATGGGTATCAAATAAAAGGACTCGACTAGTAAACAAAAAAATTTTTTGAGATGTGTTTTTCAACAAGTAGCAGTTAGCAGTTATCACACCTCTCCTTAATTAGCTTGGGCATTGATAAAACTAAAATCAAATCGTGGGGCACGTTGGATTTCCATTATCCACTTTATCATGTGTCCCACGATTTTATTTTAGTATTATCAATGTCCTGGGCTAATGGAGGAGAGGTGTGATAACTGCTAACTGCTACTTTGTAACCCGACACGCCTTCTAGGCGTGTGAGTCCTTCCTAACCGGGGCTCTGCGCAGTCAAGCAGTTGGCTTAAGCGCCACTCCCGAAAGGGAGACCAACCGCCGTGTTTTTGGTTGCCCGGCCAATCGAACTCCCAGGGCGGGTTTTTCTTTCTTCCCCCAAAACCCGGTTTGTTTCTCAATTTGAGCTGCGCTGTAAAGTGAACCCGAACACCGCTTGTCCAGAGGACAAGATTAAAGCCCGAGAGTGCGTGGGCCGATCCCCAGACCACAAATTTCAGCAAATTTTCCTCACTGGACCAATTAGCGAAAATATTGTCCACAACGAAGCTCGCTTCGGAGCGTAGGAGTTCAACTAACTGCAACAAAAAGGAGTCTCTTTGCAGACTCAAGACCTTTACAACAACAACAAAATCAGATGCCGGTACTTAGGCCACACCGCTAGCCAGTAAATAACTCAGACTATAAAATATTCAACTCAACATTTATTACAGGAAAACAGCGTGACGACAAAAAACTAAATCAACTCATTTATAATAACATAACAGAAAAACTTTATCTAACTCCAGACTCGAACATCAAATCATTGGATTTGCAGACATAGCAATCAGCTCACTACACTAAAGGCACATTCAAAAAGACTTGGTAATGGCGGTTGACTTTCTAGTCATACTGCTATGGCTTCTCCTTTCACTCACATTCAATGGCTATTGTGTGTGTACTTTTGTGTGGTGTTGCTTCTGTTCTTGCGCTCTATAGCGCACCTCTCATTATTAGCGTGTTGAGTATTATTTCCCTACATGCGCATGTTAAAAGGAAAATAAAAATGGGTACTCACTACCATGGATTTACGTGGTACGGCGGCGAAGAGCGATGAACTTCCGCTGATGACGAGCCGCCGGGAGCGCGAGAATTTTGCTGGGGCCCTCGTGTTGACGGAGAGGGCCAATTCCAACGTAGCCGTGGGGTCAGAAGTGGTGCCACCTAGAAACAACACATAAAAAGCGCACACACAAGCCATTTACCATAAAGCCACATTTTGCAAAAAAGAAGCCAATGCTTACCTCCAATTGAATTTGAACTTTTACGCACTGGAGGAGTAAATTTTAAATTTAAAATTGAGCTAACTGCGCTCACTAAAAAACAAAAGAAAAAGAACAAACAAAGAAAAAAAAACACAAATGAGCTACACTAACTATGGCGTGAAAAGTACCAACTACCTTTTGAACTACTCGCGATTTCACAAACGGAACTACACACTGCTGCCTCTTCCACGGGCCAAGTTGAAATGGAAGAATATTTCTTCGAAGTCCTCAGATCAGCGCAATGATCAAAAGGACCGGAACTACGCAATTATTAACGATATTAATAATACGTAGTCTTACCCTCAACCCCCTTGCCTACATCTGTCCACTTTTCAAACATTTTCGGGCGATTATCTTTAATCTCCCGAGCGCAGCTTAAATCGAGTCGCTCACCGGATTCCGAATTCAAATACCAAGAAAACCCGCCAAAAACTCTCCCGGTTAAGGAAACGTGAATTTCTTAGAAAAAACTCACACGAGTGTCTAAGACATTTTCTGAGACGTGTCTTGGCTAAATTGAGCCGTCGAGTTACATCTGGCACTCAATTATAGCTAGCAGTGAAATCGGAAAGGGGAAAAGCATTCGCTTTGCAGTTCATCCGAAACATACACATATGAAAAGACACTCAGATTCTACACACGGGAGTTGTGTTGAAACTGACGTTCATACTCATAGAAACGAGGGGCTCAACAATACTAAAATCAGTGCAGCGCTACAACTTGCCTTATTATTTTCTAGCTTTTGGTACATTATTATGTTTAATCACAATTAAACCGTTTAACTTAAAAAGTTTTTTTTACTTATTTAATTAAAACTCAAGAGCTCATTGGGATTTTCAAACTGGCTTTTCTAGGCGCTTCCAATCTAATTTGAAAACTTTCCAAATGTTCAGTTTGTTTTTGACAGTTTTCTATGCCGAATAACACGACTTGAATGTATTCTAAAGTTGCAAGCTCTAGAATATGCGTGACAACAGTGTAAGTCGGAAGAAATTTCTTTGACGAAAAATCCCTCGGTCATAACGGGAATCGATCCTAAACCCCCGGCCTGATGATGTGTGACGTTAATTACTCTGCCGTGGGAGCACTTTAACGGGAATATGTGGGGGGTTAATGAAGATTTCAACACTGAACATTTGGGAAAAAAGATTGATTTCGAATGCTTTGGAATCGACAGCGCAAATACATGCACTTATGTTCCCACATGCATATAAGCCGACTGGAATGTGTTTCCCTAACAGCGCCTTCAAAACCAAGGAGCCAGGCGAAATTGGAATTGCAAATATACGCAAGCTGCAGAGGCATGGAGCCTAGAGGCGAATGAACTGCAAATATAAAGCCTCTCAAAAACAAATAATGGAATGGAATGGCATGGAGCCTGGGAGAATCGGCATTGCTAATCCGCGCAAGGCTATTTTGATCCCTTAGTCTGTGCTTCCCTAACACAGACCTAAAAACTAAGAAACCAGGGGAAATCGCATTGTAAATATATGCAAACTGCGGGTACTTACTTTTTTACTCACTTGCATTTGTGCAGATAGAAATGTGTTTCCCCAACACGAACTACAAAAGTAAGTCCGAACACAACGCTTTGGCTCGGTTATTCAAGACGGTATTGGAAGATATGGCTTCATATAAAGGGTGTGTCACATCAAATTGCATCACGGAAAAAACGCTGTAGAAATTTAATTTTTAGGAATTATATCTTCAGCTTTCGCTTTAAAATCAGATAAGAGTGTATAGATCACGTTGGCCATGCTTCACTGTCAATTTTTCGTAAATTTGGAAAAATGTCGTCGAACGAAAAAGAGCGTCGTGAATTAATCCTGTGCACTCATTTCGAGAATCCGGGGTTGTCACATCGGGACATCGGTAAGATGCTGGGAATCGTCCAATACACGGTCAGCAGAGTACTAAAACGATACTTCGAGAACCTAACCATCGACCGGAAGGTGAAGAACGGCAAAAATGGATGCTCCGTCAGTGAAAAAGATCACAAGCGCGTAGTTAAGCAGTTTAGACGTGATCCAAGAAGTTCGGTCCGGAATGTCGCCAATAAGCTGAATTTGCCAATTTCATTCGTCCGGCGGACCAAGCAGCGAGAGGGCCTGCGTACATACAAGGTTCAGAAGGCTCCTAACCGCGACGAAAGGCAAAACATGGTGGGGAAGACGCGATCCCGGAAGCTGTACACCGAAATGCTGACGAAGCCGCATTGCCTGGTAATGGACGACGAGACCTACGTCAAAGCGGACTTTCGTCAGCTGCCGGGCCTGTTGTTCTTCTCCGCAGAGGACAAATTCAGCGTTCCGGAGAAGATTCGCAAGCAGAAACTATCCAAGTTTGCCAAAAAGTACATGGTGTGGCAAGCGATCTGCTCTTGCGGAAAGCGGAGCGCCCCCTTCGTGATGACCGGCACGGTAAACGGGCAGGTTTACCTTAAGGAGTGCCTACAGAAGCGCTTACTACCACTATTGAAGCAGCACGAAGGCCCGACCATCTTCTGGCCGGATCTCGCTTCGTGCCACTATTCAAAGGACTCGTTGGAGTGGTACGAAGCCAATGGGGTCACCTTCGTGCCAAAGGAAATGAACCCGCCCAACGCGCCCAATAGAGAAATATGGGGCGATTATGAAGCAGGCCCTCCGGAAGAACCCAAAAGTTGTCAAATCGGAGGCGGACTTCAAGAGAAAATGGATTTCTGTTCAAAAAAAACTACATCCTGACGTTGAACAGAACCTTATGGACGGGGTAAAGAGGAAGGTGCGAGCATACGGGCTTGGGCTCGAAGTATGAATAAAAAAAAATGCCAAAAGTTGTTTAATAGTTTTTATTTTACTGTCTAAAATTTTCAAAAGGATCGGTCTACTGGGCGAATTTCTACAGCGTTTTTTCCGTGATGCAATTTGATGTGACACACCCTTTATTGTGTGAATCTCGATGACGATGTTGATGTACTTTTCCAGCTCTATGCAGATTACAACGGATCACAGAATAATTCTGCAATTGATTTAACTGCACTACAAGTAGTAGACTCAGCTCGCACTTGTTACACTTTTAATATTGGGTGTAAATCAGGAAGAATTTAACAATTTGGATGCGGCGACAATCCAAGCTAGTTCACACACATTCCCTTCAGAATCGTCTAAGTATTTCTAGGTTAGTTCTGTAATGTTTTCTCAATAATTACTCGTGCTTGTCGTCAGCAGTAACATGGATCTACTACAATCGTTTTATTTTGCATATCAATGACATTGTAACATAGTTGACTGGCATGAAATATCTAACTAGCTGTCAAAACAGTGTGAACATAAAAGAGTGCCCTATGGTTATGATAGTGCTGAATGGATTAAGGCAATTATTATTACACGCTTCTTTTTTTTTAATGTTATTTACATTGGAAGCCGTTTACTCGTGGCTATCTCGAGGTTAGGGATAACATTTATGTATGATGAGGAAAAGGAAAATGAGGGAACACAATTCTCTCACACAGTCCAATCACCATACATTTCACGTGGTTTAACTACACGACCACTTCGTGTACGCGTTTCTAACGGATAATTATTTTGTACCTCATCAGCCGTTTCACATTCGATTTCTACATCACATTCAGAACCACTTGAAGCTGTATCATAAATTGAAGAACCTAGCTCTGAGTTTTTCGATAAATCTAATGTTGGTTCTAATTCACGTTCATTATGAATATTCCTATAACTGGCTTTAGGTTTGTCGTGATTAAGATCAAAACCATTAGCTTTATTGCTATTCGTTGAGGTATCCGTCAACAATCCCTCATCGTATAATAAATCACTCGTGTTGATGTCATTGTTATTTGTTTTAGAAATAAAGCGACGATTTCTGCGAAATTGATTGTTCATGTAATCAGCAACTACGTACGACCTATCATTAACATTTTTCATAACTCGTCCATAACACCATTCACTTCCATTCTTCTTAAACATCACTCGCTCTCCTTCATTCAAACCCGGCAAACTCTTTGCATGCTGATTATAATACTTCTTCTGGATATCACGCTTGTTATCGAAAGATTCTTGAACCAACGATTCATCAAGACAATGGCGTACCAACAATTTTGAATTCACTGGCAATTTTGTCTTGAGACATCTTCCGAAGAATAACTGAGCTGGTGACAATTTCATACTAGCAACAGGGGTAGTATTATATTCCAACAGACGGTATTGATACATATGCAGCTCTCCTAATTCCACACAACGCTTCAACAGATTCTTCGCTATGGCAACACCCTTTTCTGCTAGTCCATTGCTTTGGGGATACCTTGGACTCGAGAAAACAAAACGAATATTACATTCATTAGCAAATCTCTCACAAACTTCAGAGTTAAACGGCACATTGTCACATCGGATTTGAGTGGGAAAACCATACTTACAAAAAATGTTATTTAAACTCTTCACCACTGAAGTAGCCGATTTATCCTTCAACATTTCTGAACATAACAAACCCGAATATGCATCGATCAAAGACACAAAACTATAATCACCATATTCAAAAATGTCAACGGAAACCTTGTGGAAAGGATACTCTGGCTTGTTATCCTGAATAAGTGGTTCTTTTTGATTATTCCGCTTAAAGTTTTCGCAAGTTGGACAGTCCCTAACGGTTTCAATTATATCTTGGGTCATACCTGGCCAGTAAACATGCATACGCGCACGCGCAAGAGTTTTCTCTATTCCCATGTGTGGAGCATGCAGCCAATAGCACATGCTTCTCTGTAACTCAGTCGGAATAACCAATCTGTGATTTTTGAAAAGAAGTTGTTGCTCAAAATGTAGTTCATCCTTCACCTTATGTAAATGTTGTGACAAGTCATCAAGTTTATGGTAAGACGGCCATCCCTCTTGAACATACTTACAAACACGACTGTAACGTTCATCATTCCTAATAGCTTCTACACATGCTTTGTAATTATCATCAGACATGCACACGCGCTTAGTTACTGAGTGAATCAAACCAACCAAATTTAAGTCATCACTAACAGGATCATTGAGTGGGGCTCTTGAGAGACAATCTGCAACCAACATGTCTTTTCCAGGGGTATAAACAATTGATAGACCAGGGTACTTTAACAAAAACATAAACATTCGTTGCAAACGTGCACTGACAGTATCAACATCACGATTCACGAGGGTAGCAAGCGGCTTATGATCAGATTGCACCACGAAATCCCGACCATAGAGGAAATAGTGGAACCTTTCACATGCGAATACGATAGCTAAAAGCTCTTTTTCTATCTGAGCCCACTTCTGTTCGCTTTTAGTGAGACAACGTGATGCGTACGCAACTGGTTTCCCAGCTTGCAACAGTACACTGCCAATTCCATCTTTTGAGCTATCTGTTTGAACAGTCACTGGCTTTTCTGGATCGTAGAGAACCAGTACCGGAGATGTCGAAATCACCTGTAGTAAATCCCTCAGTTCTTTATCATGTCCTTCAGTCCATTGCCAATGTATATCTTTCCTAGTCACCTCACGCATTTGAGCTGTTCGTTGCGATCAATTTGGTATAAACTTTGCCAGATACTTAAACAAACCAAGTATTCTCATAACATCATTTTTACTGGTAGGAGTTTGAAGCTCAGTAATTGCCCGGATGTATATATCATCCGGTCGAATGGTACCATTTGTAATAATATGTCCCATGAACTTAACCTCTGAGCATCGATATTGAATTTTACTAGTATTGAAACGGATGTTGTTTTTTATTGCCCTCTCAATCACCAACTTCAATGTTCTGTCATGCTCCTCATTATCGACCCCGGACACAGCTAGATCATCAAAATACACTTCAACACCCGGAATGTCTCCGAATATCTGGATCATCTTCTTCTGGAACATTTCTGGGGCACTATTAAGACCAAATGGAACACGGTTCCATCTATATCGCCCAAATGGAGTCATAAAGGTTGTAAGGTCAGAGCTCTGACGATCCAGTTCCATCTGCCAAAAACCATTTCTCAGGTCAAGGATAGTAAAAACACGTTTATTTGACAACCTACTCATAATATCCTCAAGAGTAGGAATCAAGAAATGTTCCCTCTTGATGCATGCATTCAATGGCTTAGGGTCGAGACAAATTCTCAGAGATCTATTAGGCTTTTCTACTATTTGGATATTATTAACCCAATCAGTGGGATAATCAACTGGTGAAATAATCCCTTCACCTACCATTTCATTCAATTGTGTCTTTCAACGATCCACCAAACTGAAGGGAATTCTCTTCTTGTAGTGCAACGAAGGAATCGATCTTTTAGTACGATCGAACATTTTCCAGGACATTTACCGAGGCCTTCGAAAATCTTACTAAACATACTAGAAACCTCATGTACATCAGACGGTAAATCATCCTCTGAACACACAGAGTAAACCCGTTTAACAAACCGAGAGTAACACAAGACTCCAAGCCTAGCAAAGGTTCAAAATCGTCATCAACAACAAGAAAAGTTATCACATGCTTTGAATTACTGTTTTCTTCCAAACAGTCAAGGGTTACCCGACCATGAATTTTAATGTCGTTTGAGCTGTAATCTAACACTCGATATTGCTTGAAGTTTGATGTTTTACTTTTTAATTTCTTTACAAGATCAACTGGAATACAATTTATATCGGACCCCGTATCAAGCTTAAATGTCACAGGAAAATCTCGAATTAGGTAAGTCTTCATCCATCTCAATCGACCAACAACTCGTTCATTCACATATCTTCTGCAATAAGACACATACGAAATAACCATATCAGCACTATCATCCTGCTCTACTTTGTTAAAAACACATTTACCTGAGTCACGCCAGTCAATTGATCGAATGTTCTTCACAGTTGTCTTTTTCTTGTCATCCTTCTTCGACGGTTGCGCCTTAGTTGCCTCATATCCTCCTGTCCTACAGTACTTCTGGAAATGGCCAGTCCTACCGCACTTGTGGCATTTGATGTTGATCGCTGGACAATTACGTAAATGTTGCCCATTGAAACTTTGTCCACAATTGTAGCATTGACGCCTCACAACCGCAACTTCCGATGGTGCTCGCTCGGGAATTTCCTCAACTAATGCCTTGATTTCCATTTGGCTCTGACCCTTCCGATCCAGCAACTGTTTGTTTGCAGCAGCAGCTTCAAACACCTTACACGTATCCACCACTTTAGGGAGAGGATCATCTTTGCCATCCAGCAGTTTCAATTGAAGTTTCTTATCTTGCACTCCGACTATGATCCGATCCCGTAGCATTCGATCCGAATAAGACGTACGACAGTTTGTACATTCAAATTCGCAATATTGCAGTTGGGTGCGTAATTCAGTTTAAAAATTTCCAAACGACTGTTTTTCCTTTTGCACGATCATGTTTAGCTTGAACGCTTCCATAGCGACATTTTTTCTTGGCAAACAATAATCATCGAAAGCTTTGATGACTTCCGCCAATGTTCGTCCTTCATCTCCACCAGCAGCAGCATCCTCAGCATTTCTACCAACAGCGCCTTCCGCATCTTCAGCAGCACCTTCCTCCACAGCAGCAGCTCTCACTTGACCAAACATTCCACCAAGGCTTCCATCGTTGGGGAATAATGTGTTGAATATTTCAACTCCGCGTTGTCCGATTAACCAAAGAAATGTTGCTGTCTTGCTCTGTTCCGTATCGTTATCCTTCTTGTTGGCAATCAGATAGATGAGGAACGTTTGTTTCCACTTCGGCCATTCCGCTGCCAAATTAATACACTCCAATGGGTTAGGCAAACGAAACTCCAAATTAGACGCCATGTTGTTCTTTCTTCTCGTCGAACGCTATGCACTTTTCCACTCCTAATACCAACCGGATCACACGTTCCGGATTCTATTTTGTTTTTTCGGCGACAACACGTCTCACCGGAACGACTCTAATATTTCCCGACGAAAGGACACCGTTATCCCACTTCTGACACCATGTAATGTTTTCTCAATAATTACTCGTGCTTGTCGTCAGCAGTAACATGGATCTACTACAATCGTTTTATTTTGCATATCAATGATATTGTAACATAGTTGACTGGCATGAAATATCTAACTAGCTGTCAAAACAGTGTGAACATAAAAGAGTGCCCTATGGTTATGATAGTGCTGAATGGATTAAGGCAATTATTATTACTAGTTCGACACTCCTCCCCCCTCATACAAATAAAACACAAGGTTCTGCATGACTCAAGAACTAATCCAGCAAATTACACCAGATTTGGTATATGAAGGTTTTAGAGGGCAATAAATACTTCTATGGTGATTTGACACGCCCCTTTTCTAAGGGCAAGGGGACTGTCTTACAAATGAAACACAAACTTCTGCATAACTCGAGAACTAATCAAGCAAATGGAGCCAAATTTGGGATGTGAGGATGTGGGTACGAAAAATGTTTCTATCATGGTATGTCGTCTGTTGTGTTACCGGTGCGAAGAGTCGATTAACAGTAGAACCAGTGATTGAAATATCAGCGGAAAGAAAATGTGGTACCATCTAATTTTCTGTATATTTCTATTCCGTATTCAGAATTTTTCGAATGGAGTAATGGAGAGTAATTTCAACATCTAAATCTCTACATTCTTACTTGACCTTTATTTTTGTTTAGATGGGAGAGCGAGAGAGGTTGAAGTGCTGAGAAATTTAAGTTTGTATCAGTGTGGCTTGTGTATATTGGTGGTTGGGAGTGTGTGTAGGGTGTTGTGGGGTGAATGCAGTTGAGCGGGTTGAGTCTCGGACAGACTTCGGGTGTTTATGTTATCGTCGCACGTCAATCTATCAAGTTCATCAATCTGAACCATATTATGCTTTTTTGGAAAGCTTATGCAACGTACCATAGCGTACCTCCGGAGTTTTTAAATTTTTATTTCATCAAATATACCATCTAGTTTTTGATATCGAGTTGTTAGAAAAAAGCTAATCAATTTTTATGTTCGAGACATGGTATATTTAATGGAAATATTTCATGAATAATCTATAGGTTCGCGTACAAATTTCAGCCAAAACTAAGAAGGTACGATGTACGTGGCATACCAATTCTGTTTGCGGATAATCTATCGTTAGTTTTCATGCTTCGAATGTGCAGTTCAATGAGCTTTTCTTGAATGTATCATCTAAAAACTAATTGGTCTTCAGAATGAAATTTTAATGTTGAAACGGGTCTCTAAAAAGATTTTTTCGGCGAATGCGGAAATATTGCACAGAACAGGATGAAAATCATTAGAATTGATCTAATCTAACATCTTGTGAGTGTGTCGATTAAAAAAAATACAAATTAGAATAATTCAATTGTCTCATTGAAATATTTCAAGAGTACAACATATTTTAATCATGAATACTGTTACTGTCTCTTAAGTATAGACATATATACATGAAATCCGGTTAGAAGTTGACAAGAAATCCGAATCTGTTGTCATATAATGCATATGGAGATTTTTCAGAATTTTTAATAAGAGAAGTATCGCATTTTTGAAGTAAGTTACAAAACCCACAAATTTTCCTCAAGTACAATTTTGGTACATTCGATATTCGCTATTTTGGTGTTTCTGTGTCAAGCAAAATTTACTCCAGCGCGCACTTAAAAAGTTATATAACTCCGAAACTATTGAGGTACGTTAAAAATCCCCGGAGATACGCTATGGTACGTTGCATAAGCTTCCCAAAAAGCATAATATGGTTCAGATCGATGAACTTTGCCCCACTAGATAGATTGGCGTCATCGTCGCGCATTCACTGGGGACAAATTTCTTCTCTTCTATCTCTGTTTATCTTGCGCTGGACTTAATTGTGGACTGTTTGAGGTGCCGATCGGGCAAGCTTTTGGAGTCGTTGGATCAGTGGATGGGCATTGTGAGTGTGGTTCATTGGGTGCATTCTCCTCGAATTCTCTCGTTCTTTCCAAGTGTTGTGTTCTGGTTTCTTTTGACGTGGGACTACGTCTAACCGGAGTATATGGGGTTGAAATGAAAACCTAAACACAGAACAAGCAGGAAAAAATGAAAGATTCCGAATGCTTATAACTCGAACATTTCTTAATAGATCAGAAAGATGTTTGCATCAATTGATAGGAAGTATATTTACGCGTCTATCACAATAGATAAAATGTTATTTTCCATGAGATAAACAGTTGAATAACTGCAAAATGTCAAGCGTTATCTAAACGCCCTCACTGCCAAGTTTGATTTGAGTTTTGACGGTTTCCCCAACACAGATTTCAAACTCAATGTACCTGTAGGAATCCGCTTCGCAAATATACATGCAAGTAGGGGGTATTTTTATTTCCACCGAGCTGTGTTTCCCTAACAAGGGCTTCAAAATCAATGTGCCTGGGAAATAGAAATATAATAAGTTGCATTGAGAGAAATAGATGTATACATTGTCCGTTCTGTGGTTCAAATTTTTAGTATCAATGACAATTCCACAGTCCGCTAGCAACTAGTTGCCGGCGGTGGCCATCATCATTAGCATCGAGATATTTCCGCCGAATGAAAAGTGGAGGAAGGGAGTGAGAAGGTCCCACGTCTATCCGGTTATGTCCACGACATTACCCACCCATCTTTTTGTATCTCATTTCGTTTGATGTTCATGTGTTTGTGGAAGCCGAAAATTTGATGCTTTATTCTCGCCGCACTGAGGGAGGCATGGGTCTTAGTGGTTCTGAAGGAACCACGTATTTGGAACAATTTTTTTAATTGAATTACAAAGTTTATACGGATTTCTCCTTGGTGACCTTTTAGTGCGCTCAGGGAGATTCATCGTCTTCGCGTATTGGTGCATATGGAAGTGAAAATATACAATAAATTACCAAATTTAAAGTCGGTTTAGATTGTTTTAACACAGATCGGTACTTCGAACAGTCTACGGCTGGGCTCTGTGTGGGATGGGTGGAGATGAAGGATCGAAGTGTTGTCTTTGGTGGGGAAGCGATGGTGAAAGAACCTTTGAATTCCAAAAATTTCAAAAATATGAAATTCGAAAAATTTAAATATAATATTCAAAAATCTAAAATCGGAAATTCTAAAATGTTACAGTTTAATCCATACATCGCGATTCATTAAGCGCCCGTCGACGCGATTGCATGAAGAATATGCTCCAGTTCGAGTGAATCGAGAGGAGTTCTCTCTGTTACCTTTTCAGGTTTCCCAAAGGGCACTCTCCGCTATCACAGTTCAATAAAAAAAAGTGCGATGAATAACAATATATACATATATATTTTCGGTCTTATTGGATTTAGAGGTCTTACGGTCTCTAGGTTACCTTCACAGCTAGAGAAAGGAATCCGATTTAGGGCTGTCTTTATTATATCATGTTTTCTGTATGAAACATTTATTCCATGTAAAGGAGAAACATGTTATTTCTAAATGGTTGAAAAATCTTGATCGAAATTTGTGTCTGAAAATAATCTGATATTATAATGACTAGTTTTGATAGAAGTACTACGAATTTTATAGTGAAATGTAAATTTTAAAAATAGATTAATAGATCTATCAATGAAAAGTTCTACGATTGGACCCACGAACGTGCGCTTAGAAAGAAAACGTGAATGTGATAACGAAAAATAAATTTTGCGCGGGACGAAGCTTATCGGGTCAGCTAGTGCGTAATGAATAATAATAGCCCCAGACACTATAACCATTTGCCGTTTTAGTTTTTGTTTTGGTTTCACTGTTGCCTGACTGCTGCCATGAATGTTCGAAATTCGAATTCACCGCCTGTTTGGATTGAGGCGAGACAATAATTCTTCCGATTTTGCGTTTCCAAATTTTTGTACAGTTTACCATGATTAAAATCATTGCTTTCGAAACATCGAATCAATTCTTGAACGGAATTTACATACACGCCGTGAATATCCAGTACCGAGGAACAGCCATCTCAAGGCCATTCGAAACACAGCCATTAAGTTTACTGGAGGATGGTGCAAACTTTGGACAAAATAGCATCTCTTTCACAAAATAACTCAACCGGAAAATCGACAAACAACAATTAACAACTCAGTTGCAATTTATCTATTTACTTAAATTTTGCGGCTAGAGATGCGCTTTTTGAAGTATACACACACAAACAAAAAAGGCGCCATGCGCAAGCCAAAGTTATCGATGAAAGAAACGCTTATAATGAAGTAACTTTCGGAAGCAGCTTGAGCGCAGAGCCCCGAAATTCCCGCATCACAATGCCCTGCAAATCACACCCAGTCTGGAAATACCATGACGCGCGGCACACAATTGAATGCATCTTGGCCCACCTCTTCTCTCGTTGTCACTGATTCGACCGTCCGTAGTAAATCCGCTTGAGCGATATTCCGCCTGTTCCGCCGAGCAGGGAAACTCTTTCGACGGAAGCGTCTTTACAACATTATTTCATTCGCTGCACTGCAGACAATTCACTGAAGAATACTTTCAAGATTTGCAACAAAGCGAATTCCGTAAGCAGCTCAACATGATTCCGTATTCTCCACGCCGCGGCTCTCCCTCTGCTGCCTGCTGCCACCGACAGCGACACAAACCGTTCTCGAGGACGGGAAATATCCCGCTGAAGAGTTCTCCTCTCAAGTTGTCGTCTCTCCAGCCGCGTGGATCGTTCCTTTTCGACTATACACACCAAAGCCCAAAGCCACTTGATTTGACGGGAAATCGCGGCGCCCAAGCGGAAACCACTTCCAGGCGACTTGGATTGTGGGACAATTGTAAACACCGTCGTGAGCGTAATCACGGGCTACTTGGATTCGAGATGGTGAGAGGCTTGAAGCAGAGCGAGTGACAATTCAATGGAGACGCGTGGCTACTGGAAATGCTTGGCCCGCATTACAATTCACCACGCGGCTCCACCATCACAGGTGTGGAAAAATTCCAATGCATAAGCAATACGAAGATCGCTGGAGCGGAAACATTCATTTGACCTTTCGTCGTGTTCGGGCATAAGAGCTCTGCGTTCTCATTGTACATGTTTAAAAATTACACTCAGCCAAACAAAACAGTGAACCGCAAGAGCAAAACTGTTCCACCAGACACAATCCGCCGCCCTTCTCCGAGGATCCACGCCAAAATAGAGCTTTCTGTTGGCGCTTCTTAAGGCCGTTTTATATTATCCAGCACGTAGCGTTAACGGCACGTACCGACACCGGCAGACAAATACATGATGTATTCATATCATCAGGCATAGCAACTTCTCTGTAGGGACCGGCAGCGCAGACGGAGCGGAGAAATGCTACTGATGATTGAACCGATGTCGTACCGAAGAGCGACGAACGCACCCATACCACGAACTTCGACGTTTGATTTGTATGTATGGTGCTACTCGCCCGTGTAGTTCGTGCCCGGCACCGGCAAATTATTCTTTTCGAGAATTCCTTCATGCATTTGTCTGAAACGTGCTGTGTATGTCCGGAGCCGTTCCGCTATATATACGCATACACATTTGAAACACACGCAATAATATTTGACTTGCATGAAACGTGCCGTGCCGGTTACGCTACGTGCCTGATAATATAATATTACCTTTATTTTCAATTCCCGTGCACTCATGCTGGATGTTGCTTTTATGGCGGGGAAAAGAAGCATCCATTCGGAATGGCAATAGCATTTCTTTTCTGTTTTCATTGTGGTAAAGTTTCGCCCCTTCAGGGATGGTGAAATTACGATAATGGAAAAGCACACTATCGATTTTAATTAAATACATCCGCGTGGTTTCTCCTACTCTGGCGAGCGAGACTCGGGGGAGGGTCGCTAAGGTTCATATTGATTCCGATCACATCGTTGCCGAGCGCATCATATGAAACGAAACGGTTGCTTTTCTTGGCGAGTCAGCAGCTTCTCGAGGGTGTCGTTACGATTGAACGCCACTACTGAAGTGGAAACAAACGTTGACGACGATGATGATGATGATGATAAGGACGACCACGCGGAGGCAGGCAGGACGGATGTGATTCGCAACAAGTGCGCCACGGTTGGGAGGCCACGGGTAAGTGCAATTCAATCAATTGAATATTGTATTTGAGCCAAGAGTCGTCGATGCATTCGATATACTTGCACAATAGTTATCGTGTAGTATAATGTTATTGCTGCTTAACCACAATGAAAATAACATTTGCTTTGGGATATTTGATATCACGATTTCGAGTGGAACTTTTATCGACGTGCAATTCGCCTCTACACATTCAGCATCACGATGTTTCTCGAAGAAAGAAAACAGCAACAAATGACAACTAAGTCATGGATAACAATTTGCATTGAAAACTATCGATCTACCCAATATTCTTACACTGCATTTTCGTACCAGACCACTGTCGTGTTTCTGAGTCACCGAGTACCAGAGCGAAGCGATCCAGCGATGTTTTACTAAGTGCTGAGTCGTCATATTCAATCGGATGATTCCACGATATCGTTGCTGTCCACGATGGTATCGACGATGGCTATGATTACGGTTGCGATTTGTTGATGATACTACTGAACGGTTCCATAATCATCGGATCCGATGCTATCGCCGGTTGCTGACGTACTCGGATTATAGCAATGGTTGTTCGTTGTTTCAATCTTCACTTTGTCTTTTATTTGTATAATGAGCTTGTAGTCTATATAGGTTTAATTTGTTTCTGAAGTTGACTACATAGCAATCCCACGTCAATTAGTTGATTCTTCATCAGACCTTCCTCGATTCTTCAGCATTTTGTTCATTTGGTGGCGGGTATTCAATACCGTAGTGTCTCGATTATATCACGCTCGAAAAAAATGCAATGGAAACTTAATATATTCGAAACCGTAGTATGCATCAACTAGCGCCATTTATTAATACTTGAGATTTCTTGAGCCAAATAACACGCCTTGAATGTATACCGAGGGGCAAGCTCTTGAATACACGTGACCACAGTGCAAGTCGAAGGAAACGACCTGCACTGTGGTCGGGAATCGAACCCGAACACCCGGCATGATAATATAAGACGCTAACCACTCGGCCACGGGTGCACATAGCGTGATATAATGGAAACGTGATATATTCGAAACAGATTTTTTTTTTCAAAATGATTTATCTTTTTTCCTTCCAAAGATTTCAAGATTATTTTTGTGCTACATGCAAAATTAATAGGAAAACATCTATTACATTTTTTATTACGTGTACACGTAAAACAACACCATATACAAAAGAATAACAAAACTGATTTTCTCATAGCAGTTTCTCGTAATTTTCTCAAACCAAAAACAAAAACAAAACGAGCACCGGTACCAAATTTTAAGTTTAAGGTGCAAGATCCATAAACTAGATTAACCGAGAAATTTTGTTTTCATGAACTAAGTAATTATTCTGCACCACACCTATTTGCTCACAAGACTTGCTGATTGTGGTTAACAAATTGTGCTGCCAAGATTCAATTAGCACGTACAGGTCGGACGCGATTATCCGGAGTATTTTATTTTTGATTTTCGGAAATTTTGAATAATTTGTATAATAATTCTATATTGAATGGCTAATATGGGTATCAAAACAAAGGACTTGACTAGTAGAATGCAGTTATTTATGAAAAATGCAAATCCAAGATGACGGCCACTAGATGACCAAGATGACGGATTACATATTTTCTCAGAACCCCATCAATATGGGTATCAAACGAAAGGGCTTGACTAGTAGAACACAGTTATTTATGAAAAATGCAAATCCAAAATGGCCGACACCGCAAGATGGCGCCATATATATTTTTTTCACAACCCCTAGGGACAACCCCCCTTAAAACCTAGGGACATGCCATGGAAGCTATCCGGTTTTGACAGTTTTGATATCTGCCAGATAGTCAGAGACCTAACGCGGGACACAAAAAACAAAACGTAATGTATATACGTTATGTGAACAAAAAAACATAGTTTAGAGAGAAGGAGTTGGACATCCCGAGGCACTTTGTGCCCACTAGATATAGCCAATCTGGTATTTACAACATCCACTCTCTGCCGCTCCTTATGCCAGGAATTCGAAACAACCGGCCAAAAGGTGAAAGAGGATCTGGCCAAAATTTTTATGCGGTAGCTTCGACGAGACCCAGAAGAAGTAGCTTGAGGTACTGGTGAAAAACTTCTTTCCGGTGAAAGAAGTTAAAAACTTCTTTTTCACGGGTGAAAGACTTCTTTTTCACTGGTGAAAAACTTCTTTTTCGTGCTCATAATGAAAGACAAGACGTACTTGATGCTAGAATTTTACAAATGGCAGGGGACCGGATACTTTACGTTCCCCAGGTAAGCCGACCACGAATATATCACCCACATCAAGTTCTCGAAGAGGGTCATTCTCTGACAAACAATAAGGGAATGTCCAAGCCGCTATTCTTTCGAATCATATGGTGAACTGGGAGACATACAGTACGAAGTGCTTGCCGGAAGTTGCGAAGGTGATATGGTATTTATGCCGAACCTGCGATCAGCCCATTGTGCCAAAAGATCACTGGAGGATGCAGATAAACATTGTCGCGAAGACCGCCAACCTTCCCAACATCCCCCAGCTGAGACCGATAGGAAACTTTTGGGTGAATGGCCAAAATGGAAAGACAGTCGACCACCAAAGCCACGAAAAGGTAAATGAACACGCCGACGTGCATTTTTTTCATCGGCCATGGTTGAGGCCGCCAAGCGCTTTAAAGGGTGTGTCACATCAAATTGCATCACGGAAAAAACGCTGTAGAAATTTAATTTTTAGGAATTATATCTTCAGCTTTCGCTTTAAAATCAGATAAGAGTGTATAGATCACGTTGTCCATGCTTCACTGTCAATTTTTTGTAAATTTGGAAAAATGCCGTCGAACGAAAAAGAGCGTCGTGAATTAATCCTGTACACTCATTTCGAGAATCCGGAGTTGTCACATCGGGACATCGGTAAGATGCTGGGAATCGTCCAATCCACGGTCAGCAGAGTACTAAAACGATACTTCGAGAACCTAACCATCGACCGGAAGGTGAAGAACGGCAAAAATGGATGCTCCGTCAGTGAAAAAGATCACAAGCGCGTAGTTAAGCAGTTTAGACGTGATCCGAGAAGTTCGGTCCGGGATGTCGCCAATAAGCTGAATATGTCAAGTTCATTCGTCCAGCGGACCAAGCAGCGGGAGGGCCTGCGTACATACAAGGTTCAGAAGGCTCCTAACCGCGACGAAAGGCAAAACATGGTGGGGAAGACGCGAGCCCGTAAGCTGTACACCGAAATGCTGACGAAGCCGCATTGCCTGGTAATGGACGACGAAACCTACGTCAAAGCGGACTTTCGTCAGCTGCCGGGCCTGTTGTTCTTCTCCGCAGAGGACAAATTCAGCGTTCCGGAAGAGATTCGCAAGCAGAAACTATCCAAGTTTGCCAAAAAGTACATGGTGTGACAAGCGATCTGCTCTTGCGGAAAGCGGAGCGCCCCCTTCGTGATGACCGGTACGGTAAACGGGAAAGTTTACCTTAAGGAGTGCCTACAGAAGCGCTTACTACCACTATTGAAGCAGCACGAGGGCCCGACCATCTTCTGGCCAGATCTCGCTTCGTGCCACTATTCAAAGGACGTGTTGGAGTGGTACGAAGCCAACGGGGTCACCTTCGTGCCAAAGGAAATGAACCCGCCCAACGCGCCGGAGCTTCGCCCAATAGAGAAATATTGGGCGATTATGAAGCAGGACCTCCGGAAGAACCCGAAAGTTGTCAAATCGGAAGCGGACTTCAAGAGAAAATGGATTTCTGTTCAAAGAAAACTACAACCTGACGTTGTACAGAACCTTATGGACGGGGTAAAGAGGAAGGTGCGAGCATACGGGCTTGGGCTCGAAGTATGAATAAAAAGAAAATGCCAAAAGTTGTTTAATAGTTTTTATTTTACTGTCTAAAATTTTCAAAAGGATCGGTCTACTGGGCGAATTTCTACAGCGTTTTTTCCGTGATGCAATTTGATGTGACACACCCTTTATTTACGATACTTCATCAAACAACCCTGCCTCTTCCTGTCCCATTTACACTAGTTCTTCCGGCTTATTTCACACGTTAAGCTCTGACCGAGCTAGGGGACCAAAGATCAATAGGGGACTTTTATAAAAATAATTTTCTAATTTTGTTGCTGTCGTTTCCATTTGACACTCTCTAAACAAAAAGTCCACTGTCGGTGCGATGAAACCAGCTCAACGCATTAATCTATTAAATTACCCGATTGTCCGCGAAATAGTCGGGCTAGAACACCGCGTATAACGAAAATCGCGGATAACGCAATAAAGGACCAAACATGAGGTGCAAGCAGGGAAAAAATACATTCTTAGCATGAAAACTATGTTTTATCAGTACACAAAATATTGAACTATCCATCTGTAAGGTCTTGTACATCAGTGATCAGATAATGTGAAAGCCATGACCAAAACAAAAGAGCATGAGTCTATCACTCACTGACAAAGGTGAGTGGTGAGGTTTATAGATTTACTAGGGAACTCGTAGTTGCGGATAATCCGCACCGCGGATCATCCGCAACTACGAAAATAACGAAATAATGAAATAAACGGCACGAACAACGTTTTACGAGTTAGTGAAGTGTCGATGATAATAATGAGTTTTCAGGCAGAATGAGCACTTTTCAAATAAAAATTATTAATGAAAATTAACTTCTTCGTATCAAACTGGTGTTCAATGTGAGTGGAAAACTTTGTTTTCTTCATGTGGTATAATAACCTCATACAAAAATTTTATCTGAAGATAATTTGATCTTATAACGATGATTTTTAGTGGGGAACTAATTTCATATCCAGATGTCGACACCGTACCGTTGTCATCGCGGATACATTTCATTTGGTTTCCACTGTGAAGTGTATTCGAGAATCAGGCCCATCAACATTCAGAACTGAATTTTGAATTTGAATTTATCGTTCATCCTTTAGGAGGCATATCTCTTACAAAGCACAGACTATGTGTTAAAATTGGATCTGAATCGTCAGATATTTTTCCAACAAATCCGTCGTTTCACAGGGAAGCAATTTAGACCCATTTTTTTCTTAATTTTTATGAATGGATTATCGGAATTACTACCGCCAGAATGCCGCCATTTCAATGCAGACGATGTCAAGATATACATAAGAGTAAACACTTGAACATTGAATTCTCTTGCAACAATGGATTGATATTTTCGAAGAATGGTGCTTCAAAAACTTATTAACTATAAGCATTTCGAAATGCAATGTAGGATTACAACATCTCCAGCCAACCTCTTGTACGTGTTAATCATACACGTGACCTGGGAGTTATCCTTGATTTAGAACTCACGATTCGACTTCGCTACGATGGAATAATTACAAAAGCCAATAGACAGTTAGGTTTCATTTTTAAGATAGCCAATGAATTCCGCGATTCTCATTGCCTTCAATCACTTTATTGTGCACTTGTACGCTCGTTTTAGATTCAAATGCTATCGTGTGGTGTCCATATCATAGCACCTGGATAAATAGATTCGAGTCACTACAAAAAAGGCTCGTGATCTTGACTTGGACTTGATACACTGCTTTTGTTTCCGCTGGATTGGTTGGGTGAAACCGATCCAGCGGAAATATTATCACAACTTAACGTTAACGCACCTGAGAGAGTTCTATTTCGGCATAATTTCATAGCACTGTTGAGCAGAAGATATTAACTTTGCGTTTCAAGCCAATATTGATTTAGTTTTAATTTTTTTTTTATTTTGTTTATACTTTGATTTTATATTTTACACAGAGCCTACAGAGCACACAATCGCTAATGTAGTGCGTAAATTCGAACAAACTGGATCCGTAGCGGATATTGTGAAACCTGTGCATCATCGTAATGTGCGTTCGGCCGAAAATATTGCTGCTGTTGCTGCCATTGTGGAGGATGACCCGAATGTTTCGATTCCACGGCGTGCTCAGCAATTGGGCTTGTCAAACACATCATTGTGGCGAATTTTGCATTTGGACTTGCACCTACATCCAAATAAAGTCCAACTGGTACAAAAATTAGAGCGTGGTGACCATGGAATGCGTCGGGCATACGTCGATTGGGTGAACGAACAACAGCAGCAAAATGCTGAATTTTCGCATCAAATTTTCTTCAGCGATGATGCACATTTCGAGCTCGGTGGCTATGTGAACACCCAAAATTTCCGTATATGGGGCTCAGAAAATCCACGCGTGATTGTTGAGAGGCCATTGCATCCGCCAAAAGTCACTGTTTGGTGCGCATTATGGTCTGGTGGAGTCATCAGGCCGTATTTCTTTGAAAATGAGGACGGCGAGACGGTAACTGTGAATGGTGAGCGCTATGGCCGCATGTTAACCGATTTTTTTTTGCCACAAATTAAAGATATGGATACGGATGACATTTGGTTTCAGCAGGACGGCGCCACGTGCCACACAACACGACCGAACACGGCCATATTGCGAACGAAATTTGAGGGACGCATAATTTCGCGTTTTGGTGATGTCAATTGGCCGTCCAGATCATGCGATTTGAACCCGCTAGACTTTTTTTTGTGGGGTTATGCGAAAGACCGTGTCTATGCCAACTCTCTCCACAAACTCTTGAACATTTGAAAGACAACATTCGTGAAGTTATGACCGAGATACCGCCCCAATTGTGCCGAAAAGTCATCGAAAATTACCTGTACCGGATCAAGGTGTGCGAGGAAGCCCTAGGTGGACATTTGAATGATGTTGTATTTCACACATAATGGCATAAACCAAACTATATTTTGAAATAAAAGTTTCATCGAAATTCGAATTCTAACTGTTTTTTATTTCAATTTACTTTCGGAATTTAAAGTTGGAAAACCCTGTATAATCTTGGAAGATGGTTTTACTCTATTCTCCCCAAAGTTCAATCAATTCGGGCTCAATTCACGTCTTTATCTTGTATATCTTGCTTGCTTGTCTTCTTCTGCATGATTGAATAAACAGAACAAAAGAGTAGTAATGGATTAATTGTATTTTTGTGTACATTTTTGAACAGAATGTGGTTCCGGATTCTACCGGGTTGTCTCATATAACTCGTTTAAAGGATACAAGTTCATACAGGAAACGATTTTTTAACGGCTTGATGTATTTGATGTATCTAAAGAGAACAAAATTACAGATTTCAAAAAACGAAAAAACTGAATTCAAGTTCAATTACTATACATAATCAAAGTCCTATGTCAAGCACCCGTCCGTGTCCCTAGGCTCAGACCCATAAACTTTTTCGTTAACACATTCACGTTTTCTTACTGAGCGCACGTTCATGAGTCCTATCGCAAAATTGTTTATAGATTGATTTTCTAATCTACCCTTTAAAATAACTTTTTACTATAAATTTCTTAGTACTTCTACCAAAACTCGTCATCAGATTATATCCAGACACAATTCTCGAAAATTTTTCAACCACTTGCAAATAACATGTTTCTCCGTTACATGGAATAAATGTTTTATACAGAAAATATGATAGAATAGAGATAGTCCTAAATCGGACAATTCCTTACTCGAGTTTTGCTATTATCAACACATTCGGTGATCCATTTTTTATATAGATAGAAGAAGATATAAGAGTGCGTTTTATCACATTAAAATTCAGTACCACTTTCGAACAAATATCAATTTCATTAGCGCAAACATCAAATGGACTAACCACGTTTGTCACTATGTAATTGTAGAACATATATACATATATCGCATATATTTGAATTTTGTAAATTTCCCATTTTCCTTCAGTGATTTCTGAAAATTTTCAATTGTCGTGTTTGGTTGGAACTCCCACTCCATTCCAAAGAAGAGAGGGGTGTCATAACATCATATATACATTTCTCGTATTCAGAAACTCTCACATCCCAAATTCGGTTCCATTTGCTTGAATAGTTCTCGAGTTATGTATAAGTTTGTGTTTCATTTGTACGGCAGTCCCCTTGCCTTTAGAGAGGGGGAAAGATTGTCAAAACACAATATAAACAATTTTTGTCCCCTAAGTTCTTCATATACCAAATTTGTTTCCGTTTGCTTGATTAGTTCATGAGCTATGCAGATTTTTTTTTTTTCATTTTTATGGCAGCCCTTCACTTAGAGAGGAGAGAAGGGGTATGTAACCACCATAGAAACATTTATTGCTCCCTTAAACCTCCACATGCCAAATTTAGCTCTATTTGCTTGATTAGTTTTTGAGTTATGGAGAAATTTATGATTAGAGAGGGGGAACTCGAACTATCATAAGAACCTTCCCCGGCCCCAAAAACCCCTACATACCAGTTTCCATGTCGATCGGTTCAGTAGTTTCCGAGTCCATAAGAATCAGACAGACAGCATAATTTATTTAAACGGTTAAGTTACAGACAGGGTTTATGTAACTTAACCGTTTTTGTAAATTTATTGTTATGTGTAAAAACGTGAAAACATATGAGTTTTTTATGCCCTCTTGAGTAACAGATTCTTTAACATGAAAGCGCTTTTCCTCATCATGAAACATTCAATTAAGCTAGATGCTATTTAGCTTAGCAATTTAGCTAAATGGAAATAAATAAATAATAAATAAATAAAAAGTTGGAGCTTTAAAATAATGTCCATCTCATCTTCATGCGTTTATTTCTCACGATATTATAACAACTTAGAAATCACCTAAAAATATCGACTTCGCTAATTTTTTATAAGTAAGTTTTATAGGACCACTTCACGCAACCTCTTTTGTTGCGATAATTATTATAGAATCAGGTTAAATGAGAGATTGCGTTTATTATTTTGTCGCGCGTTCCTACAGCTTTTCGCTTCTAGTATTTTTTCGATCAGTTTTGATCATTTTTCAAATTTTCAATATACACCCCATAACATACTATTCGAGGTAACTGTGCGTTAGAATAAAATAAAAGGTTTTTGTAAGTTTTACGGTTTAAATGTGAAGAAACATAATAAGAAATTGCATATCCAAAGCATATTATGTAAATAGAAATAAAAAATAGAACAGAAATTCTACCCACCTCTACGACTTTATCATTTTTTTTCATTTAACTACCTAATATTTCACAATCTAGATCATTCATTCACTCATTATTACAATATTTCTTTCGTGTTAGCTTTTTTTCGACCTAGCTCAGTGATTTTCAACCGGTGGGAAATTTCCCCTAGTGGGGAATTTAGTCATTGAAAGGGGGTAATTCTACAAAGGACTATTGCACATTCCATTCGCTCTGAATTGGACTTCCAAATCTGAAATGTAATGTTCAATTGGACAACTTTACCATGTTTGAAAGTCCTTCGTTAGGGAATGATGATGGAACAGACGACGAAACAGTACAGAAGATCATTAGAAAGGAAATTGTACAGATTTTTTACAACAAGTTAAGCGTGAAACATATTTTACTTATACCAAAGTTCAATATTTGGACATGGTTTGAAATCCCTTCCGATTGTAGTGACGAAAGTTTTTGTTCAATTTCAGAACAAACTCATCGATCTACAAATGATCGATTTTTTTTCTGATATGAGAATTATGCGTTACGAGTGTTGTTGTCTTTTGAGTAGAATTTATGTGAATCTGGATTTCTTACAATGCTGCTTTCTTTTACAAATTTATATTTTCCAAATTATTATATTCTGTTCATATCGAACAGTTGTCTACTTCTTCGTTTTTATTAATATGGCAGAGGGCGGGGAGGATCCCCCACCCACGCCAGAGAATATCTCAGATAATGAACCTCCTCCTGAAGAGCAGAAGGATGAAACAGAAGATGAGGAGGAAAATTCTGTGTACGAAATAGAAAGCTCTGAAGATGAGGAAAAAGACGAGAAGCAGGATTTTCGTCTAAAAGAATACCCTGATGGCGCCAAAGGCCCATTTATCGTATACTTCAGACGAAAATCCAAACCTCTTAACGTCATTCGCATCTCAAAAGAGTTGACACAGAAATTTTCCGAAGTTACCGAGATTACTCGGATGGGGCCAGACAAATTACGAGTTGTCGTCTCCAGCAGAACCCAAGCGAATGAAATAACGCGCTGTGATCTCTTTGCGATCGAGTATCGCGTATACGTACCCTGTTGCAACGTTGAAATAGACGGTGTAATAAACGAAAAGGGTTTGACTCGAAAAGAGATACTCGATGGTGTCGGTCGCTTCAAGAACTCTTCACTTAAAAGTGTGAAGATTCTTGCATGCGATCGACTGAAATCTGTGTCACTTAAAAATGACAAAAGAGTTCTCAATCGGACAAACTCTTTTCGTGTGACATTTGAGGGTTCCGCCCTTCCAAACTACGTTGCAATAGGTGCACTTCGTTTACCTGTTCGGTTGTTTGTACCCCGGGTAATGAAATGCAACAAATGTATGCAACTCGGTCACACGGCCGCCTATTGTTGCAACAAAAAACGTTGCGCAGATTGTGGAGAGGGCCATGATGAGAATCCTTGCCCGAAAGAGCGCAAGTGTCTTCATTGCGGCGGGACTCCTCATGATCTTACTCAATGCCCGGTGTACATACAACGAGGGGAAAAAATCAAGCGTTCCTTAAAAGAACGTTCCAAGCGGACTTATGCAGAAATGCTTAAGAGTCCCGTTCCAACGACTCAGGACAATCCCTACTCCATTCTGCAGAACGACGAACCTGTTGCTGACGCTCCCAATGCAGGAAGTTCCGGTACATCGCAGGGTGCCATCAGGAAAAGTTATTAAATTACTTTTTTTCTATCACTCCCCGGAAAGAAAACCGAAACTTCCCAAGTTGGAATGAAAACTCGAATCGAACGTGCTGAGAATAGACCGAAGCAAGTACCTCCTGGTTTAAGCGGTTCTTCTACGCACCAGGGGTCCTCAGCACTTCCCGGAGCAGCACCCAACACGTCTGCTCCTTTTTCGCGGTCGAGGCAACAGCCACAATCTGGCTTGCTTGCGCTTTCTGACCTGGTGGACAACATTTTAAATGCTTTAAATATAAATGACCCTCTTAAAAGCATAGTATTATGTTTGCTTCCGATTGTGAGAACATTTTTGAAAGAAAAATGTGGTTTTTTTGCAGCGTTCATTTCCCTCGATGCCTGATTCAGTGCAAGAGGTCAAGGATTTGACCACTGTAATACAGTGGAATTGCAGAAGCATCATTCCTAAACTAGATCAGTTTAAATTTTTAGTTCACAGCTCTAACTGTGATGTATTTTCTCTCTGTGAAATTTGGCTTTCTTCAGCCGATGAGCTGAATTTCCACGATTTCAACATTATTCGCCTCGATCGAAATGACTCGTTCGGTGGCGTACTATTGGGGATTAAAAAATGTCACTCCTTCTATAGAGTCACTCTCCCATCGATGACAGGCATTGAAGTTGTTGCTTGCCAGACACAAATCAATGGCAAAGACCTCTGCATTGCTTCGATATATATCCCTCCCAGAACTACGATAGGCCGCCATCAGTTCTTTGATACTATCGAGGCAATGCCGGAGCCGCGGTTAATCTTAGGTGATTTCAACTCCCATGGAACAGCATGGGGATCACTCTACGATGACAACCGTGCCACTTTGATTTATGATCTGTGCGACAACTTCAAATTGACAGTTTTGAATACTGGGGAAGCAACCAGAATAGCCAACCCTCCTGCACGGGCAAGCATGCTAGACATATCTCTATGCTCTTCTTCGTTATCCCTGGATTGCATGTGGAAGGTAATCCAAGATCCCCACGGTAGTGATCACCTACCAATAATTTTATCGATCGCTAATGAATCAAGCTTTCGTGAGTCAGTCAATATTTCGTATGACCTCACGAAGAATATTGACTGGAGAACATTTGCGGAAATAATATCTGAAGCAATTGTTTCAATGCATGAACTTCCTCCACTCGAAGAGTATAACTTTATATCGAGTTTGATTTACGAAAGCGCACTTCAAGCTCAAAAGAAACGTGTACCGGCTACCACTTTCCGACGTCGTCCTCCATCACTTTGGTGGGACAAGGAGTGTTCAAAGGTCTACCTTGAAAAATCATCCGCTTTCAAAAAATTCAGGAAAACTGGATTAGTGGAATGGTTTCTAAACTACCAAGCTCTAGAAGCCAAACTAAAAGGTTTGATTAAAGCAAAAAAGCGTGGATATTGGCGGAAGTTCGTCAATGGTTTGTCAAGGGAGACCGCTATGAGCACTCTTTGGAATACGGCTAGGAAAATGCGTGGCTGGAACCATACAAACGAAAGTGAGGAATACTCTGACCGTTGGATTTTTAACTTTGCAAGGAAGGTTTGCCCCGACACCGCTCCTGCACAATACGTCGTACGCGACATTCCACTTCAAAGCGATTATGAGAATTTTTCGATGGTAGAATTCTCAATTGCCCTTCTCTCATGTAACAATTCAGCTCCGGGGTCGGACAGGATTAAATTCAACTTGTTGAAGAAACTTCCCGACTTGGCAAAACAGCGTTTGCTGAACTTGTTCAACAAGTTTCTGGAGCTGAATATTGTCCCGCATGACTGGAGACAAGTGAGAGTGATAGCCATACGGAAACCCAACAAGCCGGCTTGCGATCACAACTCGTATAGGCCGATTGCAATGTTATCCTGTATTCGTAAATTGTTAGAGAAAATGATTCTACTTCGTTTGGACAAGTGGGTCGAAATGAACAATTTGCTGTCAAATACGCAATTTGGCTTCCGCCGGGGTAAAGGGACGAACGATTGTCTCGCGCTGCTATCTTCTGAAATCCAAATCGCATTTGCTCGCAAAGAACAAATGGCTTCCGTTTTTCTCGATATCAAAGGGGCATTTGATTCAGTTTCCATGGAAATTCTCTCAGAGAAGCTTCATAATCGTGGACTTTCACCAATTCTCAATAATTTCCTGTACAATTTACTGTCAAAAAAGCACATGATTCTCTCATGGCAGCTCGAAATCTTCTCGTTACAGTTTTATGGGCCTACCACAAGGCTCCTGCCTAAGCCCCCTCTTGTACAGTTTTTACGTCAATGATATGGATGATTGTCTAACTAGTGACTGCACGCTGAGACAACTTGCAGACGATGGAGTTATTTCCATCACGGGTACTAATCCCGTCGTTCTGCAAAAGTCGTTGCAAGATACCCTGAACAATCTGCTCAAGTGGGCCCTCAAGCTGGGTATCGAATTCTCTACGGAGAAAACTGAAATGGTCGTTTTTTCTAGGAAGCACGAACCCGCCCAATTCCAGCTTTACCTACCCGGCAAAACGATCCAACACTGTTTTTTAAATACCTGGGTGTATATTTTGATTCTAAGTGTACCTGGGGGAGACACATTGCGTATTTGAAACAGAAATGCCAGTGTTAGCGCAGATACATCGATTGAACGAAGTGACAACCCTGAACCATAGAAGTTTCGAGAGTTTTAAAAACAAGTAGGCTATGGAACATAAATGGAAAAAAAATCACTTATTCTAGCTAGCATTTGACCGAGATAGAAGGAAAGGCCACTGATTTGTAAGCAATAATTATTTTAATTTTATTAGTTTAAAAGCTTAGCATTATATTCCAGATTTGAAGCGATTCTAAATAAAGCTGTTCAAATACAGTGAAGTCTTTCAATTTATCCGCAACAGCCAGCAAAGTATCAATTTTCTCCGAACAATTACCGGAACATGGTGGGGTGCCCATCCAGGAGACCTCATTTAGTTGTACAAAACAACGATATTATCAGTGTTAGAATATGGCAGTTTTTGCTTCCTATCAGCTGCCAGGATTCATATTCTCAAGCTGGAGAGAATACAATATCGTTGCTTGCGTATAGCCATGGGGTGTTTGCATTCGACACATACGATGAGTCTCGAAGTTTTGGCAGGAGTATCCCCGCTTACTCTTCGGTTCACAGAATTATCCTACAGATTTCTCATCCGTTGCAAGATCATGAATCCATTGGTGATTGATAACTTCGAAAATCTACTCCAACTGACTCCTCAGTCAAGTTTTATGTCTTTATACCATGAGTACCTTACCCACGACGTGCACCCTTCACCAGGCATCTCCAACCATCTTTGCTTCCTTCCTATACTTCTGCAATTCCTCTGTCATTTTTGATCTGTCCATGCGACAAAAAATCCATGGAATCCCAGATCACCAGATCACGCTCCGATTCTATTCCGCCGATATTTTCGGCAGAAAATGGGAAAGTTAGATTCGATAAAATGTTCTTTACTGACGGTTCATTCATAAACGGGTCCACTGGCTTCGGCATCTTCAATGAAAATTCCAGTGCCTCTTTCAAACTCAAAGATCCTTGTTCCGTGTATGTCGCTGAACTGGGTGCGATATATTACGCATTAGGGATCATTGAAACATTGCCCATCGACCACTATTTTATTTTTTCAGACAGTCTCAGCTCAATAGAGGCAATCCGCTCAATGAAGGTTGATAAACGCTCATCTTATTTCCTAACTAGAATAAGACAACTATTGAGTGTTTTGGTCGAAAAATTATTCAAGATTACCTTAGCATGGGTTCCCTCTCATTGCTCGATTCCGGGGAATGAGAAAGCGGACTCGCTAGCTAAGGTGGGCGCTTCAGAAGGCACACTTTTTGAGAGGCAAATTGCCTATAATGAATTTTTTCACATTCCTCGTCAGTATACGCTCGTAAGTTGGCAGCGCATGTGGAGTGGTGATGAGTTCGTCGTTGGTTACACACGATTATCCTTAAGGTCTCGACGAGTGCATGGTTCGCATTGGGCTCGCAGCAAACAATCTTTGTGATTGTGGCGATGGCTACCACGACATCGAGCATGTTGTCTGGTCGTGTATCCGGTTCCATGCTGCTCGCTCTCAGCTCTCTAGAGCACTGAGAGCACAAGGCAGACAATCGGATATCCCCGTCCGGGATATCTTAGGTAGCCGGGATCCTGATCTTCTGCTTCATCTATACCTGTTCCTCAGAAACGCCGATGTCAACGTTTAATGATGTTTCCTTCGTTGTGTCCCCGTTTCATACCCCTCCTAACCAAACGATAAACTTTTTCTTAGTCGCGGCAATACATACACACACTCTTTACAGATGCACGGGCCGAAGGTTGTGCAGTCCACTGATCATTCAACAAGAGCCAAAGGTTGTACCGCTCATGACAACTCTACACGAGCTGATGATTGCGCCGGCTAGTGACCATTCTATCCTGGATTCCTCGAGGCGAGAAAGACGCACCACGCTAGATATGGGGTACAGACTAGGGGGGCGTTGCTGATTTATGGTCAGCTGCATCCCAATAGGAAGTATCCCGTGTCGGGCACACGTACAGAGCATCGAAGACTGCGACATACCAATTATGAGAACACTTGTAATACTAACCTCGAGCCAACCGCGAGTAATCGGTTACATATTACTAACATAGTTATAAGGCAAACATTGTCGAAATATTGAACTCCCGGCCCCGTTAGGCTGACGTCATATGAGCCTTAATAAAAATAAATATTTTGGATAAAAAAAAACTGTGCGTTAGAATAAAATAAAAAGTTTTTGTAAGTTTTACGGTTTAAATGTGAAGAAACATAATAAGAATAGAAATAAAAACTAGAACAGAAATTCTACCCACCTCTACGACTTTTTAATTTTTTTTTTTCATTTAACTACCTAATATTTCACAATCTAGATCATTCATTCACTCATTATTACAATATTTCCTTCATGTCAGCTTTTTTTCGACCTAGCTCAGTGATTTTCAACCGGTGAGATTTTTCCCCTAGTGGGGAATTTAGTCATTGAAAGGGGGTAATTCTACAAGGGACTATTGCACATTCCATTCGCTCTGAATTTGACTTCCAAATCTGAAATGTAATGTTCAATTGGACAACTTTACCATGTTTGAAAGTCCTTCGTTAGGGAATGATGATGGAACAGACGACGAAACAGTACAGAAGATCATTAGAAAGGAAATTGTACAGATTTTTTACAACATGTTAAGCGTGAAACATATTTTACTTATATCAATGATCAATATTTGGACATGGTTTGAAATCCCTTCCGATTGGCAGTGACGAAAGTTTCTGTTCAATTTCAGAACAAACTCATCGATCTACAAATGATCGATTTTTTTTCTGATATGAGAATTAAGCGTTACGAGTGTTGTTGTCTTTTGAGTAGAATTTATGTGAATCTGGATTTCTTACAATGCTGCTGATGGAAACAAAACACCGATGGCATGAGATGTTATTATTTTACTGATATGCTACATACTTTCTTTGAAAATACTGATAGAGGGGAAGCACTGGGATTAATTTTCGTAAAGGGGGGAATGGAGCAAAAAAGGTTAAAAACCACTGACCTTGCTTCTTAATGCGTATTTATTCCAAATACTTTACTCGACATTCCTCGAACAATTTAGTTCCCAAATACACAACTGCGTTGTAAAAAGTGGTGATTGGATTCTGAGGACCGTGGAAACCCATGACCATTCTTATACATTCTTATACATCATATACGTACACCATATTCAACCTAAAGACATACAGTTTCCAACAAAATCCAATGTTAGGACTCTTGGAAGAAGAATAATAAAAGCATTATTCTTTTTTCAAGAGATTTCGTAGATTTCGTTGGAAACTGTATGTCTTTAGGGTATATATGGTGTACCTAATCTTTTCTAAAGACTTTCCGAGTTGACGAGACATCTGTTTTGTACATTTGATTTCGACGAAAATGAGGCCATAATTTCAGTGATGTAGTTGAGAGCGTCGGTTACCAAGCCTTTCATCAATAGTGTAGAACACATAACTTTTCATAATATCCTAATCCACACAGTCCTCCACACGATACGGAAACTTGATTTAAGGGTTGAATCACAATTGAGGGACTCAGAAAGAAAGGGATGTGAGCATTGTTGGCACACGTACAGATTTATCTGGAAACGTGCAGATTTTTTTCATTATTTTTGGTACTGATTCTGTACGGTATAGATTTCCGCCAAAAAGTACAGATTGGAACAGATTTTATCCGCGAGTGAAATTTCTTACATTTGAACAAAGCTACATTAAGGTATATGATTATTTTTACACCGGAGTATCGCTTGGAGTAGCTTCAAACTTTCAATAAATGATAGTATGCAATCTAGATTCAGAAAAACTAGGTATAAGCATCATCAAACACATGAATGACGAGTTAAATGTAATTGTGATATTTATAGTAAATAAATGAATATTTTTTATGCCAATAAAATGGATTTCACTCTACAACGAATATTTTCGATGGTACAGATTTTTGGAAGAAAAAGTACAGATCAGTAAATTTTTAACCCCACTGGCACATATTTAAAATGAGACAACACTGGGTGTATGTGACTTGATCGATTTTCTCATAACCAACATTTTTTCCGTGAACCTCTCAGCTGCAAAAACCACAAACAGTCCAAAAGAGAAGGTCGATAAAGAGAAATTTGAACATGTCACTTACACCTTACTATTGAGCCCATCAATGCTGAATAGAGAAAGTCCTTCGTTATGATAAGAGACTAACATTTTAGTGTATTGACCGTTTGAACTCGACCACCCGCTATTTCCCGGTGGCTGCCATTTTGGATTTCAAATAGTTTCATGGTGTCTTGTATTACCATTTCGCCTTTTCGTTCGATATCCAGGAATTGGGAGTTAAGAAAAAATTGTGATCCGCTATTTTGTGGCGGTGTACAATTGTGCTGAACACACATGATCATATTGTCATCAGAACTGAAGGCGGGTTATCGTTCGGTTAACAGGAAGTGGGTGGAATTTTCATTACTGTATTTGGTCCACGCAATAGACACACATAAAATGCATAACACATAAAAAACAATTAAAATCGAAAAATGAGAAATATTATCGTGAAAATCTTGTGAAATTCATAAATAACGGACAAATAATCGGTTCAAAAAAATTGAAGAGAGCAAGAGTAAGAAAGAGATAACGTACATTTTTGGCATGTAAAAGAACAGTTTAAATTCGCCATATTAACCCCCGTATTTGTAGTGAAAGTAGCACATTTGCTCGATGAAGAGGATGAAGAAACTTCTGCGGTTTAATGACAGGCTGTCAGTTGCAGTCGGAGCTTCCGAGCAGTGAATAAAACCGGGTCGCTATGTAACGAACATGGCCATATGTCATTGGAGGCGTTGTGTGGCGTGTCACCTGCAGACAATCTGGGCTATAAACTCTCCCCATTCACACGTCCTCAGTTCACTCTTCTCGTCCCGTGAGCCGTTGGCAGAGCCCACACAAACACACCTACCCATCGAGATGGGAAACAGCAATCAATCTTCTGCCCGGAGTCCGTGGTTTACGGCTTTAACTTTTTCGCCGCCATTTGCCGCACACATGCACTGGATCGATTTGGGGAGGGTGGGAAAACTTTCTTCGAGCGCCAAATTTCCTGACCTACTTGGATGGGAAGCTGTTGGCTTTCGGTTTTTAGGAAGGTGCGATTCCATGCTGTTGGGTCCAGACCGAAAACTATCGAAGCAACCGAGTGTAACTATCGAAGAATAGGGTGGATTTGCCATCGCTTTTATTGTCGCTCCGGATAATACTTTTAAATTAAAAAAGTTTCCCGTCTTTTTCTTACGTAGTTGGGATTATTTCACCGGTTTGGACGGCATTGGTGATGGGGGGCAACTGCTGAATAAAACAATCATAAGAAACCAATTGTTTCCGGTTTGGTTTCGTTTTCATTCTCTCGCTTTCTTTTGTTTTCGGAGACAATGGAAACCCCCGGCGGGGGGTTATTGTTGTGAAATTTGAGATTATGGTTTATGATCAAAATTTAAATTTGTTCAAACTCCACAGCATTCTATCGTTTCCGCATGGTCGAACACAGACAGTTTCCCACCGATATTCGGTACAAACTGATCGAATCGATGTGCGGGGGTGGTAGAATCTGTCTTAGCCACTTAAAGTATTTCACTTGAAGTTTTATAACACTTAGGACACGACCGCAATTTCAATGTAGGACTACATAATTATATTATTTAATCCGCTTGTTCATTACTTCGGATATTATTTTAGAATGCATCGAAATTTTCGAAATAACTTTTTAGAATAATATTTTAGAAGTATGGAAATGATGCCATAATATCACAAAGTGACGCAAGCGCCAGAGGGGAGAGTTTTCGGTACGAGGCTTTTCTTTAAATTGCACATATAATCAGCATACGCGTGCATTACTATAATCTGATATACAAAATGTGTACACTTGATGGAAAATCATTGCCATCGGCTTGATTGTTAAGAAAATGCAGTTTTATTTAAGCTATGTTACCAACGCCAGTTTTTTGCGGAAACAGCGATGAAAATTCGATTGGCCTTCATATATCATAGTAAGGTAAATGATTTTGGTTTGTCCAGTCGAAAATATGATCATGGTTTGCCCACTTTTTTGAATGCTCTAATTCAGCGCTCCTGTGTCAAATAAGGCCTTCGAATGTTTAGAAACATATAAATGAAATTGCCTTTTACATGATTTATAGTAGTTTGATAGTATATTTTTACGAAATCACATGTTTTAAAGGATTATAAAATACACCTTCTATTTGTGTCATTGCGCCCCTCATTCGAGCTAACTTTTAATCGATCACCAGATGATTATTTGGCACGTATTCAGACCTTTACTGGATTACAACACTTATAAATATTGTAAACATCATGCTTGCTCACCATTTGTATCGGATTTACATAGCGAAACCATTAAGTTACCGCATTTTGCTGAACTCAATTCTGATCATGAGTTGTCCAATTCAATAATGTTGTTTTGTCCACATGATTTCTATGGCAACCGCTTGGCGCGCTGCAGTTTGTTTATTGTGTCCTTCGCGGATAGCAGAAATAAAGTTTCTCTGTGTTGAGACTGTTGAGGGTAACACTTTTAAAATGCCCAAGAGAAGGTAACATTCTGAAGAAAGCCTAAATTATAAATGGATCAATGTGATGACAGTAAACCCAAGCAATGATAAATGCAACTTCTATATGTGAATTCGAATGTTTTCATCCAAAAATGGTGAATTCTAAAACCGGACAAACCATGATCATTTTTTTGGGCAAACCATAATCAGAGGTGGTCAAACCATGATCATAATTCTTCTTTAAGGAAAATCGTAAAAAAACATAAAAATTTTAATAATTTCAACACCTTATGGTAGTATTAGCAACTAGAGACTTGGGGCTTTTCAACAAACCCAAACTCGTATCGATTATGTGTGATTTTCATGAAGAAAAATCGATTTGCATTTACTAGTTGCGTAAAAACACCCCAAATTGGACAAACCAAGATCATTTACCCTATGCGAGAATCTGTTTGCAAATATTTTCCGCAACATGCCACCGTTGAGCGAAGCATGAGGTAGCATCAGGGAGAGAAGTTCTAAACATTTTCCGACTTTGTAGCATGCATCGAGCAGGCTAACATAGTTAGAACCCGATTGTAACAATTATGGATAGCACCGATTTTTTCCAATCTAAAATGCAATTGAAAACATCCGTGTTGAATTAGATAATGCCGTCCGAAATTATCCGATATAAATCAAATACAGTTTACGCGAGGATGTTTCGAGTTTTTTTATAAGATGCGTTTCGATGGAGACTTTAGAAGCTTGCAGCTGTTCTCCAAATCCGACATATAGGGGAACCGTAGGTAATACGGACAGTGGGGGTAATATGGACAGGTGGTTGATTTGTATAGTTACATTTTGAATTTCAGATTTCTGTTAACACGCTGACTGCCACGTCAGTCACCGGTGACTGACACCGAGTTTTCACTCAGGCTGCGTCAGCAACCGGTGACTGACAGTATAGCATATGATAATAAAGGTAACTAATGTAAGCATATAAGCTTATGAGCATTCCTGTAACTACTTCGTCTGCTTCTTCCCGATTACCGTTCATCCGGGTCTTAAGCGTCTCGTTTAGCTCCTTTGTTCCACGCGTTATACGCGTCCTCGCACTCTCGAACGTTCACACTTCTCTACCATCACATTTACTCTTTCTCGTCATCAGGTCAATTCAACTCAAAATCAAAGTTGATTATATTCCAGGTACGCTTTATTCGGGATAGAACCCTACACCCCTACCCTTCATTAGATCAACAAAAGATCATTAAAACCCCAGGCTCAATCTCAATACTTAAAAAGTCCTTCAGACGACTTGGCTCAACTCTATTTCTCTTTGATCCTGCTATTACGTTATTCTCTTCACTACAATCTGTAACTGACTCTTCCACGTTCACCGGTTCCTTATTTACGCCTGATTTCGGCACTGGTATTTGTTCATCCTCATTTGATTTTTCACCCAGTTCCTCAGAATCACCTGTATCCCTCAGTAAAACTTTCAAATGCGCAGCACTTCTGTTTCTACGCCTTTCCAGTTAAACTTGAGCGAATGGTTACATCCATTCCTTTCTTCTTAACAACGATGAACTCTTCTGGAGAAAACTCTGAACTAAGCTTGTTCTCCTTTCTCATCCGCTTAACCAAACTGTATCTCCGACCTCTATGCTGCTGGGTCTTGCTCTCGCCGGATATCAGCATAGTTCTTCCCCTTTTCTTTTTTCCATCATATCGCGATCTCTCACTGCCTCATCGGAACCAGTAACAGAAGGCACAGTAGGCAGTTTTGTACGAGTACGGCGACCAAACAGTAATTCTGATGGTTCTCTGCCGGTAGTTGAGTGTTTATGGTTATATGCATGGTACTAGCCGTATTTCATGAACTCACGCTCTAGGAGCATCAATTCATCGCAGGCCTCCCACTCAAGTTTCTTCCAAGACCCTCACACACTCACACTAGACTCTCAAATATTCAACGGTCCCTCAAGCCAGGGTCATAATTTTAGGCTCAACCACACTAAAATATCGAATTTAACCCAGGCCTACTAGCCACGATCATCATTCTAGGCCCTAATAAACTAGAATGTCATGTTTATACCGGGCCCCCTAGCCACGGTCATCATTCTAGGCCCTCACACACTAGAATCTCAAATATCTTCTCTTTCCAACAATATCACATTTAGTCTAATTTTTCAGCTCTACTTAAGACATTATAATTTAAAGCTCTCTACAAAACATTGATTCGATTACATTATAACTCCGAATATCCGTGAACTTGTCACTCAATTCCGAGCTTGTATTGTATAGCTTGTCACTCCATATCAGACTTCTACTTTACATAAATGAGTTGTCACTAGTCGCCGGTTGGTGGCGTAAATGTCGCGTAATGAAAATTATTATGTATTAGTGACGTACGAATGTTTATCTTTGCCATTCTGTTTCATTTCACATAATCTAAAAACCGGATTCCTCTTTCTTCAATTGAGCTCGGCCTACATTTTATTCATATGGCAAATGATTGTTTTGTATACGTCATTTAAAAAAATAAGAAATACCTTTAATCCTCGTCGCCAGGTGTAACTACTTCGTCTGCTTCTTCCCGATTACCGTTCATCCGGGTCTTAAGCGTCTCGTTTAGCTCCTTTGTTCCACTCGTTATATACACTTATTTTCCCCACTCGTTATACGCGTCCGCGCACTCTCGAACGTTCGCACTTCTCTACACTTAGAAAAATCCTCGGTCGAAAACTACCAAATACATTTGGTAATGCAAAATTAGTAGAATGTACAAATTTTTTGTACATATTGTCAACAAACCCGCATCCCTTCCAGAGATTAGTATATTTTACTCGATAACATTAGTAAGCTTGGATATTGTCATATCTGAAAACTGGTGAGAAAAGCGCGTATTAACCATTATCATTGTTCCCATAAGGCAATACGGAGGTATAATAAGGATATAATTCTGATACGTGCATTTTCGGCGAGAAAATGTAGCCGACATTGGGCTTCCGAATCATGGTTCTATTTGACATATGTGTTTATTAGTACGGTCGAAAATGACTATAGATTGGTTGTATTTACCAAAAAATTCGTTATATTTACTAATTATTCCTCTCAGTGTACCATCATATTTCCTCTTTCTCGTCATCAGGTCAATTCACTTCAAAATCAAAGTTAATTATATTCCAGGTACGCTTTATTCGGGACAGAACCCTACAATTCCCTTTCGAACAAAAAAATTGTTTTGTTCGAAAGGGAATTGTAGGGTTCTATCCCGAATAAAGCGAAAAAATTTCGAACAAATAAGAATTTTGAGTGGTTTAATATAAAAATTCAGTTCGTTGATGGTTATATTAGGCTGTCAAAAAAGTCCTGCGGTATTTCCACGAGGTGTCGTTGTAAGCGCGTAGTTCTAGTTGTATTCATTGTATCGAGTCATACTATAGCTTGTTGGAAAGGTATTTTTGCGCGCTATAATATAGTCCTTGACAGTGTTTTGTTTGGTTAAGTCGTTCGTGAGTTAGAGTGTCGCAAATATGGAGCAAAATAAAGAGAAAATCCGACATATTTTACAGTACTACTATGACAAAGTCAAAAATGCATCTTAAGCTGCCAATAAAATTTGTGCAGTTTAAGAACCAGATACAGTTTCCATTTCCACCGCACAACGATGGTTTCAACGTTTTCGTTCTGGTGTAGAGGTCGTCGAAGATGCGCCATGCTCCGGAAGGCCTGTCGTCGAAAATTGCGACAAAATCGCTGAATTAGCCGAGAAAGACCGGCATAGCAGCCGTAGCATCGGCCAAGAGCTGGGGATAAGTCATCAAACCGTTATTGACCATTTGAAGAAGCTTGGATTCACAAAGAAGCTCGATGTATGGGTGCCACACACGTTGACGCAAAAAAACATCTTTGACCGTATCGACGCATGTGAATCGCTGCTGAATCGCAACAAAATCGACCCGTTTCTGAAGCGGATGGTGACTGGCGATGAAAAGTGGGTCACTTACGACAACGTGAAGCGCAAACGGTCGTGGTCGACGCCCGCTGAAGCGGCTCAGACGGTGGCCAAGCCATCATTAACGGCCAGGAAGGTTCTGCTGTGTGTTTGGTGGGATTGTCAAGGAATAATCTATTATGAGCTGCTTCCCTATGGCCAAATGGTCAATTCGGACCTGTACTGCCAACAACTGGACCGCTTGAAGGTAGCACTCATGAAGAAGAGGCCATCTTTGATAAACAGAGACCGCATTGTCTTCCATCAGGACAACGCCAGACCACACACTTCTTTGGTGACGCGCCAGAAGCTCCGGGAGCTCGGATGGGAGGTTCTTTTGCATCCGCCGTATAGTCCGGACCTTGCACCAAGTAACTACCACCTGTTTTTACCCATGGCGAACGAGCTAGGTAGTCAGAAGTTAGCCACAAAAGAGGCCTGTGAACATTGGCTATCCGAGTTTTTTGCCAATAAGGAAGTGAGCTTCTATAACAGGGGTATTATGAAGTTGGCATCTCGTTGGGAACAAGTCATCGAACAAAACGGCGCATATTTGACTTAAAACAGATGATTGTAACTAATTTTATGAACAAATGAAAATTAAAAAAAAAATACCGCAGACTTTTTTGACAGCCTAATATTTCGGTTTGTGAGTTAACAGAGAAGCGATATTAGGTATGTCTGTTTCATCTATTCCTAAGGAATACCCTGCATCTAAAAATGGAAATCAAATAGCCAAGTGTGGACTGTTTAGAAGCTGACTGGAATCAAAAGCAAAATAGTTGAGGGTCTGTCCGTTTATTCTGCTGAAAACCACGATATCCCTTCTAGGTGAATTAATTCGATTTTTTCATCATTCACGCATCAATTAACGAACACTTGTGATGAGTTCAGACCTTGGTTGAATAAAATTATTCCTCTCGCGATCGATAAACCTCTACGCTTCATATATTACAAACCTGTTCATGTTCCCCACACTATATGTCCATATTACCCGCATCGAAGAAAATGTTGTACTCTTAGGTCTGTTTTAATTTCAGTAAAAAACATTGAAAAACACTTTTTCGTAAAATATTGGGCCAATTGGGTAGAAAAACAGAATATTGAATCAGTTTCTTGCAATCAAAGTTTTGGGGAACATGAGTTTCCAAAGATATAATTGAAGTTCTTCTTAATATGTCCGTTTTACCCTCACCTCCCCTATCCTCCAATCAACACTCAGCTCAATTCATCCGAAAGAGAAATTGAGCAGGTGAGGTAAGTAGACATCGTCAAGAAGCTTTGTCCCTTGATTCCTGAAGACAGTTTAATCACAATCGTTACGTGCAATATGTTAGAACAGCAATACACTTCAATCTAGGCTATTTTTTTAAAGATGAGTTTGATTTTATGAATTAAAATATTTGACCAGACTTTTTAACAGAGCTTCTAAGTACATGATTTGTAGTTACAAAACAAAATTTCTGTTATAAATGCATGGAGGGTCGACTGTTTTTAATTAGAATATTTTTGACGTAGGACTACGTCTTTCATTTCTATACCGAGGTGTAAAATCAAAGTTTCGAAAACGAAAGCGTTACGCCGGAGACCGAGATTTTGAGCGTTAATAGCTCCTAAACAACTTAACGAAATGGTATGATAAACACTTTATTCGAAAGATAAAATGTCTACGCGTTCTATAATTGTTACTTTTTGATCCAAAAACTTGTTTCAATAGTCTTAAAATTGCTTTCAAAACAGGCTATTGAAATCACCAATCGGTATATAAGCGAGCGCTGCTCGGGAATCCACTCAGTTCTAATTGAACAGCGATTGGAGCATGTTGTCGCTGTTGTGGTGAAGCTCTTCGTTTATCATGAAAGCGCGGATGAACGGTGTCACCAAGAACCTGTTTGTGCACCTTAGGCCAGAAGGGAATTCATCAGGAGGAGAGTGATGCCACAAACGATTCCCCGGGAAGACATCGCTACACACACATACATGCGCGGAATTGTTTCTGTTTGGATGCCATTCAGCATCGAGAAAGTTCCGGAAAGATCTAATCATTTCTGGAAAATAAACTGCCAGTTCCTCTGGGAATTTAAAAATACGATCATGTGAAAGAGTTTATTTTAATGTTTTCTAAACATATAACACAGCGATCAAATACATTTGATTTTGTAATTTTTCAACCACGTATAATTAGCAGGAAAGCTTCTGAAGATTATTCTTCCCCATCAGTAGGATATTTCCGTATCCAATATTGTATGCGAAAGCAATCAATTATTGCTCAGTCGCCGAAAGTTTCGAGTTCAGAGAGTTTATTCCCCTCTAGTATGCCTTCCAAATTGCCATCGTAAACCACACCTTCTCTCGATTCAATCACACACAAAAAACATACTTAAGCGATATTCTGGTGGTGAGACACATTCATTTTTCGTGAGGACATCGACAAGACAACATCGTTGCCTAACGTGCTGGAGGAGGTGGACGGCGAAGGATCGACACATACACGCGCAGAATTCTTTCCGTTTGGATGCCATTCAGCATCGAGAAAGTTCCGGAAAGATTTAATCATTGCTGGAAAATAATCTGCCAGTTCCTCTGGGAATTTAAAAATACATTCATGTGAAAGAGTTTATTTGAATGTTTTCTATCCATGTAACACTGTGACCAAATATGTTTCAATCAAGTGCTATTAACAGATGGTTATCGAATTAGCATTAACCACTGGTGGGCTTCCAGTATCGAGGAAAATGTGAAATATCTAATCGTTGTTGGAAAATAATCTGCCAGTTCCCCTTGGAATTAAAAATTACATTCAAGCGAAAGAGTTTATTTTAATGATTTCTATCCATAAAATATCCATATAATACATTTGGGTTTGTGATTTGTCAATCAAGTACAGTTAGCAGGAAAGCTTCTGAAGATTATTCGAAGTCCCCCAAATATTTATTTATCCATTCATTCAGAATGGATTTAGATTCAACTTCAAACAAATGATCTCTAAATCAACGATAGTCCTACGTCACCCTTGCGGTTATACCAAAGATATAACCCACTTCCTGTTTTTCAACTGAGGATAGTCGGCGGACTATGAAGAAATAAGCCTTCGTATTCAATTGGAAATGAGTTTTGGCATCTTCCAGCAGTTTCTATATCAACATGACTCAGCAGTCTTTCGGGAGTTTAGTTGCTATCTCATTCTATGACTCGACTATCTCATTTCTTTCTTCCCCGTCAAATAAAGGTGATTTCCCCCAAAATGAATTCGTTTCTCTCTCATGTATCACGTATACATGTATCGATGTTTGAGTTCAACGTGGTTTGACACATATGAGGTCTGTGTAAAAAGTATCACGACTTTCGAATTTGCGCGGGTTACGTATATTTGATTCTAGATTTTTTTTTTGTGGGATTATGTTGGTACTCATGTCTCTCACTTATGCTGACAAGTACGGCTATTTTGAATGTTCAGTTAATTTTTGACAACTGCTTTTCTTACACGTGTTTTGATTTATCTTCGAGTTTTGCCTATTGCCTATCTCTAGAAAAATCCCTTCGTAGTGCTAAAGCAAAATCGGCTATGGTTATGAAAATGCTTAATGGAATGTGATAGAGTGGACCATTCTATCTACAAGAGCTGTTCTAAAAGTATCACGATTTTCGTATACCCACGGATTACTTATATTCGAATTCAGCTGTTGACGTGCTCGGGCTTCCGGCACGCTTTGCGTCGTTTACATCTTTTCGACCCTTCGAGAACATTTTTTAGAACTCCGATAAGCGTTGTTTCGCTTCAAGGTAGGCTTACCAGATGCCTCAATCAACATTCGGATTGTGTTCGCGCACCTGATTTTGTTTTTCACACAAAACTTGATAAAGATTCTTTGATCCATTTTTGCAATAGGCAAAAATCGAAGATGAACCAAAACACGTGCAAGAAAAACAGTTGTCAAAAATTAACTGAACATTCAAAATAGCCGTACTTGTCAGCATAAGTGAGAGACATGAGTACCAACATAATGCCACAAAAACATCTAGAATGAAACCCGTAACCGTAACGTAACCGTAACCCGCGTAAATTCGAAAGTCGCGATACTTTTTGAACAGACCTCGTAGTATTGAGATTTACGCTACTATTTTGACGTAGGATTACGTCTTTCGGGAACATATTGGGGTACAAATTGAAAATCGAAAATCGAGTACATCGTGAAAATTGTCCAATTTCAAACGCTTATTGCTCAGTCATTTTATGATGGATTGATGAAATTTTTGCGTCAATCGATTTCGGCACTCCATAACCTGTTGACGTAGGACTACGTCTAACCGGAAGATATAGGGGGTGAAATGGAAATCTAGGCACTGAACAAGTATGAAAAAATGCAAGATTTGGAACGCTTATAACTCGAGCATTTCTCAATAGATCGCAAAGGTTTTTGCATCAATTGATAGGAAATATATCTACGCATCTATCATAACGAATAACATTTCATTTTTCTTGAGATAAATAATTGAATAATTGTGAAATATCAAGCATTCTCAAAATTCACTATGTGCCCATTTTTGATTGGTCCATTTTGTGCTCCTCAAATCGTACCGACCAAAACGGGCAACCAGAGCAGCAGCGAAATAGAATGAAGCACGATTGGAAAGGAAAAAGAAAAAAATGAACGAAACATTGGTCGCAGTCTCACACATGCGTAATTCTCGAGCCAGCCAGTCAGCTTAAAAATCCCCGCTCCGCTGCCGTAACGATCATTCTCATTCAAACCGTACACCACATCGGTTCGCATCACAACACATCAACAAACCAACCCAAGCACCCATGTCTGGACATGGTAAAGGAGGAAAAGTGAAGGGAAAGGCAAAATCCCGCTCGAACCGTGTTGATCTGGAGTTCCCCGCAAGGGTAGCTAGGCCGAGCGCGTTAGTACCAGTCCACCTAGCCGGCGTTATATAGTTTCGGCCGCCGCAGTGATCGAGTTGGCTGGTAAAGCTGCTCGCGACGATAAGAAAAACCGCATTCAGAACAGAACACATCAAGACAACAACAGGCAGTTGCAGCGAGTGGCGAGTGGCAAACGCAATCGCAAAACGGCATCAGGTAGCAGAAGAAAAAAGTTTGTTCTTTATACAAACTGCTTTGATGGCAAATCCAGAACAAGGCGGCATCGAGGGCGTTCGAAATGGTTTTTTTTTTCAAAACCACGAGTACTAAGTTTTCTAAATTGGAATCATTCCATAAAACAAGGCGCTTTTCAGGGCCATTAAACCTTCCAAAAAAGAGTTTAGGAAATAAAGTTCAATGCGTTATCCAAAATAATAATAAAACACAAATTGATGTTTTCATAATTTGTTTGCCAGGATCTGATGAGTATGTGAATTTGGCAGTAGTTCTGAGCTTATTGATAGTTGGGGACTTTCAAGATTATTCAATTTTCACCAACTCTTAAATTGTTTCCAGATTGAAAGTATAGTAATTTACAATTAGTTCGACATTTAGCTAATTGGACGGACATGTAATGCGACTTATTTAGTTGGACATTTTTGTAAACATAGAGATCCAAATTATGACCGCACATTGAAAGTCGACACTGTACCACTGTCATCGCAAATGTTCAATTACAGGTTCAAATCGCCTCCAATGCGACACTGAGTGGCGCTTCGGTACGTTGCATTGAATGTAATTTACTGTAAAATATGTCACAAGCTGGATGGGAAGAAATTTTCCAACTGTGAAAGCTGAGGCGAGTGGCAAATGCAATCGCTAAACAGAAAGGTTTAGCCGAACAAGATGGGGATATCGAGTGACAACAAAACAATTAACTCTTTAGATTGAAGATAATTTTGTGATCCTGAAAAGGACCCTTTTTAGCCTGCATGTGAATCCAACGAGCGAACAAATCGTAATGAATGTATTTTTTTGCCATCGCTCCCTTTTAACGCTCATTCGTTCGTCTCGTTGGACTCGCCCCTCTGGCTGAGTCTGCCGATTTGTCTCTATCCTGTGAGTGTGTACCGCTAGAGTATAAAACACGCGGTCCCCAAAAAAATATCTTATTTTCTTTCAAACCGCAAACCCGTGTGGTTGTACGGCATCGGCATCGTGGACGTAACAAAGGAGGACAAGTTAAGGGAAAGGTAAAGTCTCACTCGAACCGTGCAGGTCTCCAGTTCTCTGTTGGTCGCATTCACTGATTGCTCCGCAAGGGTAACTAGGCCGAACGGATTGGTGCCGGAGCACCAGTATACCTAACAGCGATTATAGAGTTTCGGCCGTCGGAGTGCTCGAGTTGGCTTGCAAAGCTGCTCACGACAATCAGAAAACCCGCATCAAGAACAGAGCAGCTTCGGTTCGGCGCTCATCAAGGCAACAATTAGTTTCAGTGAGTGGCAAAGTGCTTCTCCGGCACGTCGCATTAAATGTAATTTACTGAACAATATGTCACAAGCTGGATAGGAAGAATTTTTCCAACTGTGAAAGCTGTGGAGAGTGGCAAACGTAATAGCTAAACAGGAAGGTTTAACCGAACAAGATGGGAATATCGAGTGATAACAAAAACACAACACCAAAGGTTCTTTTCAACCCTCAACATATTCATAAAGAGTAAACAGTAAACTAATCCATTTTTCAGGTAGATAGGTAGGTATTCACGTAGGAGAAGAAAATAAAACAATATATTTAAAATATATATTTAACAAAAGCTGTCCCCTTTGTATAGTCCTACGTCACTCCGGTTATGTCCCCGACATTACCCACCCGTCTTTTTTTTAAATTGAAGAAAATAATATATGTCATGGAACTAATTATCGAACAATTGAAAAATCTCAACCCCTATCCTAACTGAAATACCCACTTTTGATTGGTCGAAATTGAAGACACATGCGGCGGTTCCCTATCAGAGACAGCAAAACCACGCTGCCTGGGGGAAATCGGCACTGCAAATACATGAAAGTAGCGGGAGCTTTTGCTCCTACCGAAATGTGTTCCCTAACAGAGACATCAAAACCAAGCTGCCTGGGGGAAATCGGCACTGCAAATACATGAAAGTAGCGGGAGCTTTTGCTCCTACCGAAATGTGTTCCCTAACACAGACATCTTGGTGCTCGGGGGAAATCGACATTGCAAATATATGCAAGTCGGGACATTTTTATATTGCAATTAAGGTGAGTGATACGATTAATTCTTTTTAATTTAAATTTGGAACTTAAATGTTGGTTGCTTCGTGAAATTTCATATCGTGTATTGTGAAAAAGTGTAAGTGTAAAATTGTATATGGTAGCAGTTGTGTTAAAAATGACATGATATATGAAACGATTTATTTAAATTTTCTTAAATAAAAACCAAGGTTCCCACTCGAGAACGGGTCGTTCGGTTCAAGCTGTCTGTTTTGTTGTGTTCATTTGCACCCAAGGAAAGTTCATAAGGCGGGAAAAGTTGGAAAAGTGTAGAAATATTCGAAAAAGGGATTTTCCATATGCTTTACATGTAGTATTAGGTGTTGTTAGTCCAATTAAAATTAACATTGGATTGAATAAACACTCAGAAAGTAAAAATTATAAAAGAAAATTACCTTTTTTTATTTCAAATATGTTTTCTCTATATTAAAGTAACATGTTCTTACTAATGAGATAATTGATAATTGTGTTCGATATTGATAATTACCTTATATTACATTGATGAGTATTGACATAGGACTATGTCTTTGATTTCTATATAGGGGGGGTCACTCTACGAAAAATGTAACGATTTATTAAGAGTTTTCAAACGCATATTACTCAAAATGGTTATTGCGACATATGTTATGTTATATATCATTAGACAGGTAATTTACCCAGATTTTTTTTTGGCTTGAAACATGAACAATGAATATAGTATAAAAAGTTTAAAATTTGACGATTTAATTGGGTATGTTTCCTTTCGATTGCACTATCCACTCGCTTCCTCCCCGACACAACGAGCCATCTTTTTGCCTTAATTCGGGCGTTGGCTCATAATGTGAGTTGATGCGTAAAATGAATTATTCTCCATTTATCGATAATAGGCATTAATTTTATATATATTATATTATATTGTTGTCCAATCAATTTGTGCTCAATTCATATTTTTATCGTGAAGGTCTCACTACTAACGATTTGTGTAATTGTGGTCCAGGATGTCATAATATCGAGTATGTTGTTTGGTTATGTGAAATGCAATAAATGAATTTAAATGGTTGCTGATTTAGAAGATCGAAAGGGTATACCCACGTAAATCAGATTATGATAGCTTGAGTAGTCGCGATCTTACCTGGCTATAAAGTTATTACAAACAATGTTCCGGACAACGTGGTAACAAAGGAGATAATGCTATTTTTATCTATAATATATTTTTGTAGTCATAGATTGATTTGACTCAGGCTTATGTAGCTTATGTAGGTCTTAACTATTTAGACATGTGTTCAAAAATGATACATGATGACTCTTTGTCTTCTTCTGCAAGATTTAATAAACAGAAGAAAAGGGTAGTAATGGTTTTAATTGTATTTTTGAACAGAATACGATACCGAATTCTACCACGTTATGTCATCTAACCCGTTTAAAGGATACAAGTACATACAGGAAACGGGTTTTCCAAGGCATCCATTTGATGTATCAAAAGAGAAAAAATACAGATTTTGAACAATTAAAAACTCAATTTAAATGCAATTACTACACACAATCACAGTCCTATGTCAAGATCCCGTCCGCGCTCCTACGCTCAGACCCATCATTTTTTTTCTTTATTTCATCCATACATAACACAGGAGGCATCTCGTTTAGGGTTACAGAGGGCGGTTTTCATCATATCTCATACCACTTCGGCATCTTCCATCTGATACGCACCATCTAACGACTAATTACCATCCTTCTGTCATCATCACTCGGTTGTTAACACTAATGGAGTGAACAAACAATACCCAACAACTGAATGAAACGGCCTTCTCCGGGGCCACCAAATCATTATCAAATAGTTTAATTCTTCAAACATATCCAAAATCAATAGATAGCCTAACGGAATTCTACGTCAACTACGCGGTCGTGTCTCAGACACAACCCTTCTGTGACTTTTTAATATATTGTTATATAGTACATATATTATATATATTATGTTTCAACTAAAACGCATCATTATGATATAAAATTTTTTTCAGACGCAGTTTCTGTATAATATTTTCTGCAACAAAATGTGGTTTTCGTGTAAATAAACCACATATTCGATATAGAAAAGTTATTCTTTCATTCATAACTTCAATTTTGAAGTGTGTTCATTCCACCTGAAAATCCATTATAGAATTCCCCTCAGCCCTCAACTGACATTTAGTAGTTGACGGTTAGCTTAGGGTTTACAACCCTGCTGAATGAGCTAGTATAAACATTTCAAGTAAATTAGAAATTACAGTAGAAACCTCATAATTATATCTCAGAAGACATTTCATCCATTGATGCAAACCGTTAAACTGAGAGATGAATTGGAATCATATGTATTCATGGGTTGGTTGTTTCACCTCAGAGTTATAAGCAACCTTTCTTCTGCATCCACACATTCACTCAACTGCGCATTCTTTTTTTTAATTTCAGGAAATCAGTTGGACCGAGGTTGGAATCACCCGGTAGAAGCACAAAAATTTTGTATCCGGAATTTGCAATATCTTTGAGGTAACAAATAGTCTTCTGGTGATTTTTTTTCCAGATAGGGATGATCTTACAATTTCCTGCGAATGACATTTCTTCGTCTGAGAAAGTATCTTAACAATAATTTATCACTGGAATCATTGATGGAATCGTCTCCATCAGACCATAGATGTGACGTTAATGATGGATCAAAATAATTGTTCTCAATATGTGCATCCTGGAATTGATTACACGCCGTGTTTCTCAACAGTACAACGACAGTAAAATGTTCGCTGAAATTTCAAACAATAGAATAAGACAAAAAAATGATCGTTTTCTTTATAATAGTAATGAATTCAAAGTATAAAAACATGTAAAGTCCATGAAGCTCATTATAACTTGATAAATTCCATTAGTTCAATATTTCATGGTATGTTCATTTTCTGTTTGACGTGGGACTACATCCAGAAATATATGGGGGGTGAAATGGAGTAAGGTAAGGTAATGAATTATATATACTTCCTACTTTTTTCAGTTCATTCGTCTCTAGCCTTGAAAAAGGCCCTTGGAAAACTTCACTTTTCCAGCACTACACCTCCACCCTCATTGCCTTGAGATAGGCACTCGATCCGTCACCGTCCAGCTCGTCCAGCAACGATGTTGTCCAGTCGGTGTCCTCACGAAGAATGTGGGGGGGTAAAAAGAAAACCCAAACAAAGAACATGTACGAAAAATGAAATATTTCGAATGCTTATAACTTGAACATTTCTTAAATATTTCTATGCATCGATCAAAATTGTTAAAATCTTATTTTTCATAACATAAACAATTGAACAACTGTGAAATGTCAAGCGTTATCTAATCGCCCCAAATGCCAAGTTTTGATTGGCCCGATTTACGGTTTCCCCAACACAGATTTCAAAACCATGGAGCCTGAGGAAAGTCATCTTGGTGGCTCGGACCGCCTCGATTCGTTATCCTCGCTAAATGGCGACTTCGCCCCCTTTACATTGACCCCATAGGCTTTATACTCATGATGTTTTTCCCCGCACCACAATATTTCTAGCCTATTACACTTTCTCTGAGCGGTTGTTTTCAAGGGCGATTTATTTCGGTCACGATCCTACTCTATCACTCGAACGAAAGCACTTCCATTGAGATTCGAACACTCTTCTTCCGATCCCACAGAGCCACCGCCGCCTTCTCCAGTAGTTCGCTCCGACAGCGCAAACTGTGAATAAACCCCAAAATATGACACAACTTCTAATGAATGCCGAAGAAAAGCCGGCTTCGCAAACCGAAGTGGTGCCGAAAAAGTGAGCCAACTTTTCCCCGGCTGCTAATTGGTATCGACTTCGATAGCTCCGGGCTTTTTCGACTTCCCGCAAGATAGACAAAGGAATTGAAAAGTGCCTTCATTGAAATAAAGAGTGAGACGCGCTGGATGTTCCTTTCGTCGGAAATGAGGTTGCCAAAATAAAACGAAAGATGCAATCTCGTGTGTTGGTTGGGTTCAGGAAAACTATCTGAGTCAGTAGTATTTCTATTTTTTGCTCGTCCCGGCTCAATGTGTCCCCCCATCGAAACGCTGTTTTGTAGTTTATTTTTAACAATCTTTTGCTGTTTTTTTTTGTGTTTGTTGGTTTTGTTTTTGGCAGATCACACAAAGCCGGTCCGGTCGGCTGGATTGGGGACCAGTTTGAAGCTGTCCGAAAGAGATACTTTGATGACCCGAACGTTGAACGTGTGCCAAATAAATTGGATTTGGTTCGTCCTATCGCTTACTCCCAGTGTCGGTGTCGGCATCCTCAGACGACAATGTTTAAAATAGCCGTATAAATATGGATCACTTTCCGGTAGAAAAGCAGTGCATGTCAGAGTGGTGGAGGAAGATTGTTGAAGAAAAAAAAAACAAAATTGTGGCACATTTTGTCAGCGCTATGTGCGGCTTCTCGACCGACCGATAGTCAGCAGGAAATTTCCGGACTATGGTCCACTTCTTCCACAACTTGACTTGGAATGTTGCGCCATATGATGACATATCGTGTTTCGGAGTTTCAACAGCTTGTTGTGTTCGATGTTACTTCAAAAAGCTTTGATTTAATTTTGAAAACATTTTACTACGTGCACCAAAAACCTATTCGAGCGTACAGAATTGAATATTGTTATTATTCACCCTCCGAAATATCTCACAAGCTAATATTGTTTACAACAATGCCTTAAATGAATGACATCCCACACAGCATCCCTGCGCTAGGAGGAATTCATTCGCGGCGCAAGAACCAGGACTTATAATTTATGCAATCACAACCGTATCTGAAAGTTGTTCCGCCACACAGAGGACACGGGAAGGCACGCGAAGTGCGAATTCCTCCCCGGATTATGTCTGTTGGTTGGCTGGGGTTCCAGTGCCGCCCAATGGACTGACAATGGGACGTGCTTTCTCGCGTCACACGTTATACATGACGCAGATCCATCGGGAAAGCGAAAAACTGGAGCAAAAAATAGTCCCACTCTATTCATGTGATATGGTTGGAAACTTTTGTTTCCGTACACTAACGGCCACTAGTAGTGAACCCGTTGGAAAAATACCACACTTACCTGGAGAACTTCACATTCGACCGTTGCCCCTCACTTTTTCCAACAAGGTGTTTTTTTCTCTTGATTGCGCCACGGCGAAAATTCGATGTGATGGATCAGAAGCGGGTAAGCATCAGACCCCCCCTCCCACACACGATGTCTTTCCGTCGCAGCCTCGACGAGGGGATAGAACTAACTCTTTTCGCCTCGAAACAACGTCAATCCGATGGCGAGGAAAAAAGATAACTCGGACGGGTGGGAAAAAACGAGCCATATTGTTCAAATATTTACGTTCAAACTCTGTCGTTCCGGCGGCGCTCGTTTGCAATGTGACGATAAGGCAAGACGGATGTTCAACGGCGGAGAAGTGGCAGGGCTCGTACGAAAGCGGCGTGTTGCTCATTTTTGCTGGGAACTCATCCCGCAAAACTTAGTTAGTCTGGGCTTGTCATGTGCATAACCAGACGAAAGTGTCGTAGATTCTGCCGGGTGAGATTCGGATGAGGTTGGCACTTTGTGTTCATCCTATTTTGCCTTTCGAGAGACGGGCGGATGTGGGTCCGTGTTGTGGCGTGGTGAAGCTAGAACAGAGAGTGCGAATAAAAAATGTGCATTGAAGGATTCGCGGTTCATTTTATGATGTTTGACCAACTTCACGCTTTGCGTTTACGGCTTCAGTCACGCAGTTTCGTGACCTGGAGGGAACAAAAGAAATGTGATGATTTTACTTTTTTCATTGTGACATCTATTCAGAGATGTTGAAATTGAATGTAAGACTCAGCAGTATTGCCTCATACTTTTGTGGCGTCTGGTACAGACCCTCAACTTTAAGGAGACACTCTCGTCCATCAGATTGAAATCCGGTGTGTGGCCATTATTCAGATGAGATAAAATCTGCAAAATGGGATCGGTATTGCCAGTCGGCATCGACCCATGTTGAAGCATCCATTTTGCTTTGCCAAAAATTCTGATTTAGCCGACGGAGTACCACTGTTTCATAACATCCCGCGATACACTTTACGATCAATTTTAATACCTTGCTTCATGATTATTTGTCGATGACACGAATTCCGCCCCATGAACGAATCTGAAGTATCGATGACTACAAAAACGCATGAAACGTCTACGAATCCGTCGTATTGATTTATTGGAATGTGAACTTCTGGGGAGTTGATTGCATACTGCGAGTCATTGAACTTTTGGGAACTTGTCTCCGGAACTGGACTCCGACTCCGGCTCCTGCTAAAAAAAATGGGTAGGTTATATCTATGATATAATCGCAAGGTTGATGTGGGACTACCCTAGCTTAGCAATCATTTGTTTGTATTAAATTAATGATTTGATTGAATGAAACAATTTACGAATTCAATTAAATTCAATATATTTGCTTTGTGTAAAAAAAATTGTATAATGCCATGTAGGGTCAATTCATGCATTGTGATAGATTATGTTCTTCGTTACTTGTAAATTCAATTACAGTCTATTTACGTTTGGTATGATGCCTGGGACAACATATGTGAACGGATGAATTATTAAACGATTATTTTATTTTACACTAGTTGACCCGGCAAACTTCGTCCCGCCCAAAATTTGTTTTTTGTTATCAATACCTTCAGACATTCACGTTTTCTTACTGTGCACAAGTTCACGAGTCCAATCGCAGAACTTCTAATCTATCATTTAAAATTACCTTTTACTATAAAATTCCTAGTACTTCTACCAAAACCCGTCATTATAATATTATAATGAGGGGATTTTTTTCAACCACAATTCTCGTTCAAGATTTTTCAACCACTTGCAAATAAGATGTTTCTCCGTTACATGGAATAAATGTTTGATACAGAAAATATGATAGATTAGTTAGCCCTAAATCGGATAATTCCTTCCTCGAATTTTGCTCTTATCAACACATTCGGCGATCCATTTTCAATTATATAGATAGAAGAAGCTATAGTAGTGAGTTTTGTCACATTAAAATCAATTTCCACTTTCCAAAAAAGATCAATTTCGTTAGCGCAAACAACAAATAGACTAACAACGCTTGTCGCTAAGAAATTGTAAAACGTATGGGAATTTGATTTTCGAGAATTTTCTCATTTTCTTCAGAGTTTTCCGAAAATTTTCAATTTTCATGTTTGGTTGGAATATGTTTGATTGAATTATGTGTTTTAATTTTTTGGACCCTTCCCTCTTTTCCAGAGGACGGAGGGGTGTCGTACCATCATAGAAACATTTCTCGTATCCAAAAACCCCCACATCCCAAATTTGGTTCCCTTTGCGTGATTGATTCTCGAGTAATGCAACCTCCCCCCCTCCCCTCAGGAGGTGGTGTGTCAAGCCACCATAGAAACGTGTATTGCCCCCTACAACCTCCATATACCGAAATTGGTTCTATTTGCTTGATTATTTCTTGAGTTTTGCAGAAACTTACGCTTTATCTGTATGGTAGCCCCCCTTCCCCCTTAGAGAGAGAGGAGGAGTGTTGCATCACGATGGAAACCTCCACATGTCAAATTTGGCTCGATTTGCTTGATTAGTTCTCGAGTTATGCACAAATTTAGGTAATAGAAAATGTAGCTCTGTGATTATGAATTTCAATGGAAATGAAATAGGGTCTGGTTGTGGTAAATTAAAAGGTTTCACCTTACTCTACAGCAATTACCATAAATAAATAAATAAAAACAAAATTGTGTTTAATTTGTATGGCAGACTCCCCTTAGAGAGGGGGGAGGAGTGTCGAACCACCATAGAATCGTTCATCGATCCCTAAAACCTATATATATTCTTCTTCTTCTTCTATGGCACTAACGTTCCTAGAGGAACGCCGTCCCAACGTAGTATTACTTGCGTCATTTTTATTAGTACTTAGTTGAGATTGCTATGCCAAATTTGGCTTCATTTGCTTAATTGGTTTTTGAGTTATACATAAATTTGTGTTTCATTCGTATGGCAGCACTCGCGCCCCCGCCCTTAGAGAAGGGGAAGGAGTGTCTAATGATCATAGAAATATTTATTGCACCCCAAAACCTCCATATGCCAAATTTGGTTTTGTTTGCTTGATTAATTCTCTAACAATGCAGAAATTTGTGTTTCATTTGTATGGCAGATCCCCTTAGAGAGGGGGGAGGGGTCTCGCACTATCATAAGAACCTTCTCCGACCCCAAAAACCCCTACATACCAATTTTGATGTCGATCGGTTCAGTAGTTTTCAGAAAGACAGAAAGACAGAAAGACAGAAAGACAGAAAGACAGAAAGACAGAAAGACAGAAAGACAGAAAGACAGAAAGACAGAAAGACAGAAAGACAGAAAGACAGAAAGACAGAAAGACAGAAAGACAGAAAGACAGAAAGACAGACAGTCAACATTCCATTTTTATATACAGCCATTCCTTGTCAAACCGATATGGTGGTTCTCAGATTTTCGTAAAAAGTGGCAGTTTGGTTCTTTATCGCAAACTATTAGACCCTTTTTATATTTTTTTTTTGTTAGGGTGCCCCGTTTCATTTTAGGGTTTTTTGACATAGGACTATGTCTTTGATTTCTATATAGGGAGTAACTCTACGAAAAATGAAATGATTTATTAAGAGTTTTCAAACACATATTACTCAAAATGGTTATTGCGACAAATGTTGTGTTATATATCATTAGACAGGAAATTCATACATTTGTTTTTGCTTAAACCATGAACAGTGAAAATAGTAAAAAAAGTTAACAATTTGACGGTTTAAATGGGTATGTTTTCTTGCGATTGCACTAACCACTCGCTTTCCTCTCCGACGCAACGAGCAATATGTTTGTCTATATTCGGGTGCAAGCTCACAATGTGAGTTGATGCGTATAATGAGTTATTCTCCATTAACCGATAATAGACATTTATCAGTTATTGTATTGTATGTTGTCCATTCAATTCGCGCTCAATTCACATTGTTATCGTGTAGGTCTTGCTACTAACAATTTATGCAATTGTGGTCCAGAATGTCATAATAGCAAGCATGTTGTTTGGTTATGTAAAAATACAATTAATGAATTTAAATGGCTACTGATTTAGAAGATCGAAAGGGTATACTCACGTATGTCAGATTATGATAGCTTGAGTAGTCGCGATCTTATCGGGCTATAAAGTAATTACAAACAATGTTCCGGACAACGTGGTAACGATGGAGATAATGCTATTTTTATCTATAATATATTTTTGTAGTCATAGATTGATTATCTCAGGTTTATATTTATGTAGGTCTTAACTATTTAGACTTGTGTTTAAAAATGATACATGTTGACTCTTTGTCTTCTTCTGCATGATTGAATAAACAGAAGAAAAGTGTGGTAATGTCTTTAATGGTATTTTTGTGTACATTTTTGAACAGAATGTGATACCGGATTCTACCACGTTATGTTATCTAACCCGTTTAAAGGATACAAGTACATACAGGAAACGGTTTTTCCAGGGCATCTATTTGATGTACAGGGTTTTCCATTTCGGGCTTCCGAAAGTATACAGCCCTGCGCTGACAACCGTTTGACATAGCTGTCAACCAAAGTGTCATATCGTTAGTTGAATGTCTGCCATTTTACAATATGTATCGTTTAAGCATCGTTCAACGTGTTAATTTTCTTAAATTATACTATAAAAAAGACGGGTGGGTAATGTCGGGGACATAACCGGAGTGACGTAGGACTATACAAAGGGGACAGCTTTTGTTAAATATATATTTTAAATATATTGTTTTATTTTCTTCTCCTACGTGAATACCTACCTATCTACCTGAAAAATGGATTAGTTTACTGTTTACTCTTTATGAATATGTTGAGGGTTGAAAAGAACCTTTGGTGTTGTGTTTTTGTTATCACTCGATATTCCCATCTTGTTCGGTTAAACCTTCCTGTTTAGCTATTACGTTTGCCACTCTCCACAGCTTTCACAGTTGGAAAATTTCTTCCTATCCAGCTTGTGACATATTGTTCAGTAAATTACATTTAATGCGACGTGCCGGAGAAGCACTTTGCCACTCACTGAAACTAATTGTTGCCTTGATGAGCGCCGAACCGAAGCTGCTCTGTTCTTGATGCGGGTTTTCTGATTGTCGTGAGCAGCTTTGCAAGCCAACTCGAGCACTCCGACGGCCGAAACTCTATAATCGCTGTTAGGTATACTGGTGCTCCGGCACCAATCCGTTCGGCCTAGTTACCCTTGCGGAGCAATCAGTGAATGCGACCAACAGAGAACTGGAGACCTGCACGGTTCGAGTGAGACTTTGCCTTTCCCTTAACTTGTCCTCCTTTGTTACGTCCACGATGCCGATGCCGTACAACCACACGGGTTTGCGGTTTGAAAGAAAATAAGATATTTTTTTGGGGACCGTTTTATACTCTAGCGGTACACACTCACAGGATAGAGACAAATCGGCAGACTCAGCCAGAGGGGCGAGTCCAACGAGACGAACGAATGAGCGTTAAAAGGGAGCGATGGCAAAAAAATACATTCATTACGATTTGTTCGCTCGTTGGATTCACATGCAGGCTAAAAAGGGTCCTTTTCAGGATCACAAAATTATCTTAAATCTAAAGAGTTTATTGTTTTGTTGTCACTCGATATCCCCATCTTGTTCGGCTAAACCTTTCTGTTTAGCGATTGCATTTGCCACTCGCCTCAGCTTTCACAGTTGGAAAATTTCTTCCCATCCAGCTTGTGACATATTTTACAGTAAATTACATTCAATGCAACGTACCGAAGCGTCACTCAGTGTCGCATTGGAGGCGATTAGAACCTGTAATTGAACATTTGCGATGACAGTGGTACAGTGTCGACTTTCAATGTGCGGTCATAATTTGGATCTCTATGTTTACAAAAATGTCCAACTAAATAAGTCGCATTACATGTCCGTCCAATTAGCTAAATGTCGAACTAATTGTAAATTACTATACTTTCAATCTGGAAACAATTTAAGAGTTGGTGAAAATTGAATAATCTTGAAAGTCCCCAACTATCAATAAGCTCAGAACTACTGCCAAATTCACATACTCATCAGATCCTGGCAAACAAATTATGAAAACATCAATTTGTGTTTTATTATTATTTTGGATAATGTTTTAGAAAGCATTGAACTGTATTTCCTAAACTCTTTTTTGGAAGGTTTAATAGCCCTGAAAAGCGCCTTGTTTTATGGAATGGTTCCAATTTAGAAAACTTAGTACTCGTGGTTTTGAAAAAAAAACCATTTCGAACGCCCTCGATGCCGCCTTGTTCTGGATTTGCCACCAAAGCAGATTGTAAAAAGAACAAACTTTTTTCTTCTGCTACCTGCTGCCGTTTGGCGATTGCGTTTGCCACTCGCCACTCGCTGCAACTGCTTGTTGTTGTCTTGATGTGTTCTGTTCTGAATGCGGTTTTTCTTATCGTCGCGAGCAGCTTTACCAGCCAACTCGATCACTGCGTCGGCCGAAACTATATAACGCCGGCTAGGTGGACTGGTGCACTGGTACTAACGCGCTCGGCCTAGCTACCCTTGCGGGGAACTCCAGATCAACACGGTTCGAGCGGGATTTTGCCTTTCCCTTCACTTTTCCTCCTTGACCATGTCCAGACATGGCTGCTTGGGTTGGTTTGATGATGTGTTGTGATGCGAACCGATGTGGTGTACGGTTTGAATGAGAATGATCGTTACGGCAGCGGAGCGGGGATTTTTAAGCTGACTGGCTGGCTCGAGAATTACGCATGTGTGAGACTGCGACCAATGTTTCGTTCATTTTTTTCTTTTTCCTTTCCAATCGTGCTTCATTCTATTTCGCTGCTGCTCTGGTTGCCCGTTTTGGTCGGTACGATTTGAGGAGCACAAAATGGACCAATCAAAAATGGGCATATAGTGAATTTTGAGAATGCTTGATATTTCACAATTATTCAATTATTTATCTCAAGAAAAATTAAATGTTATTCGTTATGATAGATGCGTAGATATATTTCCTATCAATTGATGCAAAAACCTTTGCGATCTATTGAGAAATGCTCGAGTTATAAGCGTTCCAAATCTTGCATTTTTTCATACTTGTTCAGTGCCTAGATTTCCATTTCACCCCCTATATCTTCCGGTTAGACGTAGTCCTACGTCAAAAATGATGAAAAACCGGCAAATGTTTTTCGAGCATTACGGACGGATTTTGGTCGTCATGGACGGCCTACAGAGCACACAATCGCTAATGTAGTGCGTAAATTCGAACAAACTGGATCCGTAGCGGATATTGTGAAACCTATGCATCATCGTAATGTGCGTTCGGCCGAAAATATTGCTGCTGTTGCTGCCAGTGTGGAGGATGACCCGAATGTTTCAATTCCACGGCGTGCTCAGCAATTGGGCTTGTCAAACACATCATTGTGGCGAATTTTGCATTTGGACTTGCACCTACATCCATATAAAGTCCAACTGGTACAAAAATTAGAGCGTGGTGACCATGGAATGCGTCGGGCATACGTCGATTGGGTGAACGAACAACAGCAGCAAAATGCTGAATTTTCGCATCAAATTTTCTTCAGCGATGAGGCACATTTCGAGCTCGGTGGCTATGTGAATACCCAAAATTTCCGTATATGGGGCTCAGAAAATCCACACGTGATTGTAGAGAGGCCATTGCATCCGCCAAAAGTCACTGTTTGGTGCGAATTATGGTCTGGTGGAGTCATCGGGCCGTATTTCTTTGAAAATGAGGACGGCGAGACGGTAACTGTGAATGGTGAGCGCTATGGCCGCATGTTAACCGATTTTTTTTTGCCACAAATTGAAGATATGGATACGGATGACATGTGGTTTCAGCAGGACGGTGGAACGTGCCACACAGCACGACCGAACATGCCCATATTGCGAACGAAATTTGAGGGACGCATAATTTCGCGTTTTGGTGATGTCAATTGGCCGTCCAGATCATGCGATTTGAACCCGCTAGTCTTTTTTTTTGTGGGGTTATGCGAAAGACCGTGTCTATGCCAACTCTCCGCAAACTCTTGAACATTTGAAAGACAACATTCGTGAAGTTATGACTGAGATACCACCCCATATGTGCCGAAAAGTCATCGAAAATTACCTGTCACGAATCAAGGTGTGCGAGGAAGCCCTAGGTGGACATTTGAATGATGTTGTATTTCACACATAATGGCATAAACCAAACTTTAATTTGAAATAAAAGTTTCATCGAAATTCGAATTCTAAGTGTGTTTTATTTCAATTTACTTTCGGAATTTGAAGTTGGAAAACCCTGTATAAAATGAGAAAAAAAAACAGATTTTGAACAATAAAAAAGTCAATTTTAATGCAATTACTACACATAATCACAGTCCTTTGTCATGATCCCTTCCGTGCCCCTATGCTCAGACTTTTTTTTACTTTTTTTTAAATCTATTTTTTTTAAATCCAAAATATCGCCCCCATATATATATATATATATATATATATATATATATATATATATATATATATATATATATATATATATATATATATATATATATTTAATTTTCCCCTTTTCCCAAAAATGACATTTTTCAAAAATTCATACCTTATGAACTACTGAGTCGATGTAGACAGTCGACAGTCGACATATCAAATTAAAGGTAATTAGCTAGTCAGCAAGTTTGTAAGTTTGCGAAAATTTCAGGTTTTGGTCTTGTCATTATCGATTGCATTTGTATTTTATAGTTTTCATGGTCGGGACCAATGAGGTACATATAGAGGTGGAGCAGTAGGCGAAGTGTATCTGTATTGGCAAGCAAAATATCGTGTCGTAAATTCCCATGGAATAATTCAACTAGTTGTTTTTAACAGATGACAATTATATCGTGGCTTATTTCGATTATTCATGTGGTAAAAAGGTCCAGAGAGCAGTCGTATGCTTAGTTCTCGAAAGCAGTAACATTTTCGGTGAAATTTTGATTAATTGTCGATTATTATCTCACAACATACACACCGACACTTTTCATTTTTGAGTTATGATTTTTCAAAGTTACCCGATGGTCCAAAAATCATATTTCCTTTTTTTTTTCAAAAATTTATTACTTTTGAGCTACTGGCCCGATTCAGATGATCAACATTTCAAATTAAAGCCTACTAGCTAGCCTTTTTAAAAAAAAAACAACATAGCCAATTAATTGGATTATTGTCACATACATCCAGTCTAGTCGCATAGAAATATTGAACGAAAACTGAAAACATGTTGACATTGAAAAATCATAACTTAAAAACGGAATAAAACATCTATCTGGTATTCAGATATATTATGTAAAAAAATCTCAGTTTTCAGGAGAAAATATAAAAAGAATATGGCCCCGTTGGTCCCGAAACGATGTAAGCTATAAAAAACAAATATAATCAATAATCACGGAAACAAAATCCATTTCTATTCAGAGTGTAATACTTTTTTAAACAAGACTAGCTTATTGACTTCAATTTGATATGTCGATCATCTGAATCGGTCCAGTAGATCAAATGACATGATTTTTGGTGGTGGAAAAAAACGGGAAAAAAATATTTTTCAAACCATCGGTTAACTATGAAAAACCATAACTCAAAAACGAAAAAGCGCCCTGGTTTCGAGATATGTTATGTGAAAAATTCTCAGCTTCCCAGAAATAATATTAAAATATATACCGCCTTTGGTCCCGAGACTATGAAAACAATAAAAAACGAATACAATCAATAATAACGAGAGCAGAATTCAAATTTTCTGCATGTATAGTGTTTTTTTCAAAAAAGACCAGGTGATTAGCTTAAATTTGATTTGTCGATCATCTGAATCGGTCTAGTAGTTCAAAAGCTATGAATTTTTGAAAAAAGTCGAATGCTTATTGTTTAATCAATAGGCGTTATCGCAGCAAATGGCTATCAACATTTTGCCTAATCATAAAATTGTATGCGTAGAGATTCAGTGAGCATAAGATATGAAAGCATATCGTTCAATGCAATCTTGAATAACCGAACCAAAGCATTGTGTTCGTACCTGTTTTTGTAATCCGTGTTAGGAAAACACTTTTCGGAGTGTGAAAAAACATGCGGGGGCAGAAGTACCCCCGGCTTGCAAGAATAAACAGCTTCAACTTCTACTTTTTATACTATAGAGGTTTTAAACTTCAAAGTTCATTCGCCTCTAGTGTCTGCATGGTTTTCCCAGGTTCCTAAGTTTAAGTATTAAGACAACATATTCTAGTCTGCACAAAGACAAGCGAGTACAAAAGTACTCGCCGTTTGCATTTATTTGCAAAGCCGATTTCCCCAGACATCTTGGTTTTGAAGTCTGTGAAAGGTAACCATATTTCAGTCGGAACGAAAATGCCCCCCACCTGCATGTATTTGTAATGGCGGTTCCTCCAAACACCTTGGTTTTAGTTGCTAGTGCGAATCGACCAATCAGAACGCGTTATTTGCATTGAAATAGAGCTTCAATTTTTATATTGTTCGATAGTTAGTTTTATAAAATATATTATTTTATTCATTTTCACTGTAATGAATTGTAATGGGGCGCCCAAATCGATTGATGCAAAACGCTCGTAGACTTATAAAAAAAATGATTGAGCAATAATTGTGAGTAGAACATGAAGTTTGTATCTCCGATTTCGACCAATCAGAACGGGGTATTTCCGTTTGGATAACGGTTGAGATTTTTCAATTGTTCGATAGTTAGTTTCATGACATATTATTTTATTCGATGTAAATGATTATCATGGAGTGCAAATTGACGCAAGAATCTCATCAATCCATCTTGAAATGACTGAGCGATGAGCGTAGGTAATTGGACATTTTTCAGGATAAGATCTATTTTCGTTTTTCAATTTGATTGTTTAAAACGTTCCCGAAGAAACGTAATCCTACGTCAAAAACAATGAGGTTTGTCTAGATCTTTTCCGCTGCAACGAGATATCTAGCAACACCGGAAAAAAATACAGAAGGGTTATATCCGGGACACGATCGCGTGATTGACGTAGGGTAGCTCTAGGTTATTGTTTTCATACTGAATAATCTTGACTAGATCTACATTGACATTTCTTAACTGTTAGCATATTACGGATTTGCGCACTTGTCAAGTTGCAATAATCTACAGTTGAGTATATTTAACCGTCAACGAACAAAATAATTAATTTTCAACACGTTCAACATATAAACACTCTCCTGCCACTCTCGTGTCAAATCGTTCGCTTTGCGCCTATCTATCGCGCTCTATCGTATTTTGACTTATTGAACAGATCAAATTCAATAGCTGACAGTAAGGCGACCACTCACCCCGTGCTGAAATCCACTATAAGCGAGGAAACAACTTCTGTGACGAGGTTAATTAATTTCTGCCGCCGCTCGTTTTCCATTGCGTTCAGACAACAACTCATCACATCAACAGGTCAACCTACTGCCTACTGCGATGGAAGCTTGATTGCTGTATATATATTTCAATCCTGCTTGGATCGCATCAATTGACGGCAGGGATGCCAATCAGATGCCAATCAAATCCTCGAAATAAATATTCAAACAAACACTGTTTTGTTCATATTGAAAAGCGGGAAACCACCATTATTTCGAATGAGAATAAAATGAATAATCGCACATTTAAAGCACTAATTTAACACCCTTGCTGTGCACGAGGAAGCTCCATTATTGAGATACTGCTGAAATAGTGGTTTCTGCCACGGTCTTCTACACCATAACGGGATTGAATTTCTGGTCATATAGGCACATAAATTCCGCCCGATTGATGGCCCATTTCGCAGTCGTGCGTGGGTGGGTTTCGCAATTGCATCATCGATTCGCTTGATTTGGCTGCATCCAAAGCACACATTGTGCGGCGAACCCTGCTGGTGGAAAGAGGCGGCATCCGGTCGTATCTCGTATGTGAACATTACCATCCCCCCTTGCTGGTTGGGAAATTGTGATCATTCCAAGTGCCACCGGTTGGGTCGGCCATTCAGACCGGGGGATGTGCGAGGGAACACTCCCTCTCCGGTTAAGCTATGCTCCCCATTCAGCTCCGTTGGGCTGGGAATGAGGAATTTATTGGCATTTTGAGCGGCTTCGAGGGACGGCGAGGCGTTTGTAGTTGATGAGGTGATAATCTGCCATTGCTGGAATTAATGGATCGGAATTATTAATCGGAATGGATTATTTACTGGAGGTATTGTCTATCGAACGAATTAGCAAGCAATCGTTACTCAAACGATATGAATGTATATATGCCGAAATTCCCGCCATTGTTCACACCAATCAGTCAAAATATTGATCCCACAAAAAAGGGGGGGGTCAATGAATGCCTCAAACCCACGTTACCATCGCTCGGAACCATGATCGATGTCAAAATGTGTCCGCATAAAGTTTGTACCCCAAATTAGTGAGAGGAAAATTGATTGAATTCTGCGCAATGTGATATATCTATGTTTGTCGAGCATTATCTTTTTTGCTCCATCTCTTCGGAAAAGCAGTTTGAGTGCCGCTTGTGGTCGGATGAATTTCCGCTGAGCAAATATTGCCGAAGAGGCCATTAGGCGCCAAGGGGAGAGCGAACGAATTTTATTAACATGAATGATTTATATCGGGATTAGCCACCGTATGCTGGGATGCTTTACTTCGAGATTGACACAGCGGGAAACATTCAATCAATCAATTTGATGTGACTTGATTTTTTTTCTGGCTTTGGCCGACGACCGATCTATGGACAGATGGTGAGAAGCGTCAGTGGGGGCACGGAGGAAAATCTATTTCAATTCAGACGATGTTGGACATCGTTGGGGAGAGAATGTAAATGATGCTGGTTAGCACTGTCAGGTAGACTTTGATTTAACATACCTCCGGCTAGTACGATAGTTTAGAATAGGCCATCACAAAACATTTGGTGATGTAATGTAGTGATTGTGTGTTTAGGACGACATAGAAAGATGCAATGCTATTCTCTGAAAGTGCTGACGGTTTACGGATGTTTGTTTCAACGTAAGACGTTAAGTTAACGAAAATTAGAACACACGTCTTTTGCAATTTTTATTTTGCCTTTTAAGCGGCCTACTCACTTGTGCCGTTAATACAATCAACCCTTCAATAAGTACCTACTCGATGCAAAATCGATGCAAAAAATTTAAATGAATTTTTTTCGTCGATGCAACAAATTATCCTTGCAAATAATTCATTGGAGTTTTCAAAACTGCCTTTCGATTTGCGATACGATCATTATTTATTGAACAATTAATCATCAAAGACGAAGGTGAAATTTTTCGTTCAAACATATCCCTGTATTAAAAGGCCCTAGGTTCTTCTTCTTGAATGGCGTTAACGTTCCCTGTGGAACTTTTGCCGTCTCAACATATACATTAACTAGCGTCATTCATTAATGCTTAGTTGAGATTTCTTAAGCCAAATAACACGCCTTGAATGTATTCCGAGGGGCAAGCTCTAGAATACGCGTGACCACAGTGCAAGTCGGAGGAAATTTCTTTGACGAAAAATCCTCCGGCCAGAACGGGAATCGAACCCGAACACCGGCATGATAATGTGAGACGCTAACCACTCGGCCACGGGTGCACCCTAAAGGCCCTAGGTTATAGGAATCAAATGAAAGCTGGTTGTTAAGGGTAATTGGAATTTCTGGATAACTAATTCATAGTTGGCAAAAAATATGTTATTCCACAAAATCATTCGAAAAATATCTACACACACTCACATAAAAATTTGTTCGCAAAATATACCAAACCAGAAAGTCGATTCCTTATTTTCGTTTTATTTTAAAATCATATCCAAAGTAAATAATTCCGCAATCTTACGGAAACAATGCTGACGCGTCATAGACTTCACTCTGTATAACTTTTTATTTATACGACAGGAAGCATTCAAATGTGATTTTAGCATTTTCTAAACGGATAATGACTGGGGATGACAAATGGGTCACATACGACAATATTGTGCGAAAAAAAATACGTGGTCGAAGTCTGGTGAACTAGGAAGGATCTACTGATTACTTGGGAAGAAATCATTTATTATGAGTTACCTCCGTATGACCGAACACTTAATCAGATACAGACCTTAAAAACAGATCTCTACTGTCAACAACTGAGCCGTTTGGAACTAGCAATTGACCAGAAGAAGAAATGTTGACGTAGAACTAAAAAATTGTTATTGAGATAAATGTTATACTATATACCATTAGATGGGAAATTTTTTTTTATTACATCAGATTCATTTTACATGATTTAATTACATGAAGGCATTAGTCTCCATGGGCAAATCGTTCGCGAACGGTATGGAAGAACTGATTCGCTAGAAAGAGTGATAATCGGAGTAAGCTGAGACAATTCATTAATTGGGTAAACAAAATCTATTTTTTGGGCAAATGGAAAAACAAGTTTTTTTTGTTGCTTTCAATCCGTTGTTTTGCCTATTGTGTTTACGTGTTTTTGTGATAATCATTACCGGATTGCTTGTGAACAGGGTTGCCAACTATAATCTTTAAAAAATCAGGAAGAATGAAAATGAAAATCAGGATAAATCACGATTGCTAATATTGGGTTGCAAGAAAAGGTTATGTCGATTTTTGGGAAAACAAAAACATCATTTTCAATCAAAGCATTATAATTTAATTTCATATCCATGTTCTGTTTCACAATTTTTCACCATCTTTCACACAGCTTAAACATTCTATCCTCCCAGCACATGTTTGCTTCCTCGTCGAAAACTGCTGCGAGGGCCTCTTTTATTTATTATGTACATCAACGACATGCGACGAGTTTTACGATTTTGTGATATTAACTTTTTTGCAGATGATACTGTGTTATTCATTGCAGCTAATGATTTGAATCATGTCGTTTTTCATTTGAATGGAGATTTGCGTTCTTTAAGTAGATGGTATTGTATAAGCAATATAAGCAATTGAAGTTGAATATAAATAAAACTAAATTTATGGTGATCTCGCGAAATCGTTCTAATGAAAATGTCTCAATTGTAATTGATGATGATACCATTCATCGCGTTCGGGAGATTAAATATCTTGGCATGATTATTGATGACAAACTCAAGTACAATACTCACATTGACAATGTCATCAAGAAAATTGCCAAGAAGTATGGAATCTTATGCCGATTGAAAAACGATTTAACCATTTACAGCAAAATACAGCTATACAAATCAATCACCTCTCCTCATTTAGACTTTTGTTCTTCCGTATTATTTTTAGCAAATGATACACAAATATCGAGATTACAGCGTTTGCAGAATAAAATAATGCGGTTGATTCTAAAATGTAATAGATTCACTTCCTCATCTTTGATGCTGGACGCTCTAAAATGGTTATCCGTGAAGCAAAGAATTGTCTATTTAACTATGGCGTTCATTTTTAAAGTAGTTAACGGTTTGCTGCCTCGATATTTGTGTGATCGAGTTGAAAGAGGAAGTGATTTCCATAGATATAACACTAGAAACGCGAATGAATTAAGAACACCTAATTTCTTGTCATGTGCTTCACAAAATTCGTTGTACTTCAAAGGAATAAATGTTTTCAACTCGATGCCAAGACATATTAAATGCAACAACACTTACAGAATTTAAGAGGCACTGTATTTCACACGTGAAAGCTGTCTTTAATTAACAGTCGAACGATTTTTTTTTTCATTTTATGACGAAGTTTTATACGAACGGATAATTAATGTGGACAATTTTTTGTAGTTTGTTTTAATATTTTCAATTAACCTGACGAAGTTTTTTAACGGATTATATTATGTAGACTATTTATTTTTTTTAAATTATCTTTTTTTTTAAATTTGTATTGATCTCTATTATGTCTGTCATGATCTGGTGATGATGGACTATTTTTATTTTTATTTTGTTGTTTTTATAGATGTATTAGTTGAAAAAACAAATAAAAGTAGTCTACAAAGCGTCGCGCGCGTGGCACAGATAGAAAGGATATTAAATTGAAAGATTTTTAAGTGCCGGTCTAGGAAATTTTCGTAAAGGAAATTTTCTCGATTTCTCTGAATGAGGATATTCATTGTCAATCCAAAACAAGGCTGGCGGTTGGACTTGTGCTCTGGTGGACCACTTGGCTGCAAGGGCCTCGTCGGGACCGTATCGGCTCTGTGGTGGACATGACTGAGTATTGGCATGTCTTTTGACATTGCAATTTTTTTGAACTTATATCTGTGAATAAAATCAGTGCGTTTTTTTTGTGTTTGCTATACTGATTTCAATGTTGAGAAAAAATAAATAAATTATCTTTTAGATAATTCTTAGCTCAAACCTCTGTAAGGGAAGGAGGCAGGACCATCATCATCATCATCATCTTTTTACATGTGAAAAACAGGTTGCGTGGTAGTAGCTTATAATACGGAATCCATTGCAAATCCTACCAGAAACAGAGTATATCTTTCTTCGGGCGAAAACCGGATATGTAAAAGTATTAATGAAGTATAAATCCTCGCATAAACGGAAATGCTAGTGTTAAAATTGAGTGTTCGTCAGGATATCAGGGAGCGTGCTAAAAAGTCTGGGAACTCCTAAAAAAAATCGGGAAGGTTGGCATCTCTGCTTGTGAATATTGAAAAATGTCGCTACGGGATTTACTTTCTGATTGAACTATTATTAAACATGATTTGTGATGGAACTTAGGTTGAGTCTCAACAGAAAATATGGAAAAAATGCGTGAATCGAATTATTACATACAGCATTATCGGGTGTCTTGTTTAAAAAATTAAACCATTCAAATTAGAAAAAGTTCTATCTAATCTAATGGCGGGTTTACATTAGGGAGATCTATAGCTATAGATGGATTTATTCACGTGAAAATAGGTGTAAACGGGGTAAACGGGGAGAATAAATATGATACACTTATTCGAGGTATATATAACTTGAATAAATTCAGCATATGTAAACGCTTGTGAATTTCTCACTGGTGAGAAATCACTAAAGTTGGATGCAGTTCTACTTTAGGTGAATAAACTCACCGAAAATATGAATATATTCATTATAGAAGTTCACGCTAGTGTAAACGGTTGATGCGATTTCTATAAATCTCATCATATTTCTTCACATGAATATATCACTGGTCTAAACCCACCCTAATGATATCAATGCCAGGACATAAATTATTTTCAAGGTGCCTATGTGTGTTGGGTTCCATCTAACATTCAATGCTGTTCTTGATACCGGTATTGATACGCCTGAACGTAAGAGAGAAAGAGCGGTTCAAAAGAACTCGTTCAATTAGGAGAACGGTTCTTAATTTTTTGACGTAGGATTACGTCTCTCGGGAACATATTGGGGGCGTTATCGATTTCGTCACTCCATAACAATTTTTTTAATTGAATAAAATAATATATATCATGAATCTAACTATCAAATAGTTGAAAAATCTCAACCCCTATCCTAACGGAAATACCCAGTTCGGATTGGTCGAAATTGACGACGGCGGCTCATGTACTTACAATGATTGCTCAGTTATTTCCTGATGGATTTACGAGATTTTTGCATCAATCGATCTGAGCACTCCATAGGAATTCATCGCAATGAATAGGATAATATATTATATGACACTAACTATCAAACAATCGAAAAGTCTCCAAACCGAAATACTTCATTCTGATTGGTCGAAATTGAAGACACAAACTTTCTCTTGCACTCACAAGTTTTGCAAGTATGGTGAGTGATACGAATAATTCTAGCAAATAAGATTTAAATTCGGAACTTTAATGTTGTTTGCTTCGTGAAATTTCATATCAATGACCGATCATGCATTGTGAAATTTTTAGCACAAGTGTAATTGTGAAATTGTATATGGTAGCGGTTGTGTTAAAATGACTAGAAATATGAAAGCAATATATGAAATATGAAGGAATATTCGAAAAACAAATTCTTCTATGCTCTACATATCGTATTATGTGCTGTTTGAGGTATATAGCATGGTGTTCCGTTGGGTTTGAAGCGAAAATGGAAATGGGTCGAACAAACACTCAGAGTAGGAAAATTATAAATGAAAATTACCTTTTCCATTTCGAATATGTTTTCTCTGTAATACGAAACGAAATTTGACATATGGAGGTTTTAGGATGCAATAAATGATTTTATGATGGTTAGACTTTCGAATGAAACTCAAATTTCTGCATTATTCGAGAATTAATCCAGCAAATGGAACCGAATTTTGCATGTGGAGGTTTTAGGGTGCAATAAATGATAGATACTCCTACCTCCTCTCTTAGGTGGGGCTGCCATAAAAATGAAACACAAATTTCTGCATTACTCGAGAATTAATCAAGCAAATGAAACCGAAGTTGGCATGTGAAGGTTTTAGGGTGCAATAAATGTTTTTACGGGTTTTTACGGTTGGAAACTCCACCCCCTCTCTAAGGGGGAGCTGCCATACAAATGAAAGACAAATTTCTGCATAATTCGAAAACTAATCAATCAAATAGAGCCAAATTTGTAATGCGAATGTTTTAGGGGACACGAAACATTTCCATGGTGACTAGACACTCCTTCCCTCTCTCTTAGGGGGGGGGAGGTATGGTGGGCACTGCCATACAAATGAAGCATACATTTCTGCCTAGTTCAAGAACTAATCAAGCAAACTGAACCAAATTTGGCATGCGGAGGTTTTAGGGGGCAAGAAACATTTCTAAGGTTGTTCAACACTCCTCCCACCTTTCTGAGGGGAAGGGGCTGCCATAGAAATGAAACACTAATTTCTGCATAACTCGAGAATTAATCAAGCAAATGTAACCAAATTAGGAGGTTTTAGGGTACAATAAATGTTTCTATGGTTGTTAGACACTCCACCCTCCTCTCTAAGGGGAGCTGCCATTCAAAAGAAACACAAACTTCTGCATATCTCGAGAACTAATCAAGCACAATTTGGGATGTGAGGGTTTTTGGGTATGAGTAATGTTTCTATGATGGTATGACACCCCTCCCTCCACTGGAATGGAGATGAGGTTCCATAATAATATTACACATATTTCAACCAAAATTTTCCAACCAAACATGACAATTGAAAATTTTCGGAAAACTCTGAAGGAAAAAGGGAAAATTCGCAAAATAAATTCCCATATGATCTATAATCCGTTAGTCCATTTGATGTTTGCGCTGGTGAAATTGATTTTTTGTTCGAAACTGGAAATGGATTTTAATGTGATGAAAAGCACTCCTATATCTTCTTCTATCTATACCAATAAAAAAGTATCGCCGAATGTGTTGATAAGAGCAGAACTCGAGGAAGGAATCGTCCGATTTAGGGCTGTCTTTATTCTATCATATTTTCTGTATCAAACATTTATTCCATATAACGGAGAAACATGTTATTTGCTATTGGTTGAAATATCTTGAACGAGAATTATGTCTGTAAATAATCTAATATTATAATGATGAGTTTTGTTAAAAATACTAGGAATTTTATAGTAAGTTCTGCGATTGGGCCCATGGAATTGCTCATAGTAAGAAAACGTGAATGTTTGAAGGTATTGATAACAAAAAACAAATTTTGGGTGGGACGAAGTTTGACGGGTCAACTAGTATATGCATAAGAAACAAAATTTTAAAAAAAAATTATTGATTACGTACAGGATTCGATTATACCTATACAGTAAAAAGAAATCGAAGCAAAGCAAAACTACGAAGCAAAAGCAGCGGCTCGGTTTCGGACCATTTCTACGAGGTCAGTTTAGGGTCACCCCGACTTTTTTCTACAAAAAGGACATTTCGTATACAATCAACCCTCCTATAACACGGTACTCTCAAAACGCGGTTTCCATATAACGCGGAGATGAAATTGCGACAGCCCTCCTATAACGCGGTACTCTTACAGCGCGGTTTCCGTTCAATAACGTTCCATCAGTTCTTTCCGTGCACCCAATACATGATTTTAACTGGATATGTTTATATAAACGTTCAAGCTTATCTCTTAGCCGTCTACGACATTGGTTTCAGTAATACCCCGGCTTAGACGATATGTTTCGCTAGTCAAGATGTGCAGCAAATTTAGCTGTCATTGCCAAACCTATCAAACTACTTGGTGAGCTGAAGGCCGATCTATGGAGCAAGGTGCTCCCGTGTTAATCTGGGTAAGGGGAGCGGTGAAAACAGGACGGCCGAAAGCGGAGGGAAGATTGTTTATCTGAAATATTGAAGGATGAATTACAAGTGCTTGAATGAATTCTGCACTCTCTCAATAATTTCAGTAGTATTCAGCTGCTACTAGTACTTTATTCGAAAATAATCGTTTTGCGTGTAGAAAATATGGAACGTTTGCAACATGAACTGTTGTATTTAATAGAGTTCACAAACCGTGCACAAGCATATTGTGTTTTGTTTACAAAAAATAAGTATACTTTTGAAATGGTTGCAGAAAGAATGTGCAGATTGAGGATGCGAAGCCACTTTGACTCACCTGGTAGTATACTAAGCGCCTTGATTCAAACCAGGGTTTCCCAAAGGGGTCGATATCGACCCCCTGGGGTCGACTTCGGTTTCCCAGGGGTCGACACGAGCGAAAATTGATTTGGGGGGTCGACGTGGTCTTAAAATCGGCCACTTGAAAATAACAAAAGTTTTTATTTGAAATATTTGAGATGCCGCATAAGATGCGTTACGTGAACCATCCTGTTATAAGAATGACTAATATTTTAGTAGAAAATATTATTGCTGAACATTTTAAAAACTCAACAAGACGATGAGCGTTTTTTGCCGACAAACTATTCCATGGTGACTGATGGTGCACCATCTATGGTTGGTCGTCATCGTGGTTTTACAGCTCAATCAAAGTTACAACTGCGTGAGGTACTGGTCTTTCACGGCCTGATTCACAGACAGCATTTAGTAGCAGAAAAATCTGAGTCCTGGATCGCACCAGTCTATCAACAACCTTCGAAGCAAATCTTTGAACACTTGATTATTTGCTCAGCTGCTTGAGTAAAATGACAAAATCATTACTCAGTTACTTCTACACTGGAGTTCGCTGGAGTTCGCTGACTACCAAGAGGTTCTTGCTTAGTAAGATTTTCAGTTTTTTTGAATTTATGTTTCAGCTGCATGGGCACGACTACAACTTGATTGAAACAATATCAAGAAAAGCCTTTCTGACGAAACTTTAAAAACAAAGTTTTCGTAGAAAAGAATATTCACAGTTTCTGCATTTGTCAAAATTATCACAATAGCTTCAAGACCATATTATATTATCAAATGTTACTCACTTGGACGCATCACATAAGAATTTTACTAAGGTGTTTTAGGATCTTCCAAACTCCTCAATGGATAATAAATCTGTACTATACCACAACCATGGAATGAGCCAAGGTGATAATGCAAGAAAAGTTGATTATCATCAGCACAAATGAGGAGCTCAAGCAGGAGTACAACCAAGGTTGTCATTATTTCTGGTTACAACGCAATATTGAAATACAATATCCTGCGTTGTGGGACATTGCTGAAAAATATCTTCTCGTTTTTCCGTCATGATACCTCGCCGAAAAAGGCAGAATAAAGGTTTATTTTCATTTTGAATTTATTTTTCTTATTGATGGGTTGTGAAAGTCGTATCAATACAACAAATTAAATAATTAAACGGTTCTCTCATAATCTTCTGAATTGTGTCATGATGCTTATACATGGTTTTGTGGAACTTTGCCTTCAAATTGTCCGTCAATTTCATCCATGACGCACCTCCTCGAGCCGATACTCAGTTCTTCGCTTTCAAAATAGAGTCTATAATTGTGGGGGTCAACTGATTCCCGGGCTTTGTTTCGTTGGCATTATAAAGCGAAAATATTCGCTCGACACACGCTGATGAATGTTATCAAAAAGTGTCTTTCAAACGGCCTTAGCAATAGATACAAAAATTTCTCATTACGCCTTTTGACATCCAAGAGCTGGGACTAAATCATATCTGAGTCACTCAATTTCTGCACCATAATTTTCGTCTTGAGTAGCCTGCCTTCGCAAGCCCTGTTTTTTACCTGGTTCAACGAATTGAGGAAATTGACGCATCAAATCATTAAGGCTTGGTAGATTGACGAAATTTTGAAGGATGTCGCAGTTTTGATAACCGGATCGCTGAAATCAAATCCCTTGAAATCTGTTTCACGAGTTTCATATAGAAGCCACGACAAATCGATTTGAAGGTCAGCTTCCTAGCTGCATCCAATCCTTTTTCAGCTTCTTCTGCATCAATACCAACCTGAAGATTCTCAGGATTCGTCAGAAAGTCTCCGAAATCTTTCACATCAAGGTCAGCATCATCGAATCGTTGCACGTAGCTCTCCAAACATAAGTTACCCATCATGATCAACAATAACATTCTTGTCTCATTATAAAGTTCGAAAAATTGAGAACTTTCTGATTGAAAATGCAATTGGCGTTATTGATGGGCGGTAGAACTATGTTTAGGAATAGCATAATCGGTTTAGTCATAGGAACGTTTAAATGGGTCAATATACGATTGGTGGATTGTTTATGGTCATACTTAATTTTGAACGAAAAGAATAGTTTAAGCTCTTCAAATCGCTCAAGATTTTGCTTAACAACTGCCTCCAACGAAAACCATCTCGTTGCGTTGCGATCAACATTTTTATTAATCGGGGTTCTACTGTATCTATGTATGCAATGTAATAAATTTAATATTTTAAATTGAATTAAAAAAAAGACGAGTGGGTAATGTCGGTGACATAACCGGAGTGACGTAGGACTATACAAAGGGGACAGCTTTTGCTAAATATATATTTTAAATATATTGTTTTATTTTCTTCTCCTGCGTGAATTCCTACCTATCTATCTGAAAAATGGATTAGTTTACTGTTTACTCTTTATGAACATGTTGGGGGTTCTGAAAGGAACCTTTGATGTTGTGTTTTTGCGTTTTTTTTTAACAAACTTGATTCATGATTTTTTTTTCTGAAGGCTTTGTACTTATTAAATGTTCAACGTCGGGCATCTTTCGGCGTATACACATACCGTACAATCAAAATGATGGCTGTGATAGGGAATGCACAGGTGGTCATCAGCTCGTTCACTATCATATATTTCACTATTGAGCACATTACCGTACCTTAAGTTGTGGTTTCGGAGACGAATGAATTGTAAGATTTGTAGTCTCCGCAAACAAAGTAAATAAAAATGAAAAAGAACTGAGGTTTTGGAGACGAACTCTACGATCTGTCGAGAAATAAACGAGCTATAAGCGTTCTGAAAAACCAACAGTAAATACAGGGACGGATGACCTTCGGATTAAAGTCCTTTAAAATAAGAACAGAGCAGCAGGAAATATATAGCTCATCGTGTTGCTCCTTAGTTATTTCTCTATGCAATGCAGATGTAACGTCAGTCAATTTTCAACATCAGTTATCAACTAAAGAAAGCAGTTCTTGCTACCGAGGTTTGTGAAAACTGAATGATCAATTTAAAAAACCCCAACCACCAATAAGCTCAAGAACAAGCATAAACAAAACAATACAGTTTATATTATATGTCATATTATGTCACTTTAGAATGCATTGGTATTGTGAAAAACTTTGAATAACTCTTCTTTGAATGGTTTAATGGCCCTGAAAAGCGCGGTGTTTTACGGTGGCTGGTTTTGCCACCAAAGCAGTCTGTATAAACAAACTTTTTCTTTCTTCTACCTGCTGCCATTTTGCGATTGCGTTTGCCACTCGCTGAAACTAGTTGTTGCCTTGATGAGCGGCGAACCGAAGCTGCTCTGTTCTTGATGCGTATTTTCTGATTGTCGTGAGCAGCTTTGCAAGCCAACTCGAGCACTCCGACGGTTGAAACTCTATAATCGCTGTTAGGTATACTGCAGGCTAAAAAGGGTCCTTTTCAGGATCACAAAATTATCTTCAATCTAAAGAGTTTATTGTTTTGTTATCACTCGATATCCCCATCTTGTTCGGCTAAACCTTTCTGTTTAGCGATTGCGTTTGCCACTCGCCACAGCTTTCACAGTTGGAAAATTTCTTCCCATCCAGCTTGTGACATGTTTTACAGTAAATTATATTTAATGCGACGTGCCGAAGCACCACTAAGTATCGCATTGGAGGCGATTTTAACCTGTTATTGAACATTTGCGATGACAGTGGTACAGTGTCGACTTTCAATGTGGGGTCATAATTTGGACCCCGAACTCTATGTTTACAAAAATGTCCAACTAAATATGTCGCATTACATGTCCGTCCAATTAGCTAAATGTCGAACTAATTGTAAATTACTGTACTTTCAATCTGGAAACAATTTAAGAATTGGTGAAAATTGAATAATCAGGAAAGTCCCCAACTATCAATAAGCTCAGAACAACTGGCAAATTCACATACTCATCAGATCCTGGCAAACAAATTATGAAAAAATCAATTTGTGTTATATTATTATTTTGGATATTATTTTAGAAAGCATTGAACTGTATTTCGTAAACTCTTTTTTGAAAGGTTTAATGGCCATGAAAAGCGCCTTGTTTTATGGAATGGTTCCAATTTAGAAAACTTTGTACTCGTGGTTTTGAAAAAAAACCATTTCGAACGCCCTCGTTGCCACCTTGTTCTGGATTTGCCACCAAAGCAGTTTGTATAAAGAACAAACTTTTTTCTTCTGCTACCTGATGCCGTTTTGCGATTGCGTTTGCCACTCGCCACTCGCTGCAACTGCCTGTTGTCTTGATGTCCACCGAACCGAATGTGTTCTGTTCCGAATGCGGGTTTTCTTATCGTCGCGAGCAGCTTTACCAGCTAACTCGATCACTTCGGCGGCCGAAACTATGTAAAGCCGGCTAGGTGGACTGGTGCACTGATACTAACGCGCTCGGCCTAGCTACCCTTGCGGGGAACTCCAGATCAACACGGTTCGAGCGGGATTTTGCCTTTCCCTTCACTTTTCCTCCTTTACCATGTCCAGACATGGCTGCTTGGGTTGGTTTGTTGATGTGTTGTGATGTGAACCGATGTGGTGTACGCTTTGAATGAGAATGATCGTTACTAGTGATCCCCGATAATCGTTCGATTAATCGATTAATCGAATACTTCCTACAGAAATAGATTATTAATCGAACGAATACTGGACGATCAATAATCGAAGCGAACGAATAATTTACGTCGATTAATCGATCCAAACCCAGAATAGAAAAAACGTACGGCCGCTGCAGTTTTATCCTGAAAATCAATCATTATTTTTGATGCTCCCCTAAGTTCGTAAACGATGCTCCATGACGTCAACGCGAATTAAGCTTTGTTTACAAGGGGAGCGTAAAAGATAATAATTGATTTCGGCGAAATGAACACTTTTTTGATTCCATATGGCTTTCTAGCAAATGAGAAATATTAGTCTAATTATTTCCTTCGGTGTGACGATTTATCGATTAATCGATTATTTGGGGCGATTAATCGTATCGAATAACAAACTGCTGAAAACTATTCGATTAGCTGATGAACGATTAATATCAAAAATCGGGGATCACTAATCGTTAAGGCAGCGGAGCGGGGATTTTTAAGCTGACTGGCTGGCTCGAGAATTACGCATGAGTGAGACTGCGACCAATGTTTCGTCTATTTTTTTTTCTTTTTTCTTTCCAATCGTGCTTCATTCTATTTCGCTGCTGCTCTGGTTGCCCGTTTTGGTCGGTACGATTTGAGGAGCACAAAATGGACCAATCAAAAATGGGCACATAGTGCATTTGGACAATGCTTGATATTTCACAATTATTCAATTATTTATCTCAAGAAAAATGAAATGTTATTCATTATGATAGATGCGTAGATATATTTCCTATCAATTGATGCAAAAACCTTTGCGATCTATTGAGAAATGCTCGAGTTATAAGCGTTCCAAATCTTGCATTTTTTCCTACTTGTTCATTGCCTAGATTTCCATTTCACCCCCTATATCTTCCGGTTAGACGTAGTCCTACGTCAAAACTGTATATTATGTATCTTTGCGAAAAATCTGTAGAATACGCACTATCCTGTATATGTGGTAACCCAGCTTTCAACACTTTTGGCTAATTTGTCACATTACTTCCATTTTTTGGAAGAATGTCGGAGTGAGAATTAAACTCGTGACCTATTGTGTGAGAGGTATGGATGTTACCACTACACAAGATCGCATCCAAGAGAAAATAATGTCAAGTTTACTCATTTAACTAACTGCAGTGTGATTGATAATTATTCAGTAAGAAAAAAACTAAATACTAAATAAATATATGACTCTCAAAGAAATTAGGGTCTAAGGTATAACTTCATTCTGGAAAAGGGGTCTCTTGCCCAAAATAGTTTGAGAACCCTCTGATTTAAACCAATTTAAGAGTTTGACAGTTATTGTAATTTATAATTGATCTTGTATTTTGTATTTGTCCTCCATATCACGCGGTCCGAATGATGTGATTTGTACTAACTCTGAGTTTCTTATAGCACGGTTTCCATACAACGCGTTAAATCATTTCCATACAACGCGCTATGAGTTAGCCTGGTTTGTACAGTTCAATCAGAATTTCTTATAGTGCGGTTTCCATATAACGCCATACGCACTCACCGCGTTATAGGAGGGTGGACTGTACTACAAACAACATAATTCAATTTATATTTGTATTGATGAGTAGACCATAATCAATCGAAATTGCCTAGTTTTGTAGTTATTCGCCATCTAAAAACATATTTGACTAAGTTTTCGTACAAGCCATAAATCTATCTCTTCCTTTTTACTGTATTCTATTAGTCATTAGATTCATTTGATACTGAGATGTTTAGATATATTTTTTTTCCAAAATCCTTTGGATTGTTGTGATAGAGTTGTCTCTACCTATTCAGTTCAATTCTACTTTTTACTACACTAATCAATTCATTAACTCATTTCATTGTCCGGAGAACTGTTCCGGAACCGACCCTTCTTATGTCTGGACTTATCTCAGCTTGCTATCCAAACAAATGTACGCACATTCATGGCACATGGCACACTTAGTACCGGCTTTCATAACAACGTTTTGCTCGTGTTTTAACCAAATGGAAGCGAATTTAGAAATAAGTTAATGAGGTTCGTTACACTAAGGGCAAATTAGGATTCCCTCGGGAAAATTATCCAACCTCGAAGCTGTAAGCCAACCATCCTTCGCTACGTACAAATAACCGAAAAAAGTGCACTTTCCTCCTCTCCTCCTCGTTCTATTGCGCGCAATGAAACTTAGATAAATATAAAACAGACATTTCACGGCGAACGCCAACAGCTTCCGGAAAAAGCGGAGGAAAAAAGCAATTCATTGTGTGTTTATGTTACTTCTCGCGTCTTTTCTGTTTTGTTTTTCTTCTCCCGGCCGGTCCCAACTGGTTTCAGAGCGCACCATAAAATCCACACTTTGGCAAAGCGACGAGTCGAGTGAAGCACAAATGTAGGTTAAGTTCCGCGAAGCTCTTTAAATGTTCTCCCGGCCTCCCGGTTCCATTGGTTCCTGTTTTTTTGTTGTGGTGGAAAGGCAAAATATAGGCAAAAGTTAAAACAAAAGTGTTTGTGTTTATAGAAAATTGCACTTCTCGTTGGTGGAGAGAACATTTTTCCCTGTTTGTGAAAGCGTGGGAAAATAAAACTGCTATTTTCTGGGAATCCCTTTTTCAAACGCCCGAACGCTGAGTGCCTTGTGAAATTGTTTTCCTCGCGAAGGATGCCAGAAGGGTTCCCTGAGTGGGATTTATTTATTAGGTGTGCAATAGTGGTCATTCCATTTATTTTGGCTCTTTGTGCTTTCATCGACAGCAGTGGTATTTTGTCCGCCCGTTTTCCAATCGGATCACCTAATAATTATGAGAAAGGTTAAATAAATCACTCGCAATCGTTCATCAGGGAGTACCACTTCGAACCGCCATCAAAGTGATGGACTGGCACTTTCCGATAACAATTAATATGCCAATCTGATGATTGTGCTTCAGTTCGATTACCAAGCGGAAAATGAAAAAAACTACGAGATTATTAACTCCAATTATAGCGTGAACCTGCCACTCTTCAGCTCTTGGCTTATCAGTTTTTGTTCATTCGGGCACTTCCTTCGCGTCGGCCCCAAGGTACAGTTCTAATTACATTTTCTCGCTGATCTCATCTTGACCCACATTCGAACCCATTGCTGTATAATGCTGCCTGGCTCGCTTAAGTCGTTCTTCAATATTTAATTGATTTCTTTTCCCGCTTGGTGCCTTTTTCTGCCCGACATTCGCCTCCGTTCCTGTGATTATAATTTACCGCCTTATCCCTGTTGCACACTACCGTGGGCGAAAATAGCTCCGGAACCGAATGGCGTAACGCCAACTCGCCGACGATAGACGGAAGTAAAATGCTATTTGCGAAACTCTCGAAGCCTACTTTTCCTTCCGACCGGGCGGCCAACCAAGCGGTACATATCTCCACATCAAGTATTCATCGAACGGCCCACAGCCAATGTTGCCCACTTCGCGTCGATCCTTACAGCAGAAGGAAAACAACCCATAAATCAGAGCCGCTGAACTTTCCATTCAATAGGGGAGAACTTTGGCTTGTTTTGGGCCTGTCTGGTGCGATGAACTGAGGTACAAAATGCTAATGAAATCCGCGTCTTGTCTCCAAGCCGATTCGCGGGAGAAGCTCGCGGAGTCCGAAAACGTTTAAAATACGAAAAGTTTTCTCCTTTCCCGCAGCGCATATTTTCCAGTATCGAAAGATTGTAGCTGCTGCTGCTTAGACATAAATCAAATTCGCCAAGCTCCAAGTTATTACCACGGTGTCGAAATTGGTTTACAAACTCACGGCTCACGCGAACAACCTTGAACACAAGTTTGAAGTGAGCACCAAGAACTCCGATTACGGCTAAGCTAAGTTGTCAGTTGACGGGTGTGTGCAGGAGTTTTGTGTTCAAGGGATTCAATCCAATCCACGACGGTAAACCTACGTAGATTTATATTTCATACATGCAAATTCAAATGAATAAAACGAAATTCAGTAATGGTTCCATTTCGGCAGTTCTCACTGCTTTTGAATTGATGATGATGATGATGATGATGGTCCCGCCTCCTTCCCCTACAGAGGTTTGAGCAAGACGAGTTATCTAAAAGATAATTTATTTATTTTTTCTCAACATTGAAATCAGTTTAGCAAAAACAAAAAAAAACGCACTGATTTTATTCACAGATATAAGTTCAAAAAAATTGCAAATTCCAAAGACAAGCCAATACTCAGTCATGTCCGCCACAGAGCCGAAGCGGTCCCGACGAGGCCCTTGCAGCCAAAGGGTCCACCAGAGCACAAGTCCAACCGCCAGCCTTGCTTTGGATTGACAATGAATATCCTCATTCAGAGAAATCGAGAAAATTTCCTTTACGAAAATTTCCTAGACCGGCACTTAAAAATCTTTCAATTTAATATCCTTTATATCTGTGGCACGCGCGCGACGCTCAAACTTTTGTAGACTACTTTTATTTTTTTTTTTCAACTAATACAACTATAAAAACAACAAAATAAAAATAACAATAGTCCATCATCACCAGATCATGACAGACATAATAGAGATCAATACTAATTAAAAAAAGATAATTTAAAAAAAAAATTAGATAGTCTACATAATATAATCCGTTCAAAAAACTTCGTCAGGTTACTCAAAAACATTGAAAAACAAACTACCAAAAATTGTCCACATTAATTATCTGTTCGTATAAAACTTCGTCAATAAAAATCTTCGTCATAAAATAAAAAAAAAATCGTTCGACTGTTAATAAAACACAGTTTTCACGTGTGAAATACAGTGCCTCTTAAATTCTGTAAGTGTTGTTGCGCATTTAATATGTCTTGGCATCGAATTGAAAACATTTATTCCTTTGAAGTACAACGAATTTTGTGAAGCACATGACAAGAAATTAGGTGTTCTTAATTCATTCGCGTTTCTAGTGTTATATCTATGGAAATCACTTCCTCTTTCAACTCGATCACACAAATATCGAGGCAGCAAACCGTGAACTACTTAAAAAATGAACACCATAGTTAAATAAACAATTCTTTGCTTCACGGATAACCATTTTAGTGCGTCCAGCATCAAAGATGAGGAAGTGAATCTATTACATTTTAGGATCAACCGCATTATTTTATTCTGCAAACGTTGTAATCTCGATATTTGTGTATCATTGGCTAAAAATAATATGGAAGAACAAAAGTCTAAATGAGGAGATATGATTGATTTGTATAGCTGTATTTTACTGCACATAGTTAAATCGTTTTTCAATCGGCATAAGATTCCATACTTCTTGGCAATTTTCCTGATGACATTGTCAATGTGAGTATTGAACTTGAGCTTGTCATCAATAATCACGCCAAGATATTTAATCTCCAGAACGCGATCAATGGTCTCATCATCAATTATAATAGAGACGTTTTCATTAGAACGATTTCGCGAGATTACCATAAATTTAGTTTTATTTATATTCAACTTCAATTGCTTATACTTCAACCATCTACTTAAAGAACGCAAATCTCCATTCAAATTTAAAACGACCTGATTCAAATCATTAGCTGCAATGAATAACACAGTATCATCTGCAAAAAGGTTAATATCACCAAATCGTAAAACTCGTCGCATGTCGTTGATGTACATAATAAATAGAAGGGGCCCTAATACACTTCCCTGAGGTACTCCAAGATTATTCCCTACGGGACTGGAAATTGAATCATTAAAAATAGTCCGTTGAGTTCTGTCATACAAATAACTTTCAAACCATTTATATGCAGTACTCGTAATTCCAAAGCGCTTAATCGTATTCAACAACAAGGGCCTAGAAATTGTCTCGAAAGCGCGTTTCAGATCCAAGAAAACAGCAATGATGGTATCATTACATTCTAATTTCTCTTTCCATTTTGCTAACACCAAGTTCAATGCGGTTTCACAGGAATGTCCTTCTCGATATCCCGATTGTTCTGGTATTAGCAAAGCGTTGAGATTTAAATATTGCAACAGCTGGCCTTTAACAACTAATTCTAATATTTTCTCTAATGTGTGCAACATGTTGATGGGACGAAACTCTTCGGCTTTAATCGTTCCAGCAACCTTTTGAATAGGAACTATGAACGATTCCTTCCACACCTGAGGCACATGCCCAATTAATAAAGACTTATTAATAGGGTCCAGCAAGATGTGATCAATGACATGAAAGCAATCTTGAATAACTCTAGCATTGACATTATCCACTCCAGCCGTTTTACCTAAAGAAAAGCAAATAGTTCTAAGTTCATTTAATGTAATTGGGTGAAATCTTTCAAATCTACAATTACTATCAACCGGCTGTCTTATTTCATCAGGTTCATCGACCAATTCAATGGACTGATTGATCAATGAAACACTATTGACGAAATAATCATTAAACTTGGATACTATAGCCTGTTCAGACTGTTCAAGTGTGCCATGAAAAGCTATGGACCGCGGTTTACTATTACTAGGTTTCAATAAAGTTTTCAACATTTTTCATAACTCTTTGCTGTTGTTTTGATGCTGATCAATCTTCCTCTGAATATATTCACAACGAGTTTTCTTAATTGATTGTGAATATTTATTGCGCGCGATCGTGTACATATTCCAGTGATTTCCATCATTTGTTCTACGAAATTTGTTGTACCATTTGTCTCTCTCACGTTTAAGGCGCAAAAGATCCAAATTGTACCAGCTGTTCGAGTTTTTCAAAGATACATACTTTTGCGTAACTAGCTGATTTGTACACGTTTTCAAGGTAATAGTAAGAACAGCTGCTGATTCATCTAAATTATCGACCTCGAATGGAAAATCCAGGCTTCTCGTCACAAGATTCGAAACAGCATGTTTCGAATATTTCCTCCAGCACTTTAATTTAACAAAATCGTCGTTTTGCACGAAATTATCTACAATATTGATAACTAAGGTCTCATGATCGGTTATTTTCAAATTGGTATCAGTGACTGTGTTAATAGTTTCAAAATTGGAATAAACATGATCAATTAAAGTTTTACTGTGCCTGGAAATACGCGTGAATTCATTTACTGTTTGTTTCAAATTGAAGAAATCAGATAAGCGCTTCAGATGGTTCGAATTGTAGTCATCACGCCAATTGATATTGAAATCACCAGCTAATATATTTAATTTGCTAGAATCAAGGAACATTTCGAGCCAGTTTTCTAAAATTTCAACAAAACGCTGATAAGATTAATTGCTGACATGTGTCCCACATTCATGGAGAAAGCGGATTTTTTTTTTCCATTTTCCTTTCAAAAAGTTTACGTTTTGTCAAATAAATATCAGAAATTGTTCAATAATGAATAGCATATTTATGTTTAAGGGAGTATTCTTGTGTAGAGTAAGACCACGTCGGATGACTCAAAAAATTTTTTTTAACAAAATGGCGGCCGTTTGAAAAAAGAAATTGCATGCTCGCTAAATTTCTTATGAATATTCCATTTTTTTTCAAAACAGTAAAATTAAAAAATTATAATCTTTAATTGGTTCATGCAATAAAGAGATGTTTAAATATTTATTCACATCAAACTTGTAATAAATCGGCTCAACAAAACTTCAGATATCGTGGGCAAACGAGAAAAATTCGAGAAAAATACGTTTGAAGTTTTGTGTGAAGGCCTTACTAGATTAGATACCGCATCATTAGAATAGATATACAGTTTTGTCTCATATTCCGAACAGTCTCAAATTCCGAACACTTCATTTTCAAATGTTTACTTTACTTCAATGTTATAAATCATTGAATAATAAAGGCCCAGACATTCTTTGGGGTATAAGCTACATTTTAACATCTTTAACAGGTATCGATACAGCCTATAATTTATAATATTAAACATTTGCAAAAAAAAGTGACAATCAAAACCAAAGAAAAAATGTTAGCGTTAGCAAATTCCGTAAACAACAAGCATCGTTAATTTTTTTATTTTTGTACTTGTTTCAACTATTTTGTTTGTCTTTTTTCATGTTAAGTGCTAAACAAAGGTATAAATCTACAATAAATGGATGAAAAAATGATATTTAATGCAGAAATACCCATTAAAATTAGTATTGATGTAGTGTTCGGAATTTGAATCAAGTTTCGACGCATGATTCAAATTCCGAACGCTTCATTTTAAATGTAAATTTACTGAACTTTAATGTTATAAATAATTTAATAATGAAAGCCTTAACATTCTTTGGGTTACAGGTTTCATTTTAACATAATTTACAGGTATCGATGCAGCCTATAATTTATGATATCAAGCATTTGCAAAAAAGTGACAATCAAAACCAATGATAAAATGTTTGCGTTAGCAAATTTCGTGAAAAACAAGTATCGTAAATTTTTCTGTTTTTGTAGTTTTTTCAACTATTTTGTTTGTTGTTTTCATGTTGAGTGCTTGAAACGGTGATAATCTACAGTAAATGGGTGCAATAAAATGATATTTCATACAGAAATCTCCATTAGAATTAGTGTTCGGAATTTGAATCAAGTTTCTACGCATGGTTCAAATTGCGAACACTTCATTTTTAAATGTGAATTTACTGAATGATATTTATAAATAAATAATAATTTAATATTCAAAACCCTGACATATCTTAGGTTATAGACTTCATCTTAACATCATTTATAGATATCGATACTGATATAGCGCCCTTGGTCCCGAAACCATGTGAACTATAAGAAACAAATACAATCAATAATTACAAAAACAAAATCCAATGTTTTTGCGAGCATAACATTTTTCCAAGAAAGACTAGTAAATTGACTTTAATTTGATATATCGATCATATGAATTGATCCTTGGTCCAGTAGTTTAAACGTTACGATTTAAAAAAAAGCATTTTTGCTATTCGGAATTTGAGACAAAAGTGTTCGGAATATGAGTCAGTGACAAAAATGGTGTTCGGAATTCGAGACAAATGTGATAAATGTAATTTTTAGTTTTTCACCATGAAAACCTATTTGTAAATCAATTTTTTGGTGTTAAATGAAAAAGAAGACTATTGTATCCAAAAATCAATTGAATTTCGCGAAAAAGTACCATTTTGAGTAATTAGACACTGTTTAAATGCCATCAAAGCTTAAGTGCTCGGAATTTGAGACAAAACGGAAACTCAGTAAATGTTATGATTTTCGATAAGACCTTTCTTGGGTATTTTCTTTTTTTTTTTTAATCCCAACAGTTTATTTTATTAGGCTCATTTAGCAATTCAGCTGTAACGGAGCCGAATTCATTCGTGTACATTTTTTATCTTAAGATAACTTTTGTTGTTTATTACACTGTTACCATTTTGAGGCGTAAGAGTATCGCTATCTATCGATAAACATTTGTTTTATCTATAACACAGTAGCCGTTCAGGCGCAAGAGTATTTCTATTCTATCGATGCACAACACACGTTGCTTTTTTTCGGCTCAAGAATATTGCTATTGTTCGAATGTTCACAGTTGGGCTGTTCACAGCGGGACTGTTGATATGAGGCTTCCTTTGTTGCGTTATTAATAGTGCCAATTACCGATGCAGCAGACCGAAAATGTGAGCGGTAAGGGACTGGGATTACCGACACATGATGATTGTTGCGTGGACATAGTAGCTAGAATAACACACTAAGATGGTCAGTTGAGGGGCCCTGAGTTATGAGCTCATGATCGTTCGCTTAGTAGCGGACACGCAACCAATTAGGCTACGAAGACCCCCTATGTTTTCTTGTATGTCTAAAGTCTAGAAATATGAAGAAACATCCGATGTTTTTGTTATTGTTTCAGACACTCCTTCGAAATAAGAAGAAATCCTCACTAACGCGCGTAGAATAGAGACGTAGGGCCTGATTCTCGAATACACTACGAATACACTTCACTGTGGAAACGGAATGAAACGTATTCGCGATGACAACGGTACGGTGTCGACATCTGGATACGAGATTAGTTTTCCACTAAACTTATCATTATAATATCAAATTATCTTTAGATGAAATTTTTGTATGAGATTACTATACCACATGAAGAAAACAAAGTTTTCCACCCAAATTGAATACTAGTTTGATACGAAGAAGTTAATTTTCATTAATGATTTTTTATTTGAAAAGTGCTCATTCTGCCTGAAAACTCATCATTATCTTCGACACTTCACTAACTCGTAAAACGTAGTTCAATGGCGTGCTGTTTATTTCGTTTCCACCGTGAAATGTATTCGAGAATCAGGGCCGTAGATGGAGATAATGGAAATCTAAAGCTGGTGCGTTATCGTGGTGCAGAATACGAGAGTTATCCTTCCACAAGTCTGGCCGTTTGCGACGAATTTTCTCTCTCACACGCCTTATAACGCCGATTCAATGCTATTTATTGACCGTTTGGCCCTCCGGAAGGAATTCCGAATGGACAACATCATAACAAGAATCACCGAGCAAAAAAATGTTCTTAATGACGTTGTAAACAAACTAAATGACAGATGGCGCTCGAAATTGAGATTAAGACCACTGGCAGTAGTACCAACTTAAAAGAAATATCTTTTTTATCGTTTGAATCAATGTTAACGAAGGTCGTACATTTCTTTGCTTCTCAGGGGGGAGAATATAGGTTTGTGTTCAGCACACAACCGCATTGGTGACATAGAAATATGAAATTATTTTATTTAAATCGCTTGTTTATCATTTCAGATGTTATTTTAATTTAATTATTCATCACTGCCCTCGCGAGAATAATAGACAAGGTAGACATACGTCGCTATTTGTTCCCTCGTGTCAATTTCAGCATAGTACGCAACGCGAACGTTTTCTTCTATTTTGTATCGGATCTATAACTGTTATTTTTTTATTATTACAGTATATTTTCAATGTTACATCATGTAAATGGAAAATAAAGGTACGCCGTAATTCAAAACCTACTCGTAAATACAATCAATTCATTAACTCATTAGTTCATTACTTCTTCTGAAGGAATCAACTTCTACTGTTGAAGTACTCTTTGCATCTCAACTGATGTGAAATTTTCTAAGGAATTTAACTCATTTGGTGGAAAAATCCAATAGGAAATTCCTCTGAGAAAAAACGAATTACCGTACCTCATACGAGGAATACGTATTGTGTCGAGGAATAGCATACTTTTTCGCACGCGAACGTCTCAATGGCTTCAGATTTGTATGAAGATATCCGGAAGCTTTTGTCTTCGCAAGTTTGAACAAAAGGGGTCAACACCTAAATCGAGAAAACTATTTAAACGAACACCCGATTGAAGGTAACTCTATCGTATCTACTCAAGTTAAAGACGAATCGAACACAAGCATTCAATGCTATATGCAGTCTTGATTCTGAATACACTGTCGTTTCTGATAGAATAAAATCGGAAGAATTAAACTTTTAAAAAGTTTAAGCTTTATATCACTGCATATGAATGATGATACCGCGTAGTGGGTTCCACATTGTTTGAAAATAAATTTTTCAAATTTAAAATTTGATTGAATTGTGATCCCCAAGTTCACACCTTCTTCCGTAAAGGCAATGTTAGCATTGTTCAACTTTAAGAAGGGTTTCTGGACATTGTTGACGTAAGAGAGGCTAAAAAAAGAGCACTCGTTTTATTAGCATTTAGTTTGAGTCCATTTCTGACCGACCATTCATGAATATTAGCTTGGTCTTCGTTAATTTTCCTCGAAACAATTGTGGAAGTATCATCCAAACAACGGTAGTAGGATTACACGTCGTCCGCGAAAATATGTATTTTGCAATACTTCAAAACATCTGGAAGATCGTTTATAAATATTGAAAAAAGCATTGGTTCAAATTCTTTTATTGAAAACAGTCTGCGTTCGTCCAGTGATATATGATTTGAAAAGATATGTTGCACGATTGGAGAGCCCAAATTCTACGCTGAGTTTTGAGAAGTCTAGGAATACAACTGGTCTTCCTTTATCTAGGATTAACCCTATGTCATCAAAGACTTTCAGCATTGCAGTTTTTGTACTGTGATTCGCACGATATCCAGATTGCTGACTTATTGATAACACATTGATTGATAACACTGGGCACAAGAACGACGCTGATAACCAAACATTTCATCTGTGTTTCGGAGCGTGCTCATTCGCCAGAGCGCAAGTGTACACAAGGAGTGGGAGCTCAACTGGGTACAAAAATCTTGTTGCGCATCAGCACCGAGTTGCATTCTGAAGACTGGTGACACCCATAGCATACATTTAATATGACCGGAAAGGGTTGAGGGATATTTATTTTAAACGGAAAATATCATCATAGTTAATTATTCTTATGTGAAAGTCTGTTCAATTTTCCCTGAAATGTTACCCTTTATTTGCTCCACGTACACATGCACTTTCTCCCAGTTTCGATTTCGCAAATAAAGAATTTCATCACTCGTGTAAATAACACAGTTGTAAATTTGTTAAATGATTTATTTGGTTAAGACCGAGATGTGCAATTTCGTCAAATATAAAATGTAGAGTTTCATTTTCCTCGACGACTGGAAGTAGAATGCATTCATTATCGTTAACGGAAACAGGGCTGTGGAGTCGAAGAAAAATTTCCCGACTGCGACTCCGACTCCGACTCCTCACAATTATTAGTATCGACCCCGGTTCTGACTCCAACTCAGACTCCTGCTAAAAAAATGAAATAATTCGAAACCAGGTTTTCGAATAGACCGTTCAATTCACGATTTTCTCTGATTAGACAACAAAAATAAACATCAAAATTTTAAATTCCTTTTCCTAAAGGGTGTGTCACATCAAATTGCATCACGGAAAAAACGCTGTAGAAATTCGCCCAGTAGACCGATCCTTTTGAAAATTTTAGACAGTAAAATAAAAACTATTAAACAACTTTTGGCATTTTCTTTTTATTCATACTTCGAGCCTAAGCCCGTATGCTCGCACCTTCCTCTTTACCCCGTCCATAAGGTTCTGTACAACGTCAGGTTGTAGTTTTTTTTGAACAGAAATCCATTTTCTCTTGAAGTCCGCCTCCGATTTGACAACTTTTGGGTTCTTCTGGAGGGCCTGCTTCATAATCGCCCAATATTTCTCTATTGGGCGAAGCTTCGGCGCGTTGGGCGGGTTCATTTCCTTTGGCACGAAGGTGACCCCGTTGGCTTCGTACCACTTCAACACGTCCTTTGAATAGTGGCACGGAGCGAGATCCGGGATAGTGGTAGTAAGCGCTTCTGTAGGCACTCCTTTAGGTAAACCTGCCCGTTTACCGTGCCGGTCATCACGAAGGGGGCGCTCCGCTTTCCGCAAGAGCAGATCGCTTGCCACACCATGTACTTTTTGGCAAACTTGGATAGTTTCTGCTTGCGAATCTCCTCCGGAACGCTGAATTTGTCCTCTGCGGAGAAGAACAACAGGTCCGGCAGCTGACGAAAGTCCGCTTTGACGTAGGTTTCTTCGTCCATTAACAGGCAATGCGGCTTCGTCAGCATTTCGGTGTACAGCTTCCGGGCTCGCGTCTTCCCCACCATGTTTTGCCTTTCGTCGCGGTTAGGAGCCTTCTGAACCTTGTATGTACGCAGGCCCTCCCGCTGCTTGGTCCGCTGGACGAATGAACTTGACAAATTCAGCTTATTGGCGACATCCCGGACCGAACTTCTCGGATCACGTCTAAACTGCTTAACTACGCGCTTGTGATCTTTTTCACTGACGGAGCATCCATTTTTTCCGTTCTTCACCTTCCGGTCGATGGTTTGGTTCTCGAAGTATCGTTTTAGTACTCTGCTGACCGTGGATTGGACGATTCCCAGCATCTTACCGATGTCCCGATGTGACAACTCCGGATTCTCGAAATGAGTGCACAGGATTAATTCACGACGCTCTTTTTCGTTCGACGACATTTTTCCAAATTTACGAAAAATTGACAGTGAAGCATGGCCAACGTGATCTATACACTCTTATCTGATTATAAGCGAAAGCTGAAGATATAATTCCTAAAAATTAAATTTCTACAGCGTTTTTTCCGTGATGCAATTTGATGTGACACACCCTTTAGAGAGAATGTGTCACCCTTCTAAAGACGAATCGACTGCGAGTAATCGGTTTCCTACCTTATTAACCTTAGAGTTGAGGAAAATATGATGATATATACTAGTAAAAATATAGGTAAGAGTTTGGCTCCTTTAAACACATGTAACTAAACCTTTAAAAATAAACGAATTTGAATAGAATTTAGAATTCTTGTAAAAACAGAATTGCTTCAATCAAATCTTCCTTCATTGAGGCTCAAAGATCTGGCTTCACAATTTTTGAAACAGCGAACAGCCTTTTCTGCGAAAATTTGAGTTGGTGGCATGGAAGTAATCTTTCGTGAAACATCCACGATGGGTTCAGGAAACGCTGGAATCACTTCATCATGTACTGTCATCTTGCACGATCGGTATTTGCTTTCTTGTTATTCAGGTAAGCTTCTAAATATGTGTTCTCTGATGAAGATGAAGACTCAAGATTATCGCTTTTTTGTCAGCAACAAACCTTTCATCCGTTCCGATGTTTCCTATAGAGCTTCCTTGGCCATCGTTAACTGGCTCTCATTAAGTAAAATTGTGCTCTTTGGATCGATGTAAATTGCTGCTAACAATATAGGATTAACAAGAAGTGTACATTCTCTCCTCTCCATGGGTCGTACAACTCCAACTGCAATTGGTCATTCTATCTTACTAAGGCGGAAAATCAGACTTCTTCATTCCAGAAATAAACTTTCCAGTCCTTCAAGCTGAAGTGATTTAGTTAGGTTGAACGGTTGGAACCCGAGCATCGCCAGACCGATCGCTTTGTTCTTCTGATTCTCGGTTAGGGGAATATTCTCATTATCCAGATCATTGATGAAATTTCTATGTTCAATCAGTCGCTGAATCGAGAGATATGTACTCCTTTAGCGATTGCCCTGATCTAAAATTGCTTCAATGCAAATGTCATACAAATGAAACATGTAGGGGTTTTTGGGGTCGGGGAAGGTTCTTATAATTTGGCATGTGGAGGTTTTAGGGTGCAATAAATGTGTTTGGGGTGGTTAGACACTCCACCCCTCTCGATAAGGGGGGCTGCCATAGAAATGAAACACAAAGGGCCTAGCCAGGTAAGGGAGTAAAAAGTGCCCCCAAACCAAATTAGTAGCTGTATGGCAAATATTGTATAGGATATCAAAAAAGAAATTTTGACGGTTTATTTGCACCCCTATGTGGTTTAACATAGGATCTACAGTGAAAAACGTACGATTTATATCACGATTATATCACGCCTAAACCTAATGATATAACCGCAAGGTTGACGTAGGACTGCCGTTGGCTTAGTACTCAATTGTATTTCTTCAATCTATCTATCTATCTATCTATATATATAAAAATGGAGTGATGTCTGTCTGTCTGTCTGATTCTTATAGACTCGGAAACTACTGAACCGATCGACATGAAAATTGGTATGTAGGGGTTTTTGGGGCCGGGGAAGGTTTTCGTGATATTTTGAGACCCCTCCCCCCTCTCTAAGGGGGGGCTGCCATACAAATGAAACACAAATTTCTGCATTACTCGGAAATTAACCAAGCAAACGAAACCAAAGTTGGCATGTGAAAGTTTTAGGGTGCAATAAATGTTTCTATGATGGTTAGACAGTCCTTCCTCCACTCAAAGGGGGGGCTACCATACAAATGAAACACAAATTTCTGCATTACTCGAGAATTAATCAAGCAAATGAAACCAAATTTGGCATGTGGAGGTTTTAGGATGCAATAAATGTTTCTATGGTGATAAGATACTCCTTCCCCCTCTCTTAGAGGGGGCTGCCATACAAATGAAACACAATTTTTTGCATTACTCGGAAATTAATCAATCAAATGAAACCAAAGTTGGCATGTGAAAGTTTTAGGGTGCAATAAATGTTTCTATGATGGTTAGACAGTCCTTCCCCCACTCAAAGGGGGGGCTGCCATACAAATGAAACACAAATTTCTGCATTACTCGAGAATTAATCAAGCAAATGAAACCAAATTTGGCATGTGGAGGTTTTAGGATGCAATAAATGTTTCTATGGTGTTAAGATACTCCTTCCCCCTCTCTTAGAGGGGGCTGCCGTACAAATGAAACACAAATTTTTGCATTACCCGAGAATTAATCAAGCAAATTAAACCAAATTAGGCATATGGAAACTTTAGGGTGCAATGAATGTTTCTATGGTGGTTAGATACCCCTCCCCCTCTCTTAGGGGTGGCTGCCATACAAATAAAACACAAATTTCTGCATTACTCGAGAATTAATCAAGTAAATGGGCGGGACGAAGTTTGCCGGGTTAGCTAGTTAACAATAATCCCACCTCGGATGTTCCTCATTGGGTACGATATCGCCGCTGCGCAGAGCTATCTTTTGTGTGTATTGATTAATTTATTAATTGAACTAGTGGATTAATGAAACTATTTACGAATTCAATTGCAAACAAATCCCAATTTAAGTCAATTCATGCATTATGGTTGTAGTTATCGTACTTGATTGATTAGTACTTGATTTTTTGATGAAAAAATTGTTCGATTCAGTATTTTTTCATATTTTTGTCTCAAAGTTTTTGATAATGGCGTGAAAAAAACGAAAAGGTGCATTAAAAAAATATATGGTACTGCTAAAATGTTTTATTTAGTACCCTATACAATATTTGCCATACAGCTGGTGATTTGGTTTGGGGGACTTCTTGCTCCCTTATCCAGCCAGACCCTTTAGAAATATAGAAAAAAAAATTTTTTGTACCGCGCAACAATGAAAAAACAGGAAGTGGGTTATATCTATGGTATAACCGCAATGGTGAGGTAGGACTATCGTTGATTTAGTGATAATTTGTTTGAAGTTAAATCTGAATCCATTATGAATGAAAAAATAAATGAATATTTGGGGGACTTCGAAAACAAGAGCGTTACGTTGGAGGTACAAGGTATTATGCATCCAATATTGGATATGAAAATATCCTACTGATGGGGAATAATAATCTTCAGAAGCTTTCCTGCTAATTGCACTTGATTGAAAAATAACAGAACCGAATGTATTTGGTCGCAGAAAAACATAAAAAAACATTAAAATAAACTCTTTCGCTTGCATGTTATTTTCAATGCCAAGGGGAACTGGCAGATTATTTTGCAGCAACGATCACTTCTTTCCGGATTCTTCTCGATAACCAGCAAACGTAAAGAGTTGCGCGCGTGTATGCGTGTGTGTGTGTGTGTGTATGGCAATTGCTCCGATGCCTCAAGCGGAACCTGGTATTCTCTCGGTCGTCTTCTCTTATCTTTCTGATGGATCGGCTTTTCTGCGCTCCTTCACAGTACCAAACAAACTGAATGCGTTTCAGGTTAGGTCAGGCCAGGTAATGAATCCCTTGATCACTCACCATCCAGCTCGTCCAGCTCGTTCAACTCGTTCAGTAACGATGATGTCTTGTCGATGTCCTCACGAAAAATGAATGCGTTTCAGAATATCGCTTAAGTATGCTTTTTGTCCGTGACTGAATCAGACGAAGGTGTGGTTTACAATGGCAATATGGAAGGCAAATTAGAGGCGAATGAACTCTTTGAGTTTGTAACTTTCGGCGACTGAGCAATAATTGATTGAAAATTATATGATTTTCGCGATGCGAAACATTTTCCATTGCGCGCGCAAACTGTATTCGATACGAAAATATCCTACTGATGGGGGAGAATAATCTTCAAAAGATTTCCTGCTAATTAATTACACTTGATTGAAAAATCACAAAACCAAATGTATTTAGTCGCAGTGTTATATGGTTAGAAAACATTTAAATAAACTCTTTCGCATGAATGTATTTTTCAATTCCCATGGGAACTGGCAGATTATTTTTCAGCAACGATAATATTCTTCCGGAATCTTCTCGATACTGGATGGCATTTAAACGAAAGAAGTTCCGTACGTATATATATGTGTGTATGTATGTGTTTGGCGGCTGCTTCGATGTCTCAAACGGAACCGTTTTTCGATGCTGGTATTCTCTCGGTCGTCTTCTCTTCTTCTGATGGATCGGCTTTTCTGCGCTTCCTCACAATTCCAAACTAACTGAATGAGTTTT